>NC_135895.1:56802092-57287447 GCF_964194155.1 Cetorhinus maximus
TTGTTTTCCTGCCCAAGTGCATCACCTCACACTTATCCACATAACATTCCATATGACATTCCTTAGGCCATCTGACCAGCCCGTCTGTATCCGCCTGTAATGTTTGGGCCTCCTCCTGACAGTTGCCACCCCACCAATGTTCGTCTCCTTAGGTTCTGGAAGGTTGAGCACATAATGAGCCATGGGGAAAGGGTTGAAGTCTGTCACTGTGTGGACTCTAACTGATCCACTGTCCTTGTTGTTATTTTATAGCATCATCAGAGCCTGGCGACCAGGATCGATTGCAGATACCCCCCTCCCACACCTGAGGGCCTTGAACTGTCACCTGCGTCACACCATTTCTGCGAGGCAGGCACCAGTGCAGATACTAGCATATCAGTAGGAATTGCAACATCGGCTAGTGTCCCGGGGCACAGTGGAGAGGGCACTTCATAATCGCTGGTGGATCTGGCAGAGACAGAGTGCTAATGGCGCCAGCAGTCGGAGGACTGCAGGGGACCAGGCACATGCTGAGTCGGGGCGTGATGATGTGCCTCTGGAGTCGTCCGCGATGCAGCAGCTGCAGGAAATGCGGCCGAGTGTGCGGGAGCATCTGGGAGTGTTGCATGAGAGTATGCTTCACTTGGTGTCCGTGGTGGAGGAGTCCATGCGGAGCATGAGTGATGCCATGAGCCTCATGTCAGAGCGTCATGCTTCCTCCATAGAGAGAGTGGCGACTCTCGTGGAGAGGGGCTTCCAGGAGAACAAGCAGCTTCTCCTGGGGTTACGCTCGGACCTGCAAGTCCTCACAGCGCCAGTGGCCACAGCTCATCATTGGCAATGTGGGAGATGGCCTGGGCACCAAGTTTCCCAGCTTGGTGCCCATCCATCTATGGTGAGCAGGGAGGTCCGAAGCAACCTCACGTCGGCGCAGCAGCTGCCTGTCATCTCTGCGGGCTCCTCTCAGGGTGCTCCGGGTGAGGGCAGCAGCTCCTCCGCCCCTCTGCCAGTGACCGTTGCATCCGTTGAGGCTGAGATGACTGGGGAGATGCCAGCTGCGGAACTGGCAGCTCCCTCCCAGGCGGGGCCAGCACAGGCTCCACGGGCCAGAGGATGACTGCCAAGGTTATCGAGGCCACCAGGACAGCAGAGTCAGCAGGCTGTCTCACAATCCACTCCAAGTGATGGGGTAGCACCAAGACATAGCACCCGTAAACGTAAGCATAAGGCACATCAGGCACACCACGGGTTTCTCACTGGTGCTTTTGTGTTGGCCCTAGATTAGGGAATTATTATTTCTTGCTGTTGCAAAA
Source organism: Cetorhinus maximus (assembly GCF_964194155.1). Lineage (NCBI taxonomy): Eukaryota > Metazoa > Chordata > Chondrichthyes > Lamniformes > Cetorhinidae > Cetorhinus > Cetorhinus maximus. The sequence goes on from NC_135895.1 coordinate 56,803,385, forward strand.
ACATTTTGCTTTCATTTTGTTGCACCATATCATGGATGAAATTAAATCCACATGTGTTACCATGGCTGAGGGTGGCTCCTTTGTGCTGCTTTTGTATGTTTTACAGACATGTCATGGGTGTTTGAGTGGACATTGAGGTTTATGTCCAAAGCCCTTAGTTGCAGCTGATGAAGTGGCAGATTTATCACTTAAGTGCCCAGTATGGAAGCGCCAGGCAAGGCTGGTCCTGCTGATCCATTTGTGTTGAGCTAGCTGAAGGTTTGTTGGATTAAATCTCCCGGGTGTCCCTGCCTCCTTGGTGCAGTGCCAGGCCAGCGTTCAACCCTCATCATTCCCCTGTGCTTCCTCATCCTCCAAATCACTGCTGGACTCATCGTGCGCAGCCGCATCCACTGCATCAACATCTTTATCGTCCACTGCTTCTCCCCTTTCCAGCGTAAGATTGTGGAGAGCGCAGCATGCAACCGCTATCGCCGACACACGATCTTGCGGGGTACTGGAGTACATCCCCTGAGCGGTCCAGGCATCGGAAGCGCATCCTGAGAAGACCGAAGATTCTCTCCACCACAGCCCTTGTGGAGGTGTGGCTCCTATTGTAGCGCTGCTCAGCTTCTGTTCTTGGATGGCGGAGAGGCGTCATGAGCCACCTTCTGAGGGGATGGCCCTCATCACCCAGCAGCCATCCATCAAGCCGGGCCAGAGCACTGAAGAGCCCCGGCACCTGGGAGTGTCTGAGAATGTAGGCGTTGTGGGAGCTGCCTGGGTACCTTGCACAAACTTGCAGAATCAGCATCCTGTGATTACGCACTATCTACACGTTCATGGAGTGGAAGCCCATGAAGTGCTGGCGCCTTGATGGCCACATGTGTGCAGCCTATTGCACCCTGGACGCGTCACCCTGAAAATTCTGCCCCGTATTTTTCCACATTGAATTCCATATACCATAGTTTTGCTAGCTTATTTAGCCTGTAATATCCCTTTGAAACCTAACCCCATTTAAACAACTTACTGTGCCTCCTTAGTGGCATCTACAAACCTTGATGTACAACTCTTTTGGACTAAAGATTAATTCGTGTAGAACCTCCTGAAAGCAGCGCCATGTGGACTACATTGATTTTCCAGAGGCAGAAAGAACAGCGGGCCACTACCTGCATAGCCCATATGGTATTCCTCATTGATAGCATGAAAGAAACCCACATGGATCACGTTAGTAATGGCCTGTGGAACTGTCTGCCGCAAAGGAATTGACATAGCCCATGTAGCATCATTTTGAAGCTGCACTAAGCAAACAAATTTTGGCCCTCTATTCCTTCATACGGCCATTGATACATATTGTGAAAAGGTGAGGCCACCGTATAGATCACTGGGGTACACATGGATGTTCACACCCCCACCAATCAAAGAACAAACCATTTACCCTTACTCTCTGTCGTAACTCAGCTGGTAGTACTCACACCTCTTGGAAGGTTGTGGATTCAAGTTCCACTCCAGTGTCTTGAACACAGATATCTGGACTGACACTCCAGCACAGTGCTGAGGGAGTGCTGCACTGTCAGAGGGCCATCTTTTTGACGCACTGTTAAACGGAGGTCCCATCTGCTTTCAGGTGAATGTAAAAGATTCCATGGCACTATCTTGAAGAAAAGCAGAGGAGTTATCTCTGATGATCTGGTCAATATTCATCCCTCTAGCAACATCACCAAAACAAATGATCTGGTCATGATGACATTGCTGTTTGTGGGAGCTTGATGTGCCAAATAGGCCGCAGATTTTTAAACTTACAATGGTGACTACACTTCAAAAGCATTTAATTGGCTGTAAAATACTCTGCGATGTCCTGAAGTCATGAAAGGCGCAATAAAATGCGAGTCTTTTTTTTTTCCCCCTGCCTTTCAACCCACGAGTAAAATCCTCCAATTGCTTATTTTTATGTGACCTTCTATTTTGTCTAGTTGTTAGTTACTATTCTGGTAATAATGACATTCCTGATGTTGGAATAATTCAGCGTTTATTTCAATGTCACAGAACATGAGTTGAAATCGGAATCAATTTCACCTAACTTAAGAGTTAATATGACTTTATGTACATGGTCACTTAATTATTAAAAAAAGAAAGACACACATTTATATAGCACCTTTCATTGCCACCAGATATCTCATAGCACTCTACATTTCAAAAGTACTTCACTGGCTGTAATCATTGTTGTAATGTAGGAAGTTGTGGATAATTTTAACGTTAGAACTGAAACCTAGTTGCTTATCTTTTTTTTTATTCATTAATGGAATGTGGGTGTCAATGGCTAGGCCAGCATTTATTGCCCATCCCTAGTTGTCCTTTGAGAAGGTGGTGGTGAGCTGCCTTCTTGAACCACTTCTTGAAGTCCATGTGTGTAGGTACACCCACAGTGCTATTAGCATTGTTTTCCATCACCTGTTTTCATAAATGGAAGCAAAGAAAAAGCCATCGCTTCTGTAGAGGGCGCACACATGGTCCTTTGGTTTCTTGTGGCTCTAGTAAATTATGTTCTGATTATCAAACAGATATTACATCTTCCTGTGATTTCTAATAGTCCAATTCGAGCCCAAGAGGATTCTTGGCTTCTTGTTTTGTTCATTTATTTAAAATGTATTGCCAGAAGCCATTTTTCCTAGCTATGAATCAGCAATTGCAGAATAAGGCTTTTCTGTATACTGCTTATTTTCCATTGTGGCCCAAGAAAAATTGAATCTGCCTCAGTTATTGTGACGAAGAGCCTGCTGGAAGGTATACTTGTTGTACTTTAGAGTAACTTCTAGAACATTGCTGAGGTCCTTTCTAGTTGTTTGTCACTTTTATCATTTTGGTTAACCCATCAAAAAAGAAAGACACACATTTCCTGCGTAGCCACCCTCAGGAGTGGAATACATTCCCTTATCAGAGTACAAAGCCTCAAAACAAACAAATCACTGGACTTGGACTGTAATTATCTCAGAGTTAAAAATAGATTATTTGCAGTCTCATCAAGGCTATATATTGCAGCAAGACTTCTTTACTCACATACTCCAATCCTCTTGCAATAAAATCAACATACCATTTGTGTTCCTAATTGCTTGCTGCACCTGCACGTTAGCTTTCAGTGACTCATGAATAAGGACACCCAGGTCTCTTTTGGACTTCAGCATTTCCCAATCCCTCACCATTTAAATGCTCTGCATTTCTGTTTTTCCTACCAAAGCGAATAACTTCACATTTTTCCACATTATATTGTTTCTGCCATGTTCTTGACCACTCATTTGGCCTGTCTAAATCCCCTTAAAGTCTCTTTGCTTCCTCCTCACAACTCATATTTCCACCTAGTTTTGTGTCATCAGCAATCTTTGAAATAATACGTTTGGGACCACATCCAATTTATTGATAGACTGCAAATAGCTGGGGCCCAAGCATGGATCCTTGTGGTATCCCACTAGTCTCAGTATGCCAACTTGAGAATGACCTGTTTATTCCTACGCTGTTTTTTGTCTATTAACCAATTCTCAATCCATGCCAGTATATTACCCCTAATCTAATCAGCTCTGATTTTGTTTACTAACCTCCTGTGTGGGATCTAAAACCTTCTAAAAATCCAAATACGCCACATCTTCTGGTTGTTCCTTATCTATTCTGCTAGCTACATCCTCAAAAAACTCTAGCAGGTTTGTCAACATGATTTCCCTTTCATAAATCCATATTAACTCTGCCAATCCTACCATTATTTTCTAAACATCCTGTTATCATATCCTATATAATAGATTTTAGCATTTTCCCTACTTCTGATGTCAGGCTAACAGATCTGTGGTTCCCTGTTTTCTCTCTCCCTCCTTTCCTAAATAATGGGGTTACATTCACTACCTTGCAGTTTGTAGGACCCATTTCAGAACCTATAGAATTTTGGAAGATGACCACCAATGCATCCATTATCTCTGCAGCCACCTCTTTCAACATTCTGAGGTGTGGATCATCAGCTCCAGGGGATTTTCAACTTTCAACCCCATAATTTCTCCAGTACTACCTTTTTACTAATACTAATTTCTTTTTGTTCCTCATTCTCGCTAGTCCCTCAGTTCTCTAGTATTTTTCAGGTGATTTCTGTATCTTCCTCCATGAAGACAGACACAAATACTCTGTCATTCCCTTATCCCCATTGTAAATTCTCCTGTCTCTGCCTGTAGTGGGCCCACATTTATCTTTGCTAATCTTTTCCTTTTTTACATACCTGTAGAAGCTTTTACAGTCAGTTTTTTATTTTACTTCAATATTCTATTTTCTCTTTCTCTTTTCTATATCTGTTTCTTGGTCCTCCTGCACTGAATTCTAAAGGTGCTCCCAATCCTCAGGCTTACTACTATTTTTTGGCAACTTTATAAGCCTCTTCCTTTGATCTAATACAATCTTTAACTCCACTTCTTAGCTATGATTGGATCACTTTGCCTGTCAGGTTTGTGCCTCAAAAGAATGTAAAGTTGTTGTAAACCATGTATTAATTCTTTAAGTGCTTGTCATTGCCTATCTACCATCATACCTTTTTAATATAGTTTCCCAATCTGCCCTTCATACCTTCATAGTTTCCTTTGTTTAGATTTAAGATCCTAGTTTCAGATTGAACTACATCACTTTCAAACATAATGTAAAATTCTATCATTATGGTGTTATGACACAGCAGTTGGTAAAGCGGGGTTATTTAAAAATCCCAGCGGGAAACTTTAAACAACTGTCATAACCTCTATTTTCATTTCATGTTTGAGATGCAACTCTGAATCCAGGAATAAAACCACCAGCTCTCGAGAGGTTTTTATATCTATTTACATGAGACATTTATTAATTTACACAAGTTAAACATATACACATGACTACAAATTACTACTATCATAACTTTTACCAAATTCCCAAACTAATCTCCACTAAGGCAACAGCAACCCATAGACTTTAAGCAGGCACCAGGCAAAGCATTTTCACCTTACAAATTCAAAATGAGGTTTCTTTCACTTTGGTTCTTTTGCAGACAAGGTTGTAGGCTTACAGGCTTTGATGTTACATGCCTCTGCTCTGCACACACAAAATTGCTGTCTGTTATACCCAGCACATCTCTTTGAATATAAATTCTCATTGTATCACCAGCCCCTTTGAACTCCACCTCTTCTAACCCCTTTCATATTACCAATTTTATTAGTAATATAAACATTGCTTGGTCTCCTCTAGCTAGGTGCCAGATTTCACTCCCCTTGAATGCTCTATTCGACAAAATGCAAATGCACTCTACTTCTCTTACATCTCAAAACTGGTACACATCAAGGCACCCGGACTAGCTAACTTTAATCCAATTAAGACACGCCCACAGACTAAACCGCTATTTTTAAAAAATATAATTTCTAGCAATGTTATTTACATTAATAGCTTCATGACAATGGTCACTCTTCCTTTGGGGCTCCTTTACAACAAGATTATTAATTATCCCTTTCTCATTGCATTATACTAGATCTAAAGCTAGCCCATTCCTTAGTTTGCTCCTCAACAAACTGTGTTCTAGAAAACCACCTCATACACATTCCAGGAATTCATCCTGCACAGGATTAGTGCTAATTAGGTTTACCTCATCTATATGTGGATTGAAGTCCCCATGATTACTGTATTACCCTTGTTACTTGCACCTCTAATTTCCTGTTTATACAGTGCCCCACATTACCACTACTGTTTGGAGGCCAATAGACAACAACTACCATTGGTTTTTTTTCATTTGTTCATGGGATGTGGGCATCGCTGGCTAGGCCAGTTTTATTACCCATCCCTAATTGCCCTTGAGAAGGTGGTGGAGAGTGGCAGTCCATGTATTGTAGGAACACTCAGTGCTATTAGGAAGGGAGTTCCAGGAACAGTGAAGGAATGGCAGTGATGTAGTTGCAAGTCAGGATAGTGTGTGGCTTGGAAGGGAACTTGCAGGTGGTGGTGCTCCCATGCACCTGCTGCTAGGTGGTAGAGGTCACGGGTTTGGAAGGTGCTGTCGAAGGAGCCTTGGTGAGTTCCTGTAGTGCATCTTGTATACAGTATACACTGCTGCCACTGTGCGTTGGAAGTGGACAGAGTGAATGTCTAAGTTGGTGGTGGATCAAGCAAGCTACTTTGTCCTGTATGGTGTCGAGCTTGAGTGTTGCTGGAGCTGCACTCATCCAGGCAAGTGGGGAGTATTGCATCACACTCCTGACTTGAGCCTTGTAGATGGTGGACAGGCTTTGGGGAGTCAGAAGATGAGTTACTTGTCGCACAATTCCTAGCCTCTGACCTGCTCTTGTAGCCACAGTATTTATATGGCTGGTCCAGTTCATTTTCTGGTCAATGGTAACCCGCAGGATGTTGACGGTGGGGGAATCAGTGCTGGTAATGCCATTGAATGTCAAGGGGAGATGGTTAGATTCTTTCTTGTTGGAGATCGTCATTGCCTGACACTTGTGTCGCATGAGTGTTAGCTGCCACAAGCCTGAGTATTGATATGACTTCGCTGAATATTGATACGATTTTAGTGTCTGAGGACGCATGAATGGAGTTGAACATTGAGCAATCATCAGCAAACATCCCCACTTTTGACCTTATGATGGAAGGAAGGTCATTGATGAAGCAGCTGAAGATGGTTGGGCCTTGGACACTACCCTGAGGAACTCTTGCAGCGATGTCCTGGGACTGAGGTGATCGCCCTCCAACAACCACAACCAGATCCTTTGTGCTAGTAAGGCTCCAACCAGTGGAGAGTTTCCCCCTGATTCTCATTGACTCCGGTTTTGCTAGGGTTCCTTGATGCCACACTCGGTCAAATACTGCCTTGATGTCAAGAGCAGTCACCTCCCCTCTGGAGTTCAGCTCCTTTGTCCATGTTTGGACCAAGGCTGTAATGAGGTCAGGAGCTGAGTGGCCCTGGTGGAACTGAAGCTGAGCATCAGTGAGCAGGTTATTGTTGAATAAGTGCCACTTTATAGTACTGTTGACAACACCTTGCATCGCATTGATTGAGAGTAGACTGACAGGGTGGTAACTGGGACGGGTTAAATTTGTCCTGTTTTTTGTGGACAGGACATGCTTGGGCAATTTTCCACATTGATAGGTAGATGTCTGCGTTGTAGCTATACTGGAACAGCTTGGTGAGGGACATAGATAGTTCTGGAGCACAAGTCTTCGGTAATGATGCTGGAAAGTTGTCAGGGCCTGGAGCCTTTGCATTATCTGGTGCCTTCAGCCATTTCTTGATGTCACAGAGTGAACTGAATTGGCTGAAGACCCGCATCTGTAATGCTGGGGACCTCCGGAGGAGGCTGAGATGGATCATCCATTCACACTTCTGGCTGAAGATCGTAGCAAATGCTTCAGCCTTGTCTTTTGCACTGATGCGCTGGGTTTCCCCATCATTGAGGATTGGGATATTTGTGGAGCCTCCTCCAGTGAGTTGTTTAATTGTCCATCACCAGTCAGGATTGCAGAGTTTAGGTCTAATTTGTTGGTAGTAGGATTACTTAGCTCTGTCTATTACTTGCTGATTCTGCTCTGTGATATGCAAGTAGTCCTGTGTTGCAGCTTCACTAGGTTGACGCCTCATTTTTAGGTAAGCCTGGTGCTGCTCCTGGCATGCCCCCTGCAGTCTTCTTTGAACCAGGGTTGCTCCCCTCGCTTGATGGTAATGGTAGAGTGGGGGATATGCCAGGCCATGAGCTTGCAGATAGTGTATGAGTGCAATTCTGCTGCTGATAGTCCATAGCATCTCATAGAAGCCCAGTCTTGAGTTGCTAGATCTTGTTCAAAATCTATCCCATTTAGTATGGTGAAAATGCCACCCAACACTGGAGGGTATATGAAGGCTGGACTTCATCTCCACAAGAACTGTGCAGTGGTCGCTCTTATCAATAGTGTCATGAACAGATGCATCTGCGACAGGTAGATTAGCGAGGACGAGTTCAGGTAGGTTTTTCCCTCTTGCTGGTTTCCTCACCACTGCCGCAGATCCAGTCTAGCAACTGTGTCCTTTAGAGCTTGGACAGTAGTGGTGCTACTGAGCCACTCTTGGTGATGGACATTGAAGTCCCCCACCCAGAGTTCACTGCCCGTTGCTGTTTCTTAGCACTACCCAAACTGATTCTACATCCTGATGTTTCAATTTAAGATACTCTCTCAGTAATCTACTGATCTCACCTTTTATTAACAGTGCTATCCACCTCTTTTTCCTTTTTTGCCTATCCTTCCTAAATGTCAAATATCCTTGAACATTCAGTTCCCAGTCTTGGTCTCCCTGCAACTATGTCTCCATAATGGCAACTAAATCATACCTGTTTACTTCCATTTGTGCCATCAATTCTTCTAATCTTGTTGCGAATGCTGTTTGCATTCAGAGAGAGTGCCTTTTTAAAAATTATTTTCACAACCTCTAGCCTGATCTGTTGGTGCACTCTTAAATGCTCTGTCCCTTCCTGCCATACTCAAACTATCAATTCCCTTATTGCTACCTTGTTCTCTTGCCTTGTCCTCTCTTTTTAATTTATCATATCTTCCCTCACCTGATCCCTCAGTCCCACTATTTGGTTTAAAGCCCTCTCTACCACCCTAGTTATACAACTTGCCAAAACACTCGCCTATCCCATCCCAGTCCAACTGTGCAGCTCCTGCTTTCCCCAGTACTGGGCCAGTGCCCCATGAATCAAAACCCATTTCTTCCAGACCAATCTTTGAGCTATGCGTTTAACACTCTAATCTAACTTACCCTACACCAGTTTGCTTGTGGTTTAGGTAATAATCCAGAGATTATTACTTTTGAGTTTCTGCTTTTTAATCTAGCCCCTAACTGCTCATACTCTTTAAGCAGAACCTCTTTCCTAGACCTACCTATGTCTTTGGTACCTACATGGACCACGACAACTCGATCCTTCCCTTCCCACTGCAAGTTCCTCTCCAGTCCAGAGCAGATGTCCCAAACCCTGGCATCAGGCAGGCTACAGAGCCTTCTGCATCTTGCTCTTGGCTACAGAGAACTGACTAGATTATCCCATACCACCACGATATTCCTATTAACTCCTCCCACTTGAATGGCTTCCTTTACCATGGTGCCATGGTCAGTTTTCTCATCCAACCGGCAGCCCTCAATTTTTGTCTATACAGGCTACAGGTACCTCGAACCTGTTGGACAATAGCAAGGTTTCTCCACTTCTACCTTCTCAGTCCTCATACCTGCCTTACTCACAATCACACCCTCCTATCCCAGTCCATGGACCAAATCAGACAACCCTATCCTAAGAGGTGTGACCACCTTCTAGAACAAAGGGTGTCCAGATAACATTCCTTCTCCCTGATGCATTGCAGTGTCTGCAGCTCAGTCTCCAGCTCAATGACTCTGAGCTGAAGCTCCTCCAGCCACAGACACTTACTGCAGATGTTTTTTCCTTTGGATCACACAAGTGTGCATGAGCTCCCGCATTTTGCAGCCACCACACATCACCTGTCCTGCCATCTTTATAGTTTTTAATTATTTTACTGACTAAATTTTAATTGATGTCTCTAGTCCTAGCTGTGCTTACATTCTTGTTATTTCAATAAATCTTCTACTTACCCCGATTGAAATTCCCTAGTTAAGATAAATAGGATATGCTCATCAACCATTCTAATGAGCTTTACTACTATTAGTAAATCTTACTACTACTAATAGAACTTTACAATTACTAAAGTTACCTGAATTTTGAAAGATAAATTGGCAAAAAAGCTCACCAACCAATCAGCTACCTGTTTTCCCTTTGATTTTTCTCAGAACGTGGTCGGTCCACCCTGGATAGCTCAGAATGGACTGGATAGCTCGATTAGATGCTGCTGCCTGTCTCTGGGCCCTCCTTTCTCCTGCTCTTTTAGGTGTTTTTTTTTTTAAAAATATACTTTATTCATAAAATATCTGAAAGAACATTCCAAAGCATTTCTAAATCGCCATCACAAAAAGTGCAATCAGATTCAACTTTTACACGTGGATCATGAGGTGCTTCAATGCAATCAATGAATATTATAATAATTTCAATATGGTCATTACAGACAGTCAGACAGTGCAATGGGATTGCAGTTCTCGAAATACATGTTGCACCCTGCAGTGCTTCAATACAATTATGATACATTCAGTATTCACTACATACATTTATTGCGAGCCGTACAGCCTATACCTTTCTCAGCCCCTCGGTGCACTATGGCAGAAAGGTCTTAGTCAGCGACCTTTCCTCATTGCGCCTTTGTGGCGGCTGCCCCTAGTTTTAGTGCGTCCCTCAGCACGTAGTCCTGGACCTTGGAATGTGCCAGTCTGCAACACTCGGTCGGGGACAACTCTTTGCACTGGAAGACCAACAAGTTTCGGGCAGACCAAAGAGCATCTTTCACCGAGTTGATGATCCTCCAGCTGCAGTTGATGTTTGTCTCGGCATGTGTCCCTGGGAACAGCCTGCAGAGCACAGAGTCCAGTGTCACAGAACTGCTCGGGATGAACCTTGACAAAAACCACTGCATCTCATCCCGCTCTTTTAGGTGTTGCTGCCTGTCTCCAGGTCCTCCTCTCTCCCGCTCGTTTAGATGCCTCTGCCTGTCTCTGGGTCCTCCTCTCTCCCGCTCGTTTAGATGCCTCTGCCTGTCTCTGGGTCCTCCTCTCTCCCGCTCATTTAGATGCCTCTGCCTGTCTCTGGGTCCTCCTCTCTCTCGCTCTTTTAGATGCCGCTGTCTGTCTCTGGGTCCTCTCTCCTGCTTAGAGCATGACTGCCCAGCCTGCTCAGTGTTTTTTTTTGAGGAAATAGCATCTGAATTAGACTGTGCCCCATGATGTGGTTGAGGAGAAGTTGGACCTTATTGTGCTGTTTTGCAGATGTAAAACAATCACATGGAAGTTTAATTTTGGGGACAAGCAAGCTGTGCTTTAAGGATACCTGAAAAATGACTGACTCAAAATTGAATCAGGCTATTTTTTAGCCCTGCCTGGAGGTAATTTACAGCAGGTGGTTGGTTGCACAGTTAAAAGACCTAACTCCTAATTTAATCCTCTCCCTGAATTGGGCCAATTAGGTCAGGAGTCAGGCCTGCTCTACTCAGGACTTTTCAGTAGTCATTGTGGCCGAACAGTAGCTGCCAACTAAAAGTAAGTTGAGAAAAAAAATTGTTTATAAAACCTTCCTTTGGAGGAAGGAGGAGCTGGAGTGCTCCTCTGACTCCCCAGTCATCACGGTCATCGGCGCCTCTGTTTCATGCTTCAACCCCAATCTCCGAACTCACTCTCCGGCCATTGAGGCAAGTAGCCCAATGTTCTTCTATGCAAAAGAACGTGATGCTAGAGGAAGCATGATAGGTGCTGGCAGTATACTCAATTTTTTTTCAAATTGCGCCTGAGAATTGGGCACCAAGTTGGATGCATGATAACTGTGATTCCAGGCCCAAGAATAGGTCCAGATGAATCTCCATCGCTTATACTTAGAGTTTAAAAATACATTTTGTAATAGCCTCAAACTCAGTTTGATGTGGTCAAATTTGCTGTTGATACCAAACTGTGAGGGCCAGAAGAAGCAACTCAAAGCTACAGTAGAATGGACAAAATTAAGATGTGAACGAATAATTGGAAGATGAAGATTACTGAATGTTAGTAGTTTCTTCACTAAACATAGCCAGCCAATGCAGTGCAACAATCAACAAAGAATACAATTCAGAAGAAGTCGCTATCAAATTGGACAGTGCCCCAATCAGACTATACTTTGAATTCAATGTCCCATTGTGATCACTGAAACACAAGGGAGGCAGTGTTGAGAAAATTCACAGTGCAGATTAGTATCAGGGTTCTTACTTCTGAGGAAAGACTGGAGAGAATCTTTCTGTTTAGCATGAAAAGGAAACATCTGAAAGGTGATTGTATAGAGGTATATGGTGCGTTGTACTGGAATGTTTAATAGTGAATATTACTTAAAATTAATTTGTGGGAGTAGGACAAAGGACACAGGTTCAAAACAGTGAAATGTAGTTTTAGGACTGCTCTAAGCAACTTATTTTTCATGTAGAAAGTGGCCAATGCTTGGAACGGTCTTCCAGTGGAGTGGAGTGGAGTAGATGAAAACCTGGATGGTCTTTAAGAAACAGTTAGATGCTCCAGTAGGATGTTTCTAGATGAATGAACTAACATGGGCTGAATATTTTTTTCTGCTCCATTGTCATTTTGTAATATTGTAAACATGCAAAAAGGCATAATTATAAGAAATGATGCCCTAGTGTAGACCTTCCTGCATTGGGGCACATTTTGGAAATGAGGTGTGTGTCCCTTCATCTGCCACCCATTAAAATTAATTATGGGAGAAATGTCCAAATTCATGATATGCATTCCAGCCAGACGAGGCTCCCTACTGAGCCTCAAATCAGTATCAAGCACTCCCGAACCAACTGTTTCTCAGCTGGTTAGAAAGTAAGACTTGCTCTGTTCTTGTCACTCAGCAACATATCTTAGCATGGAACAGCTTCTGGAGGTTGGGGCTATCTTTTCTCTTTCAGATACCATGATTTTAGCTGGGTGAGTTAGCAGAAAATATTAGGTATGTAATTATTCATCCTATATAACAAATTGCTTTTGCTTAGTACTGAAGTCTTTTAATCATGTCTTTCCCAGGCACTGATGTTGAAAATGATCTACACTGAAAGTTCTTCGGATCACTGCTACACACCTCCTCCAGCCAAGTCCTCGTCCCTAAACACTGAGCTGCAAACTGATTGCAATTTTCTCCTCGTAGCCATTAGACTGGCGTCTTTAAATCAGATTCTTGATCCCTGGGTTTATTTATTGTTCAGAGAAATCCTGTTAAGGAAAGTATGTCAGGTAGCCAATGCTGTGACTAATTGCTCAGTAGAGGGGTTCAAGGAGATTCCTGTAACAGTGGAAGCTAGGGGCCATCTGAAAGAACAAACAACATAAATGAGATAAACCAAAATTTGGTAATCTGGTTTATTATATGAGAGAAAATATTGGCTTTGGCTACCTTTCAAGTGTGTAATGTGCATGTGAAGCAACCCTTACAAATATTGTTAAGGCTTTGAGTTCATTCATTTGTTTTATCTGAGCCTTTGATTTACTGAACCTCTAAGTTACTTAATGTGCCTTAGAGATTGTTTAATTTACACTACATTTGATGCTGGCAAGGAGCTGGTGCTCCATCTGCCTTTAAACGGTAGTGCAACATACCTGGCAGAAAACGGCAGCTAGGCTTAACACTGTGTAGAACACCTGCATGACCTGAGAACAGATGCCAGAGAAGGTGGCAAGCCTTAAGAAGACTACCAAGGCACGTTTCCCAACAGTCCCAATTAGCAGAGAGATGACCCAAGTATGCACGCCACAATGAATTGCCTGCTGGTCTGTTTCCCATTTACTGCTGGCCCATGCCAAGGTCTCTTACAACTATGCAGTTCTTTCATTTTCTTTCTGCCCTTACACCAGTCGGCACACACTGAAGCTGAAATTTACAGCTAACATCAACAGGTGGCTCAAATGAAGCAATTTGAAATGAAGAAGGGTACACAGCATTTAAAAGAGATATGCATAATGCCATGAAGCAACCTACCAGTGGAAAGATGATCAACTGGTACAAATGTTCCAAAAAATTTGAGTTGTCATTAAACATATGGGGAGTGATCACTTATTTTCAATACATCATGATACACCTTGTGGAATTCTTGATTATAGTACACATATTATGCTAGAATTTGGAGACAGCTCCAAATAAGAGAATTGCTAAAGGAACCAGAAGAGAGATGAGAGAAATTATTTTCCCAGTGAGTTGTTGGAATGCACTGCCCAAAATGGAGATGGAAGCAGATTCAATAATACTTTTGAAAGGAAATAGGACGTATAATTGAAAAAGGAAAAAAGAATGGAGGACTTTAGGGAAAGAGCAGGGGAAGTTAGACTAATTAATAAGCCTTTCAAAATGTCAGCTCAGGCCTTTTATGCTGTAATATCTATGATTCTATCATTTCAAGATACTTTTTGTTCCAACTTAAACCCTAATGAAAAAGATGAAGCATTTAAAAAAATGAGAGGTAAGAGAAAGATGTCTCAGTGTCTAAATGCATGGAAATGTCCCAGAGTTGATCTCCATTTTCCTTGTTTATCTAATATTCATGAGCCAGCAGTAGGAACACCAGTGTTGGCTTTTGTGTTCCAGGGCTGACCACGGCCTGTGGTACAGGGAGCCATTCAAGTGGGGGGGAGGAAATAGGAACATAGTAATGGTGTGGGACAATATAAATAGGGGGATAGATACTGTTCTCTGCAGCCGTGAGCGTGAGTCCTGAAGGCTGTGTGGCCTACCCAGGGCCAGGGTTAAGGACACCTCCTCAGGGCTGGAGAGCAGCTTGGAGTGGGAGAGGAGGGATCCAGTTGTCATTGTCCACATTGGCACCAACGACATTGATAGGACTAGAAAGGTTCTGCTGAAAGAATTTGAACAGGAGCTAAATTAAAAAGCAGAACCTCCAAGGTAATAATCTCGGGATTACTACCTGAACGGCAGGCAAATTGGCATAGGGTAAATAAAGTCAAGGAGTTAAATGCATGGCTCAAAGATTGGTGTGGGAGGAATGGGTTTCAGTTCATAGGGCACTGGCATCAGTGCTGGGGTAGAAGGGAGCTGTTCTGGTGGGGTGGGCTTCACTTGAACCATGCTGGGACCAGTGTCCTGGCGAATCAAATAACTAGGGCTATAGTGAGGGCTTTAAGCTAAATAAAGGGGGGAGGGTTCTGGAGAGGGAATAAGTAGGCTTACAAAGCAAAAGGATATGGCGGCATTGCAGGGCAACTACTTAGGTAATGATACCCAGAGTGTGACAGGAAGGAACAGAGTGTACAAACATTTTAAAAAAGCAGCAAATATGGTCAAAGGGGGGAAAAAATGGTAAAAAGGCACAATTAATGGCTCTTTACTTAAATGTACATAGTATTCGGAACAAAATAAATGAATTAACGGCACAAATAGAGATTAATGGGTATGATCTTATAGCCATTACGGAGGCATGGTTACAAGGAGATCAAAGCTGGGAACTAAATATTCAGGGGTGTGTGACTTTTCGAAAGGATAGGCACGAAGGTAAGGGTGGTGGGTAGCTTCGTTAGTACGAGATGAAATAAGTGCGATAGCAAGAAATGATCTTGGATCAGAAGATGTGGAATCCACATGGGAGGAGGTAAGAAATAACAAGGGGAAGAAGACACTGGTGGGAGTAGCCTATAGGCCCCCTAACAGTAGCTATGCTGTTGGACAGAGAATAAGTCTGGAAATAATGAGGGCATGTGAAAAAGTCAGTATATTAATCATGAGTGACTTTAATCACCATGTAGATAGGGAAAATCAAATTGGCAGAGGTAGCCACGAGCAAGAATTCATAGTGTATTTTGGACAGTTTCCTAGAACAATATGTTGTGGATCCATCCAGGGATCAGGCTATTTTGGATCTGGTAATGTGTAATGAGGCAGGCTTAATAAATGATCTCAGAGTAAAAGATCCCCTAGGAAACAGTGACCATAACATGGTGGAATTTAGCTTTCAGTTTGAGAGTGAGAAGCTTAGTTTGGAAATATCTGTGCTAAACTTAAATAAGGGTAATTACAAAGGAATGAGAGCAGAGTTGGCTGCAGTGGACTGGAAAAGGAGTTTAGCAGAAAAGACGGTTGATGAACAATGGCAGACATTTCAGAAAATAGTTCATGACTCACAACAAAGATATATCCCAGTGAGGAAGAAGGATTGTAGGAAGCAGATAAACCAACCCTGGTTAACCAAGGAAGTTAAGGGTTGTATCAAAGTGAAAGAAAGAACATACAATGTGGCAAAGATAAGTGGTAAGCCAGAGGATTGGGAAAGTTTTAAAAACCAACAGAAGATAACCAAAATAATAATAAAGAGGGAGAAAATAAACTTTGAGGGTAAACTAGCAAGTAAGATAAAACCGGACAGTAAGAGCTTCTTCAAATATATAAAAAGGAAGAGAGGCCAAAGTCAATATGGGTCCCTTTGAGAATGAAGCTAGGGAAATAATAATGGGGAACCAGGAAATGGCAGAGGAGTTGAATAAATACTTTGCATCAGTCTTCACAGTAGGAGACACTAATAGCATTCCAAAAATACTAAATAATCGTGGGGCAAAAGGGAGGGAGGAAATAAATACAATAACTATCACTAGAGAAAAAATACTAGGGAGACTAATGGGGCTAAATGCCGATAAGTCACCTGGACCTGATGGGTTGCATCCTAGGATAATAAAGGAAGTGGCTGCAGAGATAGTGGATGCACTGGTAGTAATCTTCCAAGAGTCCTTAGATTCTGGTAAAGTTCTAGAGGATTGGAAAACTGCCAATGTAACACGCTTATTCAAAAAGGGAGGGAAACAAAAAACAGTTAGCTTAACATCTGTCATTGGGAAAATGGTGGAGTCTATTATAAAGGATGTAATAGCAGAGTATTTAGAAATGCATAACCTAGTCAAGCAGAGTCAACATGGCTTCATGAAGGGGAAATCATGCCTGGCAAATTTATTAGAATTCCTTGAGGAGGTAAGAAGCAAGATAGTTGAAGGGGAACCAGTAGATGTAATATATTTGGATTTCCAAAAGGAATTGATAAGGTACCACACATAAGGCTATTTAATAAGATAAGAGCCCATGGTGTTGGGGGTAGTATATTGGCATGGATAGAGGACTAGCTAACTAATAGAAGACAGAGAGTTGGGATGTGGGGGCATTTTCAGGATGGCAACCTGTAACTAGTGGAGTGCCACAGTGCTGGGGCCCCAATCATTTACAATATATATTAATGACTTGGATGAGGGAAGTGAATGTACTATCGCCAAGTTTGTGGATGACATGAAAATAGGTGGGAAGGCAAGTGGTGAGGATGATGCAAAGAGTCTACAGAGGGATATAGATAGGTTAAGTGAGTGGGAAAAAACTTGACAGATGGAATATAATGTGGGAAAGTGTGGGGTTATGCACTTTGGCAGGAAGAATAGAGGAGCTGAATATTATTTAAATGGAGAAAGACTGAAGAAAGCTGCAGCACAGAGGGATTTGGGGATCCTCGTGCATGAATCCCAAAATGTTAGCATAAAAGTTCAGCAGGTAATAGGGAAGGCAAATGGAATGTTGACCTTTATTTCAAAGGGAATGAAGTATAAAAATAGGGAAGTCTTGCTAAAACTATACAAGGCACTAGAATACTGTGAACAATTTTGGTCCCCTTATCTAAGGAAAGATATACTGGCATTGGAGGCAGTCCAGAGAAGGTTCACTAGGTTGATCCTAGGGATGGAGGGATTTTCTTTTGAGAAGAGGTTGAGTCGGTTGGGTCTCCAATCATTGGAGTTTAGAAGAATGGGAGGCGACCTTATTGAAACATATAAGATTCTTCGGGGACTTGACAAGGTAGATGCTAAGAGGTTGTTTCCCCTTGTGGGAGAGTCTAGCACCAGAGGGCTTAACCTCAGTAAGGGGGCATCCACTTAAAACAGAGATGAGGAGAATCTCTTCTCTCAGAGGGTAGTCGATCTATGGAATTCTTTACCGCAGAGGGCTATAGAGGCTGGGTCGTTAAGCATATTCAAGGCTGAGATAGACAGAGTTTTAATTAGTAAGGGAATCAAGGGTTATGGGGAAAAGGCAGGAAAGTGGAGCTGAGGATTATCAGATCAGCCGTGAATGGCAGAGCAGACTCGATGGGCCGAATGGCCTACTTCTGCTCCTACGTCTTACGGTCTTAGGGCTGAGCCATCAATTAGGATTACTGGTCTTGATCATTTTTGGATATGATGTTCCCCATTCCCTACTCCTTTACTATTAAATATACTTTTGGAGTTTATTGTGTCTTGGCTAGGATATTGCTACCTAAGGAAGGTAAGAGAGTGCTTCAGTCACACATGGAACAGCAACCAGTGTGAATCAACACTTCTGGAAGGCGGAAGAAGAAAAGTGGCACCAAATAACTGAAGGAAATGTTGTGCACCTTGGAATGTTTCAGTAGTTTGTTCTGTTGTTTGACACAAAAGTGTATTCCAATTGTGCTCCATTATTTAAAGAATATTCTCTATCTTCATGGAAACTGCAACTATCTTCATGGAAACAACAACTATCGACAGAATAGACCAACTGTATAAGTTAAAGACTGTTAACTGTTTGTGTATTATATATAACGCATTGTAATAATTATGTAAATATCTCTTATTTAGGCCCGAGATTATGCACCAGTAATCAAGTACAACTTTTTATAACGCACTTCTACAAATTAATTTGGAAAGTGAATATTTTAATTAAATGGATGGCATCAATAGCATTTCATCAAATGTATCTAAAATACGTTATTATTATTGAGTTTGAGGAGTTTTTATTGTTGCAACTAGATTTGGAAATGCAGCATTACATGCAGTAAAGATATAAATTAATAATGGTGTCCTGAAGTGAAATGTCCTAGAAGTGACTGTTCAGATTGCTTCGAGCCTTTCCATATAACTTACTTGCACTTAAGATCTGTGATGTATTTCAGAAGATTTTTTAACCATTTTGTGCAATTGTGTTTTATGTTCTGTGAATATTGCCATCAAGTTGCACTTTTCTTAGAAAAATTCTAAATTGTACATTTTTTCAAAACGTTATATATATCAGTTGTAACAAGTGGTCTGGCTGTTTATGATATTTTGTATGCTTATCTATGTTAAGAATAATAATAGCTATTGAAATCAAACTTACCAGCCTCTAATGAATTCTTTCTCCAGTACTTCAAAATGTGGAACTCTACCTCTCTTGATCATCGCTTCCTATCATAATTATATGCTCTCTAAACCTAGACTCACTGTTACCTAATCACGACTGTTTGATTTTTTGAATTCATTCATGGATGTGGGCTTCGCTGGCTGGGCCAGCATTTATTGTCCATCCTTAGTTGCCCTTGAAAAGGTGGTGGTGTAAGTCAGTCAGGATGGTGAGTGACTTGGAAGGGATCTTCCAGGTGGTGTTCCCCTCTATCTGCTGTCCTTGTTCTTCTAGATGGTAGTAGTCATGGGTTTGGAAGGTGCTGTCTAAGGAGCCTTGGTGAATTCCTGCAGTGCATCTTGAAGATGGTGCACACTGCTGCTACTGTGCATCGGTGGTGGAGGGAGTGAATGTTTGTGGATATGGTGCAAATCAAGCGGGCTGCTTTGTCCTAGATGGTGTCAAGCTTCTCAAGTGTTATGGGAGCTGCCAGGCAAGCATCCAGGCAAGTGGAGACTATTCCATCACACTCCTGACTTGTGCCTTGTAGATGGTGGACAGGCTTTGGGGAGTCAAGAGGTGAATTACTCGGTCACATGATTCCTAGCCTCTGACCTGCTCTTGTAGCCACAGCATTTATATGGCTAGTCTAGTTCAGTTTCTTGTCAATGGTAACTTCTCTTTGTCCCCTACTGCATTCAAGCTTGGTATTTGCACTAGGTTTTTTGTTGCTCGATTCATCACCTGGATTCCCCAATCTAAAAATGTAACAATTCTAAGGCCACGTAAGCAAATAATAAAATAAACTGGTGGAACAGCTGAGATTTATTCTAGAAAGCTAAAAGTTCAGTGGATCTGTTTTAGCAATGTTGAAATTGGCTAAATATGTCGCAATGACCATGTGAGGAAGCTCAGACAAAACACTTAACAAACTGAGTCATGAAGCATTTAATTACAGAATAAATGGCAGGGTAACACATCCAACATTTTGCTTACAACCTGTGTGCAATTCTGCAAAATGAGACATTTAACTTTGTCAGGTTAGGTTGTGATTTGAAGGCACACCTCCATTTCACAGCAGTCTGGTGCGTAGTTTCATTTGCTTGACATAATTTGACTAATTTGAATTTTTTTTGATTATATGTAGTTATACAAGCTTTTAAAATAAAGAAATATCTAATATATTTTATACATTCACTTGAATAGTCATCATAAAAAAGCTGACTATAGATTCCACTGAACCATGCTATTGTACTATCGCTGCTGGCTCTTGAGGATGTGTGCCAATTGTCACTCCTCCATTTAACTCTTCCTGGACACTGTCTCATTGTCTCTTTCATCAGGTCTCTTTCCAGCAGGGAGCCATTTCATCATTTCTTCAAGATACCTATCTTAATTTTGTGACATAAATCTCTACTGATAGCAGTTTTACAAGGAGATATCATTAACTTAACTCGTAATATGTGTTTACATAAATCTCATATAGTTGTTGAGTGCATTTGGGTTGCCTGCCTTGTCTTTCTGCATGAGACCTGCACCTAAGCCAACAAGACTTTCACCCACGACTAGCTGAATGGTTTTCTCAGGGTTGCAATAGGCATTTGCACAAATTGTTGGCAACTGTTGTTTGATCTGGTTGCAGTCTGTTTGTGTGATGTAGTCTACTCCCACTTGGTGATCTCTTTTGTCAGACCACATGGGGGAGCAGATAACATAGCGAGGTCAAGGGTGAAGCAACTATAGTTTCTGGTGAGTCTTTGCAGATTGGATTTCCTGCACATTTGTAGGATCTGCAGCGTTTGCAACAGCTTCAACTTTCCATGGATCAGGTGATACTCCTTCACCACTGAGCACATGACCAAAGAATTCGATTCTGCTTTCACTGAACAAGGACTTGTCTTTTTTCAAGTTGAGGTTACATTCTCGAAGACATTATAAACATGCACGTAGATGTGAATTGAGATCACTTTTAGTGCGACCATAGATAAGAATGTCATGACTGATGTTCAGTGTGCCTTCAAGTCCTTGAAGTGCAGACTGAATCATATGCTGAAATACCTCAGCTGCTGAGTTGACTCCAAAGTTATGCCCCTTGTATTGAAAAAAGTCAAATGTGAGTGGAGGATACTGTAAGATATCTCAATTCTTCTGCAAGCTTGATCTGATCATAGCTTCCATAGTTGTCAAGTTTAGCAAAGCGTTTAGCATCCTTCACTTTATGATCTTATTGATTGTTGGTGTCAAGTGTCTTTTTCATTGTATGGTTTGGTTTGGTAACTGCATATCAACACAGATTTTAATCTGGTTCTCACTCTTGAGTTTCTTGATGACTTGTCCTGAAGCTTGTTGAATGTTTTGCCTCCAATAACATTAACAGATGCTTCTGTATCTGTGAAGGCATCTACGTCTGAGCAGCCAATGATCATTGTCACATGTGGCTGGTTGCTGTGCTGGAAGAGAGAACAAAAGTATATTCAGGGCCATCATTCTCTACATTGACTACATTCTCTTGTTTGTCACAAACAGAATGTATGTGCTTCCTTTACTGATCAGTATGTTTGTATGTAAGAGATGTGTATTTTCTTATCCTCAGAGTGAGTGTGTCATTTAAATATTTCCAGCAGCAAGCTTTTTTTGAGTTTAAAAATGAAGAAGGTTATTTATTCTCACACACTTATCCTGAATTTAATGCAACATTTCACTCACTCGTCTCTCCCATTCAACATGTTTAAAATCACCAAAGTCACATTTGGTTGCTAGTTGCCTGCAATCGCATGCAATATTGGTCAATTGATTAATTTGCTTCTTGCTTAGTGCATTGGAAGATGATTGTTTCATATATTCTACTTTTCTTGGGTGTGAAATAGGTTGTTAGTGCATTTTTGCTCAGTTGTAGTTATTTTGCTCAGGCATAACTGTCTCAAAAATATCTTCCAATTCTTCACCTTCATGGTGAAGTAAGGCCTTCTTTCTTTTGTCATCTGTGATTCTAAAACCTGCCATCCTGCCTTCAAAATGTGATAGCCATTTTTGCTAATGTGGGAATACAAATGATGGCTCAAAAGGTGGAAGATTGGACAGAGACAATGCCATCTTGCTTAGCAGCACAGTAATAGTGCATGATCTATGATCCAGGATCACATTCTTTTCAAAGAAAATTTCTCTGTAATGATCCAAGATTAATATTTTTTTCTTTGAATGTTATGGTGAGATCAATATGTGTGTACGTCATTCTTCTTGCTAATCCCAGGCTGGAGTGCCTGAATGGGTGTCTAACAGCAAGCTGCAGCCTCAATGTGTCCCCTAAATCTCCAACTTAAAATACTCTGCTGTCTACAAAAAGTAGACAAAGACCTTCCAAAAGTTTCATACCTAAAAGCAATGTTTCCTATTTCTCACCATTTTCATTGCCATTGTGAAGGTCTTGAGAAGAATCAGTAAGATTCCTTTATTCTCTTTCTAGACTCCCTCTGCTGGCACATGCACATGGGTGGTATCCTCAGTGGACAAAATACACAATGCCATTTTCAATACACTACTTTCACCTGCACAATGTGTGGTAAATGTATGTTCTCTGTTTTCCACTGGCGTTAACATTTGGGAAAAATGTATGGCATCTATCTTCTATTCCCTAACCATGTTTTTCTGGTGAGAGGAGGAAGAGAAATGAATGGCTGCTCACTGTTTGTGTCTACGGGAGAGATGGAGATGGTTTGGACACCTTTGTGCTAGGTCATTACATGTTCTGCAATTACAGGTGCCATGGATATTGATGTGATGGGAACCTGTGACTCTATGTTACGTAACACATATGTAGTCATTTGAATGGGATGGTTGGGTGAAATGAGACAACGTCATCATCCAAGCCATTTCCTGCCATTCCCTTGCTGCTGGGTGTTTCCTCAATATGATCAGCGATGGAGATGTTTCTACTGCAGAAGGCCCTGGTGTGGGCACAATCTCCCTGGTGGGCTACAGATTGGTCATGCTGTACTGAAGAAATGCAAATTGTAGAGTTCTCCTGAAATGCTCTCAAATTGTACAGATAAGTTTTGCACACAGTCAAATGGTCTCTCAAATTTGTGATCTGAACTAAGAAACTGCATTTGTAGGTAAGCCTGGTGAAGCTCAAATTTCAGGATTCAGCTGCTTCTAGAGCCTCCAGCAATCAGGTAACCAGGTTGTTAATTCTCTAATTTTCCATCATTAGCTCCTCCTCTTCTTTGCTTCATCAAGTGCTTGCTTTTGCAGGTCACTAAGTAACACCTTCAGCACCCTCTAGCAACATCTCTATTGAAAGTGCTTGGGTACTTGGCATTGTAGAAGTGAGTTTTTTTTAATTCATTCACAGGAAGTGGGCTTCACTGGCTGGGCCAGCATTTATTGCTCATCCCTAATGGCCCTTGAGAAGGTGGTGGTGAGCTGCCTTCTTGAACTGCTGCAGTCCATGTGGTGTAGGTACACCCACAGTGCTGTTAGGAAGTGAGTTCCAGGATTTTGACCCAGTGACAGTGAAGGAACAACAATATAATTACAAGTCAGGGTGGTAAGTGACTTGGAGGGGAACGTCCAGGTGGTGGAGTAGGTCAAGGTGCTGTGAAGTTCTCAGTTGAAGCTGCTTCCCCACTTGCCCTATTCTCTCCAAACCCAGGATGTAAAGGGCTCCCTCTCCGTAAGGTGTCAGCCTGCTGTGTTATGGACAGTCTTCCACTGCCATAATGATATATGTGTTTTGGTGACAGCTAGCTAGGCTTTTCATGTAATCCAAAATTTTGCCTGATTAAGTAGACAAGAAAGCTGGTTATAAAGCCCAATGATCAGGGTAGGCCTTCAGGGAAGAGGGAAAAGATCTGCGATAATAAAAATGTTTGCCTTTGTGAAGCTAACATTAGAAGTGTGCAAGAGTATTGAAATGAATGAAGCAGTGATATAAGTGCTGGCCATCCTAACACAAAGGCCACAAGATCAAACGTTACAGCGTCAAGAAAAGCCATCCTAGTCCTTGAAGTATTCTGCTAATCAGTCCATGCGAGAATCATGGCTCAATCATTGTCTCCAAAGTGAAATGAAGATAGGTGTTCTCTTAAATAACCAAATAGGATTGTTAAAGTGTTACAAATTTCAGATCCACAGTAGTTCCTGAGTTCCGTGGCATCAATCATGCTGCATGTAGATCCCACGTCCCTTATGTACCAGAGTTGACTCACACTGCCCAAGACCTACTTACATGATAGAATAACCCATAAAAATAATACCTTCTTGTGACTGAGCTGGATATTTCTGTCATTCTTATAGTGCTTCAATCACTTTATAAAGATAGATTAGGGGCAGGATTTCCTGGTCTCCTGGGGCCCACTCTCCGATGCGTAAAATGACGCGGGATGACACCAGGCCGAACTCCTGATGTCACCCCGCCTCATTTCAATTTTCAGGTCGGTAGGGGCTTAGCCGAATCAGCTGTGCACCCGCTGACCTGTTAATGGCTTATTGAGGCCATTTAAAAAGTACTTAACATAATTAATGGACCTGCCCGTCCAACCTTAAGGTTGGCAGGCAGGCCGGGAGCCCTGGCGGGCTTCAGAGAAAACATGAAACTTCATCCACGGGTGGGATGAGGTTTCATGTAGGTTTTAAAAAATTTAATAAAAGTTTAATTAAAAGTGATGGACATGTCCCAACTCATGTGACAGTGTCACACAAGGGGACATGTCAGGGAAATTTTACTTTTCTACTTTTAACATTTTTTAATGTGGAGCCGATCTCCCTGAGGCAGCACTTAGCCTCAGGGAGAAGAGCGCACTCTTTCGTGTGCATGCGTGAAAGAGCGCACTCTCGGCTAAGGGAACCCCCCCGCACACAAAGGGAGCGCATAGAGCTTCCTGGCGGACGTCACGCTGGGCGAGCCTCAATTGGCCCACCCACATAAAATGGCGGCGCGCCCCCAATTGAGGGCGCCGATTGGAGGCGGTCCTCCACACACCTGCTCCTGAACTTCCCCACCAATGGGTGGAAAATTCTGCCCTGTATAATGACTGAATGGGATTGCGCAATGACTTCTCTTCTTGCTGCTTCTGAATTTCAGGCTCTACTTGATTCTCTCTCCTCCCCTCTCCACTGTCTCTTGCCTTGTTCTTTTCTTGATTTCTAGGTTTCTCCACCATACAGGGACAAAGTCAGGGCCTCTTTTATCCTGGCTTTTATCCAATTAACCCCTCCCTCACGTCAATCATCTTCAGCTCTGTGTATGAGCACACTTTCTGTGACCAACCACGTATCTTTCATGGCCTCACATCATTACATAACACTTTTCATACCTCTCTTTGTTCAACTGCCCCTTTTCTTAAGGCTCCAGGGAGCCTAGACATTCCAATTTTGTGTTTTTATATGCAGAAACAATACCCACAGACAGTCTCAAGGGGCGGAATTTTCTGAGCCCGCTGGTGGCGAGCGTGATAAGTGGCATGCGCAGAAAATATGGCGCGACCTGCTTCACAACAGCGTGAAGACAGGCCACGATCATCCGCTCAGACCATCGACAGAGGGCCGCGTTTCCCACCATCGGTCGGCGGGGAGCTAATTGTAATACATTAGCATATAATTAAGAGGAGATCTTGCCAGTCTCTTGAAACCCTGCTGTATCGTCAACCCATGTCGGTGGGAAAGCACACCGACATGTTCCACAACAGCATGCAGGCGACGTACACTTGGCAGCCTTCACTTTGGGGGAACTGAGGTGAATGAGCAGCAGTGTTCTCCACAGCTCGCCCATTGTTTACAGGCCTCAGGGGCGCCGAGGGGGCGAGGGCAAGTGCTGGCCAGCCTCGGAGACGACTGTTGTGGTGGGGTGGTGGGGTGGTGGCGTGTCCGAGGGCAAGTGCTGGCCAGCCTCGGAGGCGACCATTGTCGGTGGTGGGTGGTGATCAAGTGCTGCCTTGGCGCTGCATCCCACGCACAGTCAATCGAGGTGGGGGTCGGGGTAAGCGAGGCAAGTGGCCACGCATTAGGGGCACCTGTATAAACTGACCATGCCTCTGCAACTGAGACAGATCAGGCACAGCCACAGCTCCTAGCCTGCCCATCCATGCAAGCAATGCGATAGCACCAAAGGGCCGCCAAGCCCGCCATACTTTACCCCCACCCCACCCTCCCCCACCCTCCTGACACAGACTTCGAGTCCGCCACCACTTCCTTGGACCACGGAGCAGTTGGACAGCACACTTTGTACAATCTCCTCGCCAACGCTGGCCATGAAGCAGTCACCGCTGGAGGCACTCACAGCCCCCTGCAATCTCAGCAACTGGGTGAGGAGCAGTCTCCCCCATGTCACAGGTTGACAGGACAGCCATTCAGCACACTCATCTCTGGCCATCCGAGGGGTGGCCATCACTCTCCAGGAAGCATTAAGAGGCGGTCACACAGGACCAGGAAAGGTGCTGAGTACAGCCATGATAACCACGTCTCTCTCTCTTTCATGCTGCAGGGGGACCACATCAGTATCATGGATCCTGGTGACCTAGCTGTATGCCTGATGGCCTACAGAGAGCAAAGAGGAGCGAGAGACTGAGGCTCCTGGCTGCGCAAAGGCAGGAGTAGCAACCTCATGATGAAGGGGCAGCAGGAGCTCCCGCACATGCTGCTAGGAATGACAGCGAGCTATGACTGGTCAGCGCCTAGTGACACCCAGGGTCTATAGACGCTGCCTGCCATTCCTGCAGATGACTGAGAACCAGTGTCGCCAATGACTCCGCATGCCTAGGGACCTGGTGACTCACATCTGCCCCTCACTGCAGGATTTGGCGCCAAGGGGACATGGAGACATCCACTGCCAGTGGCTGTGAAAGTGACTGCGGCGCTCAATTTCTATGCCAATGGTTCCTTTCAGGGCTCCACAGGTGACCTCTGTGGGGTTTCACAATCCGCCACCCACAGGTACATCTATGAGGTCACGGATGCCATCAGTTTGAAAAGGACGTGGAGAGCGAGGGGGACTTCAGTTTGAAAAGGGAGCGGAGAGCGGCAGGGACTTCAGTTTGGAAAGGGCGCGAAGAGCGAGGGGGACTTCAGTTTGGAAAGGGCGTGGAGAGCGACGGGGACTTCAGTTTGAAAGGGCGTGGAGAGCGACGGGGACTTCAGTTTGAAAGGGCGCGGAGAGCGAGGGGGACTTCAGTTTGGAAAGGGCGCGGAGAGCGAGGGGGACTTCAGTTTGTAAAGGGAGCGGAGAGCGGCTTGGACTTCAGTTTGGAAAGGGCGCGGAGAGCGACGGGGACTTCAGTTTGAAAAGGGAGCGGAGAGCGATGGGGACTTCAGTTTGGAAAGGGAGCGGAGAGCGACGGGGACTTCAGTTTGAACAGGGCGTGGAGAGCGAGGGAGACTTCAGTTTGGAAAGGGCGTGGAGAGCGAGGGAGACTTCAGTTTGGAAAGGGCGCGGAGAGCGAGGGGGACTTCAGTTTGAAAAGGGCGCGGAGAGCGACGGGGACTTCAGTTTGGAAAGGGCGCGGAGAGCGGCTTGGACTTCAGTTTGAAAAGAGAGCGGAGAGCAACGGGGACTTCAGTTTGAAAAGGCGCGGAGAGCGAGGGGGACTTTAGTTTGAAAGGGCGCGGAGAGCGGCGGGGACTTCAGTTTTGAAAGGGCGCAGAGAGCGAGGGGGACTTCAGTTCGAAAGGGCGCGGAGAGCGGCGGGGACTTCAGTTCGAAAGGGAGCGGAGAGCGAGGGGACTTCAGTTCGAAAGGGCGCGGAGAGCGATGGGGACTTCAGTTTGGAAAAGGCGCAGAGAGCGATGGGGACTTCAGTTTGAAAAGGGCGCGGAGAGCGATGGGGACTTCAGTTCGAAAGGGCGTGGAGAGCGACGGGGACTTCAGTTTGGAAAAGGCGCGGAGAGCAGCGGGGACATCAGTTTGGAAATGGCGCGGAGAGCGATGGGGACTTCAGTTTGAAAAGGGCGCGGAGAGCGGCGGGGACATCAGTTTGGAAAGGGCGCGGAGAGCGATGGGGACTTCAGTTTGGAAAGGGAGCGGAGAGCAACGGGGACTTCAGTTTGGAAAGGATGAAGTCGGGGGAAAGGAAAAAGAGCAACTGTGACATCATAGGAAGCTAGTAAGTTGATTGACTGGTAAGTGCTCAGTCTAAGGGACAGTGTGCGAGAAACCAGCTTAGGGCAGGTGAGTTAAAGTAGAGATCTATAAATAAAAAGAACTAAAACTTCAAAATAAAAAAACAAAATTTGAAAACTTTAAAATTATAATCAAACTATAAATATAAAAAAAGCAATAAAACACATACCTTGTAGTTAAGAAGCATATAATCCTGAGTTGTCAGTTTTACTAGCATTCAATAAATACAGTAAATTGTAGCAAACATAAGAAGAATGTAATTAAAGTAAATTAGCTAAATAACAAGTTAGAATGGTGGAACAGATGTTATGTTTCAGCTGCGGGCTGGCAAGTCTCCGGGTCCCGATGAACTACATCCTAGGGTCCTAAAAGAGGGGGCTCATGGGGCAGTCAATGCGCTCATGTTAATTTTCCAAAATTTAACCCCTCTATGCAATAAGGGAGGGAGGCAGAAAACAGGAAACTATAGGCCAGTTAGCTTGACGTCTGTCATGGGGAAGTTATTAGAATCGATCATTAAGGAGGTTATAGCTGGGTATTTACAAGAACTCAAGGCAATTAGGAAGAGTCAGCATGGTTTTGTGAAAGGAAAATCATGTTTAACCAATTTATTGGAGATTTTTGAAGGAGTAACACGCACTGTGGATAAAGGGGAGCCTGTAGACGTGCTGTGCTTGGATTTCCAGAAGGCATTTGATAAGGTGCCATATCAAAGATTATTACGGAAAATAAAAGCACTTGGTGTATTGAGTAACATATTAGCATAGATAGAAGATTGGCTGACTGGCAGAAAGCAGAGAGTATGCATATATGGGTCTTTTTCTGATTGGCAGGATGTGACTAGTGGTGTTCCCCAGGGGCCTGTACTGTACTGGGGCCTCAACTTTTTTACGATTTACATCAATGACTTAGATGAGGGGAATGAAGACATTGTAGCTAAATTTGCAGATGACACAAAGATAGGGAGAAAAGTATGTTGTGAAGAGGACCTGAGGAGATTGCAAATAAATACAGATGGGTTGAGTGAGTGGGCAAAGATATGACAAATGGAGTTCAATGTGGGAAAATGTGAAGTTGTTCACTTTGGCAGGAAGAACAAAAAAAAACAGAGTACTACTTAAATGGAGAACACAGTGAGGCCCCCAGCACTCAGAGGACTGCTGGAGGCCAGAACGTTGCTGAGTCCGAGTCAGATGATGAGCATCTGGACTCAGTCATGTCACAGCTGCTGGAGCTGCAAAGGCAAGCTCGAGGCCTCCACAGCATCCAGCAGCCGGGACCTGTCATTGAAGTGGGGGGGCTGCAGTCTTTTTCGTTTTGCTGGCCATATCTCCCGGGCAGCGGTGGTGAGCTGGTGGCAATGAGCACTTTGCTGGCAGCTGCCTTTTAAAGATGGCAGTTGGCATGATGCAACAGCGGGGTGATGGCGGGCAGGCGAATAAAAGCCCGCTCGCCATGGAAATGGCATGTTTCGCAGGAGTGAATAAATAATGAGGCGGGTTCGGGACGATACGGCGTAAAAACCCATCATTTTTGTCGGCAGGTAGGACTCCATTTTCCCCACCCTGTACCGCACTTAGTGCAATTCTAGGAAAATTCCACCCAAGATCTCAGTTTTTATGCCACAATTAATTTCTCTTGTAACTTGACATAATTTTCCCATGCTCCACTATCTTGGCATCATTTCTACACTGTGACCTATTTCTAAGTTTTCCCACTCTTCTATTCTACAAAGAAAGATATCTAATAAAGTTAGATTTTAACAGGAAGTATGCTTGTTAGTAACCTAATAATCTTACAATGCAAAGAGTCAAATGGACATTCAAAGCAATGGTGAGGATCAGGTTGAGGTATTTCAATCAATACAAGTAGTCTTTGTGGAATAGCCCAAAATAGTGAGTACATTAAATACTGTCTGTACTTAAAGTTGATAAGGCACCAGGACCAGATGTGCTGCATCCAAAGACACTGAGGGAAGCAAGTGTGGAAATTGTGGGGGCACTGGCCATAATTTCCCAATCTTCCTTAGGGTCAGTGGTGGTGCCAGAGGACAGGAGAACTGCAAATCTTACACCCTTGTTCAAAAAAGGGTGCAAAGATAAGCCCAGCATCTACAGGCCAGTCAGTTTAATTTTGGTGGTGGGAAATGTTCAGAGATTGGTCCTGAGATCGGGCCCGAACAATCCCCATCCACCACTACTCTCCTCCGCCTGGCTGAACTTGTTCTCACACTGAACATTTTCTCCTTAAACTCCTCTCATTTCCTCCAAATAAAAGGTGTGGCTATGGGTACCCGCATGGGCCCCAGCTATGCCTGTCTCTTTATGGGGTATGTGGAACATTTCTTCTTCCAGTCCTACTCCGGCCCCCTCCCACAACTCTTTCTCCGGTACATCGATGATTACTTCGGTGCTGCTTCATGCTCTCATCCGGACCTGGAAAAATTTATTAATTTTGCTTCCAATTTGCACCCCTCCATCATTTTCACATGGTCCATCTCTAACACTTCCCTTCCCTTCCTTGACCTCTCTGTCTCAATTTCTGGTGATATTGTCCACCAATATCCATTACAAGCCTATCGACTCCCACAGCTACCTCAACTACAGCTCCTCACACCCCGCTTCCTGTAAGGACTCCATCCCATTCTCTCAGTTCCTTCGCCTCTGTCGCATCTGTTCTGATGATGCCACTTTCAAAAACAGTTCCTCTGACATGTCTTCCTTCTTCCTTACCCGAGGTTTTCCACCCACAGTGGTTAACAGGGCCCTCAACCGTGTCCGGCCCATCTCCCACACATCCACCCTCACACCTTCCTCTCCCTCCCAGAAACATGATAGGGTCCCCCTTGTTCTCACTTATCACCCCCTCAGCATCCGCATTCAAAGGATCATCCTCCGCCATTTCCGCCAACTCCAGCATGATGCCACCACCAAACACATCTTCCCTTCACCCCCCCAGCAGCATTCCGCAGGGATTGTTCCCTCCGTGACACCCTGGTCCACTCCTCCATCACCCCCTACACCTCAAACCCCTCCCACGGCACCTTCCCAAGCAACCGCAGAAGGTGCAACACCTGCCCCTCTCCTTCTACTTCCACTCTCCTCACCGTCCAAGGGCCCAAACACTCCTTTCAAGTGAAGCAGTATTTCACTTGCACTTCCCTCAACTTAGACTATTGCATTCGTTGCTCCCAATGCGGTTTCCTCTACATTGGAGAGACCAAACGCAGACTGGGTGACCGCTTTGCAGAACACCTTCGGTCTGTCCGCAAGCATTACCCAGACCTCCCTGTCGCTGGCCATTTCAACACTCCACCCTGCTCTCATGCCCACATGTCTGTCCTAGGCTTGCTGCGTTGTTCCAGTGAAGCTCAACGCAAACTGGAGGAACAGCACCTCATCTTCCAACTAGGCACTGGACTGAATATTGAGTTCAACAATTTTAGATCATGAACTCTCTCCTCCATCCCCATCCCCTTTCCGTTTCTTCCCCCTCCTTTTTGTTTTTTCCAATAATTTATATAGATTTTTCTTTTCCCACCTATTTCCATTATTTTTAAGTGTATATCCATCCATTGTTTTATCTCTACCTTTTAGCCTTTTCAGTATTCCCTCACCCCACCCCACCCCCACTAGGGCTGTCTGTACCTTGCTCATCCTGCTTTCTACCCTTAATTAGCACATTCCTTAGATAATATCACCACCTTCAACACCTCTTTGTCCTTTTGTCTGTGACATCTTTTGGTTATCTCCACCTATCACTGGCCCTCTATCCAGCTCTACTTGTTTCCCCCCCACCCCCCCCACCTACTTTAAACCAGCTTATATTTCACCTCTCTTCTATTTTTACTTACTTCTGTTGAAGGGTCATTCGGACTTGAAACGTTAACTGTGTTCCTTTCCGCAGATGCTGCCAGACCTGCTGAGTTTTTACAGGTATTTTTGTTTTTGTTTTGGATTTCCAGCATCCGCAGTTTTTTGCTTTTATCTTGATATGATTGGAGTCGGGCTTTTAGCTTTGATGCCTCTGCATTGCTTGAGTGGGCAGATAAGTGCCACCAAGTGCGCCAAAGATTTTGGCTGTGGAGCAGTCACTGTTGGAGGTGCTCACAGCCCTTTGCAATGTCAGCATCCCAGTTTGGACCAGTCTCCCCCATGGTTCAAGCTAACAGTGCAGCCTTGCAGTGCAGGTCAGGAGAATGCCTGTGCCTGAGCTGAGAGCACAGCATGCAGTCCAAAGGGCAAAGCTGCCACCTTTCGGTTGGGTGGAGTGAAGCAGAGGAGGGTGGGGTCTCGGGCAGCTATGCAACGCATTAAACTCTGGCCATCCAAGTGGTGGGCCACTCTCTGGGAATTATTAAGGTGTCTTTGCACTTAACCAGGACAGATTCTTAGTACACCCATGCTAACCACATGTCTCTCTCTTTTCCATCCTACAGGAGGAGTACATCAGGATCCTGGAGCCTGGTGAATTAGCTGTATGCCTGATGACCTACAGAGAGCAAAGACGATGGAGGAGAGAGCGACTGAGGTGTCTGGCTGCACAGAGGCAGGAGCAGCAACCTCAGGTAGAAGTGGCAGCTGGGGCTCCTGCACACGCCGCTGAAGAGCCACAACAAGCTGTGGTTGTTCGGTACCTAGCCACACCCAGGGTCTATAGACGCCACCTATCATTCCTGCAGATGGCTGAGAACCAGTGTCGCCAAAGACTGCACATGTCGAGGGAACTCGTCGGTCACTTGCTGCAGGATTTGGTGCCACGGGGACATGGAGGGCATCCACTGCCAGTGGCCGTGAAAGTGACAGCGGTGCTCAATTTCTATGCCAGTGGCACCTTTCGTGGCTCCATAAGTGATCGCTGTGGGATCTCACAAACCTCCACCCACAAATGCATCCGTGAGGTCACAGATGCCATCTGTGTGAGGGCACACAACTTTGTGCAATTCACCCAGGTCCTGAACAGCCAGGATGCACGAGTGCTTGGATTCGCCCTGATCTCGGGTTTCCCACAGGTGCAGGGTGCAGTCGACTGCACTCATGTGGTACTCAGGTCTCCATTGCAACACACTGTGAACTATATCAACTGCAAGGGGTTCTGTTTGCTGAATGTGCAGCTGGTAATAGGACCACCAGAAACGCATCCTGAAAGTGTGCACACAGTTTCCAGGGAGGGTGCATGACGCCTACATCCTCAGTTGGCCACAGATCTCTGGAGTCTTCCAGGGTCCACAGAGGCTGCAGGGATGGCTCCTTGGGGACAAGGGCTACTCGCAGAGGCCGTGGCTGATGACACCTGTGTGGCAGCCTCAGCCTGCAGCAGAGCGATGGTATAATGAGGTTCATGCTGCTGCTCGCAACTTGATGGAGCAGACCATCGGGATGGTGAAAATGAGGTTCCGGTGCCTGGACCAGTCTGGTGGAGCCCTGCAATACAGAGGGTGTCACACATCATCATCAACTGCTGCACCCTTTAAAACCTGGCACTCCAATGAGGAGACAAGCTGGCTGAGGAGGAGATGGAGGACTCATGTCTCCCCTGATGAGGAGTACGCCGATGGGGATGAGGGTGAGGAGATCCTCGGAGGCGACGATAATGGGGGTGAGGCCATCGCACTGGCTAAACGAGGCAGACATGCTCAGGAGGTCCTCCTAGCTGCTAGATTTATGGACGATGATGAAGACATGCAGTGAGGTTTCCCTGTGAACGTTTGACTCCAGTCTGGCTTATGGCAGCACGAATACCCTCTGTGTGAATGCTCCTGTCATGGAGAAGCAATGGAGGCCCTAATAGTTGCTCAATTGCAGGAAGCTGATGACAGCATTCAGTGAGGGCACTCCATAAATTTTCACATACCCTGTGAGAATGTCTGACTCCTGTCTGGCTGAGGGCAGCTTGCTTGTGCTCTGTGATCAGGGTCATATCATAGAGATGCAGCCATGAAACTTTAGAAGTATCTGATCCTTCATCCGCTCTCAGCACCTGAGCCCTTCAGGAGCACAGCTTCACTGGTCACGGATGCTGAAGAGATGGGTGCCAGTCCCACCTTAAAGGTGCTGAGGGCACACAGAGAGAATGATGGAACTCTGCAGTGCCTGCCCACGACATTCTGGCAGCAATGACCAGCACCGCTGAGGTGCAGGCATCAGTAATGTTTCCAGGGAGTGTGAGGCTGGACCATCACTTTGGTCTGAAGGCTGCACAAAGCACAGGGAAGAGGCCCTGGACTGAGACACCTGCCTTTATCTTGTGCAGAAAAGTTTCACATCTGAGTGACACAAACACTGCTCATCAGAACAAGGAGCCATAGGCAGGGTGATATTCTTAAGTGTTTATTGACAATAGTGAACAGTATGTACAGGTGATTAATACCCGTGCCCAGGTTGTGCAGCTAATTCTCCTTAACTTTCCTAACTCTGCTGCTGTCTTGTTTCTCCCCAGACATCCACAGCAGAGTTGGAGGCAGTCTGTTGACTGCGACGCCCTGTCTGTGATGATCTTGGCAGGCGTCCTCTGGACAGCCGAGACTTGGAGGGCCCCGGCCTGCTCTTGGGGTCATACTTGGCAGTGGCACCCTCCTCGACCTGTGGAGCTAGAGCTGCTGGGGTCACAGGAAGAGAGGATTCGGATGGGCCGGACACTCCCGGAGTCACCTGGGTGAATGGGCCTGGAGTGTGCACCTGCTGATCCTCCTCCTGATGGGTGCCCGAGGACCCCAGGCTGATTCCTTGAGGAGCAGGCATAGCTGGAGTGAGATCGAGCTGCCCGGCATCTCTCTCAAGCACACTCTGTTGGAGGCCAACTATGGCATCAGCGATGGAGTTGAGCCCGCGCAGCAGTGCAGGAGCGAAGTCGTGGACCAAGGTATCCATGACGGCCGCCATCCTACCCATGTTGACCTTGGTACATTGGCATGCCGGTGCTATCACCTCAGATGGACAAACTCCTCCATCTTTCCTTGCAATCTGAGGAGTGCAGCGGACATCCCTTCCTGATGTTCCCGAGCTTGCCTTTGCAGCTCCAGCAACTGTGACATAACTGAGTCCAGAGGCTCGTCATCTGACTCGGACTCAGCAACGTGTGGCCTCCAGCAGTCCTCTGAATACCGGAGACCTGGGAAATCTCTGCCGCCACCTGCTGTGGATCAGACAGTGAGATGTTCTCAACAGATTGTGATCCTGAGGCTATTCTAAAGCTAGGTCCCACTGAGGTGTGTGTCTCTGCACTGGTGGAGGGTGTGGGTGAGCACTGTGACGGGACTCCAGGGAAGGTGCCTTCAGATTCCTCTCCAGAGGTTTCTTCGGGGCTTGATTGGTGGCCCTGGGTCATGGACTCCATCGGCTGTTTGGCAGATATGCCTGCGAAAGCAAAGGGAGATAAATAGTGCTTGGCAGTGGCCTGTGAAACAGGACACATCACTCAGAGCATGGTTGTCTGATGGAGGTTTAACAGCTAGACCCTCATTTGGCACAGGACCGGTCCAGATATTCACCAGCTAGATTGCTTTGTCTTCAAAGTCCATGAGGATCTTGATTTCAGGCATTTCTCCACTGGTCAGCGACCTCTCTTTGTTGTTGTGTGCCAGCTTGTCCTGCATGAATAGAGATGGAGAGAGTGTAAGCAGGATGCCTGCCAGGCCAGACGATAAGTGTGCCTGGCCTGTGCGGGTGGTGAGTGGTCCCATGGACAGAATGAGGACAATGACGGTGTGTGTGAGAGAGTGAATGGTGATATCCCTTGAACTGGCAGTGAGTGAGAGCCCATGCGAGATGGGTTTGGAGTATGTGAGTTGAGAGTGATAAGAAGAGTGACTTACCCTGGCGGAATGGAGGAGATCATTCATGCTCTTGCGGCACTGGGTGGCTGTCCTCTATTGATGGGCATTGGCGCTGACCACTGCTGCCACCATCTCCCAAACCGCGTTAGTGCTGTTGCTGCCCATCCTGCAGCCAGAGCGGGGTAGAGGACATCCCGGTGGGCCTCCACGGCATCCAAAAGGCGCTTGAGGGATGCATCATTGAACCTGGGAGCTGCAGTCTTCTACACTTTCAGGGCCTTGTCTTCCATGCAGCAGCCATGTGCTGGAAACACTGAGATGTGCGCTTGCGACTGGACTTTAAATATGGCGCCCGGTGTGATGCAGCAGCGGGGTGATGACAGGCAGGCTCTCATTCGCCCACCCGCCATGAAAACGGAATGTTTCCCAGGAATGCATAAATAATGTGGCGGGTTTGGGACGATACAGCATGAAAACCCACCATCGCAGCTGACAGGTAAAACCCCATTTTACCCATCCGCAACCGCACTTAGTGCAAATCTGGGACGATTCTGCCCTATGTCTTTAACTATTTACATTTCATTTCTGTAACTCCCTTTGTTACAACAACAGATTCTACTCAACTCCTTCTCTTCCCCTCCCCATGTCACAGTCCTTGGGGTTCTATCTCCCTCAGTATTCTCGGCCCTTAGAGAAGACATCTTAGAGACTTGAGAGCTTTCTTCTGCATCTGGTAGGGCATCACCATCTGCAGAATAGAACAACACTTTAGCATTAGGTTGCAAGATGACTGAACTGCAAGGACAACAAAGTCTTTTCGCTTAAAGACTGATCCAAAAGAGAAGACTGAACAGAATCAACCTTGGGGCCTTGGTGGACTAGAAAAGAAGAACACAGGACATTCTGAGGAACTTGTTGCTCCCTCAAAGGACCCTGGGAAGAAGCTTCATAAGAGGAATGATCTTCAACTCCAGGGAAGACTGTCATTGCTGTATCCTCCACTGCTGGATTGAAGACTGAAAAGGCATCTGAGATTGAAGATCTGAGATTTCAATGAACTTAGACAATGAAGGAAAAAAACCAGCCAACTTCCTGTAAGACTATCAGGAAAAGAAGAGATGATTTCCCAATGATATTCTGGAAGTACCATCTACTTTCTGTAGGCTGTGGTAAGAGATCCACACTTCTCTTTGGCTGCAGTTGCTCCACTACAGGCAATGTGATGAATGGCAGCCTCATATTCTGTAATGAGAGGAATTTCCTGTAGATAATCAACTCAGGAACAAGATTGCTATACAGTATTCTGTAGCTTCAGAAGTGCTAAAGGTTTTTTTTAATTCATTTATGGGATGTGGGTGTCACTGGCTAGGTCAGCATTTATTACCCATCCTTAATTGCCCTCGTTTAGAGGGCATTTAAGAGTCAGCCACATTATTGTGAGTCTGGAGCCACATGTAGACCAGGTCAGGTAAGGACAGCAGATTTCCTTCCCTAACGGGCATTAGTGAACCACATGGGTTTTTTTTATGACAACTGGCAATGGTTTCATGGTCGTCATCAAAGTTTTAATTCCATATTTTGATTGAATTCAAATTCCACTATTTGCTGTGGTTGGATTCAAACCCAGGTCCCTAGAGCATTAGTCTGGGTCTCTGGATTACTAGTCCAGTGACAATAGCACTATGCCACCACCTCCCCAGCTGCCTGTCTGCTGCAGCTTCTGTGCTGACATGCAGCTCTGAAGAGAAGAAGACTTTCAGCTGGGACTGAAGTATGGGTGCTAATTGACTTTCACCCAGGAAAGCTATAGTTCTGTAACAGTGTGATCTTCTATGGGCTCTGACCTGGACTCAGCAAAGCATTCTCTGTGGAAGACTCTTCATGGACAACAGGAGATAAAGTAGGCAATACATTGGTAGATTCAGTGGAACTATGATCTGAATGGTGCTCAACTACTAAAAGAACAGCTGATCCTTCCAAAGAGACAACTGAGACTTCGTAAGGTGAACAGGAAAGCCGAATCATTCTCTTGGACCTCAACCTCCAGGAGATCACTCAGTACTGCAAGGGATTCTTCCTCATCATTCTCTAGGAAGAGCCAATTCAGGTCCAGCAGGTCTGCATGGGGATGGTCACCATTTGCTGCAGTGCCTTCTGCATCCTCCACCTCTGACCCTACTTTGTGACGAACTAAGAGATTCATAACTTCCATATCTGCCCTGAGTCTAATGGATGGTGACTCTGTGAAAGAACAGAACTTACTGCTGAGTGTATGAACTTCCTCAGCTTCTGAAGGCTGAATTTCCACTGCTTCTAAATAAAAGGTTGAAGATTGTTGCATGAAAGATATAGAGTCATTCAAATGATAAACATTCTGAGCTCCCTGCTGGGCAGTCTTGACACCTATGTTGGGTTTTCATGCCACAAAGCAAGCATCCCAAAATGGCTGCCACCGTGGAGTTTCCAGTTCTTTTGCTTTGTTTTGTGGGCTTTCTTATGGTTGAGGCCACTGCCTATGGGCCTATGCAATCTATGGAGTCATGTGAAGCCAGGAGTTGCCACAAATTTTAGCCAATTAAATACTCTAAGCTAGGCCTGCCTCTTGATCCCAAGTAACATCATCTTTGGCCTACAGAAAGTCGGAGTTTTTCATCCCGGACACCCATGACTAAGCGATCATGGATTAGCTCGTCCTTCAGTGCCCCGTATCTGCAAGAACTAGATAGACAATATAGAATGATCAGGAATAATTCAATCAATTCCCCAGGTTGTTGTGACTGCGTGTTAAAACGTGCTTGTTGAATTACTAAATTTTGCTTAAGTAAGTGTCAAAGGCTTTGATAATGGAGTCAAAATCTGTGGTGGATGCCTGTGAGTCTGCCTTAGGAGAACGTTGTCTGCTACTGGACGTACTGCACAAAGAAAGGAATTGACTTGAAATTTTGGCTCCTTTTCGTGAAGATGCTGCTTGGTACCAGAGAAAATGGCACTTCAGTAACTCTCATTTTTGGCCTCTCTCTGGGCCCTTGAGGTAGTTAAACGATGGGGCAAGGGTAGGGACTGCTCACAAAGTACAGTCACTGTTAGTCTTCTCCAGGGTGCATCCTTCTTCAGCTGAAATTTTTCGAGCTGCTTTCACTCTGTGGTTCCTTCGATAACACCGATGTGTGTTTTACATCGATGTCTCCATGGCTGCCAGCATGTTCTGAGAATAGTCCTTCTGTCTTGGACTCTAGGCATTGGGTTTGGTTCTTAGATGGATTAGACACATACTCTGGTATGTGCTTTAACACTTGTTTATTAGTACTACTTCTAAACAGGTTACAGAGTAGGCACTTAGTTCCTAGACATGATTCCAACCCCTTTTTTGAGAATCAAACACAAGACTGACTAGGGTTAGTAGTACATCATCATCTACATCACCATTAGCATATCCTATTTGTTAACTCTTTATACTAGAGGTAAACTTCTAGAAACAATAAGTCAGAACAAAACTAATAGCCACATGGACAAATGTGGCTTAATTATGGAAAGCATGGATTTCTTATGGGAAAACCCTGTTTCACTAACTTGCTGGAGTTTTTTGAAGAGATAACAGAGAGGGTTGATAAGGACAATGCTGTTGATGTGGTGTACATGACTTCCAAAAGGCATTTAATATTGTGCCACACAACAGACTTGTGAGCAAAGTTATAGCTCATGGAATAAAAGGAAAAACAACATGGATATGAAATTGGCTGAGTGATAGGAAACAGGGTAGTGGTTAATCGGTGTTTTTTGGGCTGGAGAAAGGCTTGTAGTGGAGTTCCCCAGGGGTCAGTGTTAGGACGTTTGCTCTTCCTGATATTATATTAATGTCCTAGACCTTGGTGTACAGGGCAGCAATTCAAAATTTGTGGATGATGTGAAACTTGGAAGCATTGTGAGGAAGATAGTGTAGAACTTCAAAAGAACATAGACAGGTTGGTGGAATGCATAGACAATAAGTAGCAGATGAAGTTCAATGCAGAAAAATGTGAAGTAATTCATTTTGGTAGGAAGGACAAATATATATATAATATATACATAAAATAAAGGGTACAATTGTAAAGGAAGGTGCAAGAGCAGAGGAACCTGGGTGTATGTGTGCACAAGTCTTTGAAGGCAGCAGAACAGGTTGCAAGAGTGGTTAATAAAGTTTACAATATCCTTCGTTTTGTTAAATGCGTACATAGAGTAAAAGAGCAAGGGAATTATGTTGAACTTGTATAGGAGACTAATTCGACTTCAGCATTGCGTCTAGTTCTGTGCACTGCACTTTAGGAATGATATGAAGGCATTGGAGGGAGTGCAGAAAAGATTCATTAAAATGGTCGCAAAAATGAGGAACTTCAAGGCTGAGAGTAGATTTGATAGCGGTTTCAAAATCATGAGTAGATAGGGAGAAGCTGTTCCCACTCGTGAAAGGATCAAGAATGAGAGGGCACAGATTTAAAGCAATTGGCAAAAGAAGCAAAAGTGACATGAGAGAAATCTTGTTTCACGCAACGAGTGGTTAATGTCTGGGATACATTGCCTGAGAGTGTGGTGGAGGCAGGTTCAATCGAAGCATTCAAAAGGGAGTTAAATAGTTATCTGAAAAGGAAGAATGTGCAGGGTTACAAGGAGAAGGTGGGGAATTGGCACTAGGTGATTTGCTCATTTGGAGAGCTGGTGCAGACATGATGGGCTGAATGGCCTCCTTCTGCGCTGTAATAATTCTTTGAATCTGTGATTACACTTTTCCTCATCTGTGGGTTGCCTCGTTTGCCTCCTTTAATGATATATTTCAATGGTAGAAGTGCTATGAATTGGTTGTGTGAAGCCAGGTTCATGCTTTCATGACTGTTGCCTATCTCATCAGTGGAGCCTTGTAAAATCAGCTCCATAATATGTTTTAAAAGGTAATTATAGAGATAATTTAAATTTCCAACTAGCTAATTAATTTTCAATTAAAGATGATCATGTTCTTGTTCCTGTAAATGATGCACAATTGTGATAAAATAACAGTTAAAACAAAGCTTTACAGCTTGTAAGGTTTAATGGATTTTGTGTATTTTTGATTTATAATGTATGTTTCTAATTAATTGCATTATATTCTTCTGAGCTAGTTGCATTTTATTAAACAAATAACTTGCTAAAGGCTGGAAAGAGCTAAAAATGTCAAGCTAGGCTAAGCCACTTATAGGTTGCTAACTGTGTCACGACTCAAGACGCATCCTGATATTTTATAAAGCGAAACACCAGCAGAGGTTGTGAGAGGTAACTTAGGACATGTCTGTAAAACAGCACCAGACAAAGAGAGCTGTTCAAGCACTAAACCTTCTGGTCAAAACGTCAGGAAGCACTTAATGAAATCAACCTTCTGGTGCTTTCTTGCATTGTGAATTTGTATACTTTTATATGCAAACATGTATCTTGTGTGAGTCCCAGTGGCATAACAGTCAATTCTAATTGTGTACTGTTTTACTGAAATACTGCCTACATTGAATAAAAATGAATTTAAATAAAAATAGAAATAAAAATAAGTGGGTGAAATAAAAATTAAAAAATTTAAAAATTAAAATTAAGAAATGAGTATGAATATTGAAAAAAGAGGATATAAAGTGGGTGAGGATGGAGGAGAGAGTTCATGATCTGAAGTTGTTGAACACTATGTTAAGTCCAGAAGACTGTAAAGTGCCTAATCGGAAGATGAGGTGCTGTTCCTCCAGTTTGCGTTGAGCTTCACTGGAACATTGCAGCAGGCCAAGCACGGACATGTGGGCATGAGAGCAGGATGGGGTGTTGAAATGGCAAGCAACAGGGAGGTCTGGGTCATGCTTGCAGACAGATCGAAGGTGTTCCGCAAAGAGGTCACCTATTCTGCATTTGGTCTCTCCGAGGTAGAGGAGACCACATTGGGAGCAGCGAATGCAGTAGATCAAATTGAAGGAGGTGCAAGTGAAGCGCTGCTTCACCTGAAAGGAGTGTTTGGGCCTTGGATGGTGAGGAGGGAGGAGGTGAAGGGGCAGGTGTTGCACCTTCTGCAGTTGCATGGGATTTCTGGTGATAGACCGTCACCTCTCTCTTTCTATTTCTGGTGATAGACTGTCCACCAATATTCACTACAAGCCCACCAACTCCCACAGCGACCTCGACTGCAGCTCCTCACACCCCGCTTCCTGTAAAGACTCCATCCCATTCAGTTCCTTTGCCTCCAACGCATCTGTTCTGATGATGCCATTTTCCAAAATGATGTTTCTAACATGTCTTCCTTCTTCCTTAATCGAGGTTTCCCACCCACGGTGGTTGACAGGGCCCTCAACCATGTCCAACCCATCTCCTGTGCCTCTGCCCTCACACCCTCTCCCTCCCAGAACCATGACAGGCTTTCCTTTGTCCTCACTTTTCACCCCACCAGCCTCTGCAGCCAAATGATCATCCTCCGCCACTTCTGCCAACTCCAGCATGATGCCGCCACCAAACACATCTTCCCTTCACCGCCACCCCCCCCCCTCGCCCCCCAGCGGCATTCCATAGGGATCGTTCCCTCCAGGACACCCTGGTCCACTCCTTCATCACCTCCAACATCTCACCTCCCTCCTAACTGCTGTGCTAAGTGACCCTTGCCAACACTGTACTCACCCTTCCCGATCGCAGGAGATCATTGTACCACTTACGGCACTGCACCCATGTGTGTCTCACCACATCATGGGAGCTCACCCTGGATGCTATCTCCTCCCAGACATTTTTGGTGAGGTGGGGAAGCCTCCTCCTCCCATCCCTGGGAACAGGCATATCTCTGCGTGCTGACACCTCCTCCAGGAGGGCAGCGAGACACTCATCGGAAAAACGCGGGGCTGGCTGCCCCGTCGACTTGCCCTCCCACCTGCCGTGTTCATCACTGAGGTGCTCCATACTGAGGGTCCTCCAACTCATTGGCAGCCTTCACGTGGCTGCCGCGGCTGCTTTGGAATCGGCAGCTGGGTCGCCATTGGACCCTGTGGATATTGACCTCCCAACCTCGCCCGCCCCTTCTCGCTGATGCCACTGTTGCGTATTACACTGGTGTAAATGGTGGTGTGGAGCCGATCACGGGTGGTGGTTGGGTTCCCAACTGCTCCCACCGAGCCTGCCCAACCAATGTAAAATTCTGCCCATGAACTCTCTCCTCCCTCTTGACCCCTTTTTTAAACCAGTTTTACTTATTTATTTTTTATTTTATTCTTTTATTTATTTGTTAATTTTTTATCCTTTTTCCCCAATGCCCCCCTACACCCCCACCACAGGACCATCTGTCACTTGTTTCTATATTAAAACCATAGAACCATAGAAAAGTTACAGCACAGAAGGAGGCCATTCGGCCCATCTTGTCCATGCCAGTCCTAGGACACCCAGCTGCCCTTTCTAATCCCACCTTCCTGCACCCAGCCCATAGCCCTGCAGCTTACAGCACTTAAGGTGCAGATCCAGGTACTTTTTAAAAGAGTTTAGAGTTTCTGCCTCTACCACCAACTTGGGCAGCAAATTCCTGACATCCACTACCCTCTGCATAAAAAAGTTCTTCCTCATGTCCCCCCTACACCTTCTGCCAATTATCTTGAATCTATGTCCCCTGGTTCTAGAATTCTTCACCAAGGGAAACAATTTTATCCTGTCCACTCTATCTATTTCCCTCATAATTTTGTACACCTCAATCAAGTCACCTCTCAGCCTTCTTTGTTCTAAGGAAAATAACCCCAACCTATCCAATCTCTCCTCGTAGCTACACTTTTCTAACCCTGGCAACATTCTTGTAAACCTCCTCTGCACTCCCTCCAGAACTATTACGTCCTTCCTGTAATGTGGTGACCAGAACTGCACACAACACTCCAGTTGTGGCCTCACCAGTGTTTTATACAATTCCAACATTATATCCTTACTTTTAAATTCTATACCTCTGCCAGTGAAGGAGAGCATTCCATATGCCTTCTTTACAACCTTGTCTACTTGAACTGCTGCCTTCAGGGACCTGTGTACTTGTACGCCAAGATCTCTCACTTCATCTACCCCTCTTAGTATATTCCCATTTATTGTGTATTCCCTGTAACTATTTGACCTCCCTAAATGTATGAACTCACACTTCTCTATGTTAAAATCCATCTGCCAATTTACTGCCCACTCCACCAACCCAGCTATATCGTTTTGGAGATTATGGCTATCCTCTACACTATCCACTACTTGGCCAATCTTTGTGTCATCTGCAAATTTCCCAATCGTGCCCCCCTTGTTCACGTCCAAATCATTAATATATAACACAAACAGCAAGGGTCCCAACACCGAGCCCTGTGGAACACCACTTGAGACAACTTTCCATTCGCAATCCATCGACCAATACCCTTTGTTTCCTGTTACAAAGCCAACCTTTTATCCAGTTTGCCACATTACCCTGAATCCCACGGGCTTTTACTTTCCTGACCAATCTGCCATGTGGGACCTTGTCAAATGCCTTGCTAAAATCCATGTACACAACATCCACTGCACTACCTTCATCAACACTTCTTGTCACTTCCTCAAAGAATTCAATCAAAGTTGTGAGCCAAGACCTTCCTTTAACAAATCCATGCTGACCATCCCTGACTAGTCCATGCCTTTCCACATGACAGTTAATCCTATCTCTCAGGATTGATTCTACTAATT
This sequence comes from Cetorhinus maximus, assembly GCF_964194155.1. Lineage (NCBI taxonomy): Eukaryota > Metazoa > Chordata > Chondrichthyes > Lamniformes > Cetorhinidae > Cetorhinus > Cetorhinus maximus. Next base: position 56,847,720 of record NC_135895.1, read on the forward strand.
TGCTCACCACCAATGTAAGACTAACTGACCTATAATTGTTTGGCATTTCCTTTGATCCCTTTTTAAACAATGGAACTACGTTTGCATTTCTCCAGTCATCTGGTACCTCTCCTGTATCTAGTGAAGATTGGAAAATCATCCTCAGAGCTTTCACAGAGCACGGACCCTTGTTCTGCTATTAACATCTTCTACCTCTATGCCACTATCAACACCTTATTTACTCCTATCACTACCATTAACACTCCCTTTTTCTTGTGTCCATGACATCTTTGTCAATCTCTCCTTAGCTGCCACCTGCCTCAACTTCTACCTCATTCCAGCTGTGCCACTCCCTCTTAAACAGTATAAAATCCATCACATTTCTGCTTCCCTTTAGCTCTGAAGAAGAAGCATATGGACTCAAAACGTTAACTCTGTTTCTCTCTCCACAGATGCTGCCAGACCTGCTGAGTTTTTCCAGCATTTTCTGTTTGAATTCAGATTTTCAGCATCTGCAGTATTATGCTTTTAGTCCAATTGGCTGGATTGCCTTGTCGAGACTAAGGTCATCTTTAGTTTGGAGGAGGTCAGAGAGTGAACCATCTGCAACACCCACCACGATTCTGTCTTGGATGAGCGCAGACTTTAAATCGCCAAATTCACATCCCTCTGTCAACTTGTAGAGATCATTTATGAAGGAACAAACAGGCAGTCGGATTCTCTTATTAAATTTGTCAAGTTCATAGATTTTATTGCATCTCAAGTTAAAATAAAAGTGAAAGGATTTTAAAACATCATCAAATTTAGCAGATGACTCATCAATGCTCTGGCAGGCAATTATGTTGTCTGCAATTGCCCCAATCGAGTTAAGAAGTGTACTAACTTGTTTTGCCTTTGATTTTTTTTATTTAATCCTGCAGCAGTACTATATCTTAAAAATCATCTTCTCCAGAGACTCCAATTCTGTGACTGGTCTGGGCCTTGGTGAATCCCATTGGAGCTGGAAATGTGGAATTGTGATCCATTTTGAAGAAATTTAAAGTATAGGCATAGCTTTAAGGAAGTACAGGTTTCTAAGATGGCTTCGACAATTAGCACTAAATAATGGATCTTCACGTGCTTGTTGGGTTTTGGGAGACTTTTCAAAATGACAGTGGCACACTGCTAAAGAAGAAAAGCCTGTAATGACTGCGGGGTCACAAGCCTGCTGACTGAATTCGATGCGTGGCATCGAGTCACAAGTCGGGGGCACACCAGGAGAGAACGCAGGCCTGTTGTTAAGACAATCAGAGAGTTCAGAGGAACCTGGATTAATTGTTACATTATTTTTTTGTATTCTTTTCTTTCCGAACATGGGAGCCAGGTTTTGAGGCTCAGAGTTGGGAATCGGGCTTAGTGACGGCAATATTTCAACAGCACTTTTGACTGACTGAAGTAAAAAGGGGATTCTCAGGACTCGACTAGCCTGGAATTTTAACATAATGTAATCTCACCTTGCAGGCTACAAGCTCTGCTTGCTGAAGCTGGACCTCCACAGGGGATTCTGTGGAGTCTTCTGCTTGAGTAAAACTTCTACGTTTTCTTGCTTCCAGGTTCATATACCGCTGGAACTTTTTCTTTCCTGGTGAGTTTTCTCAGCGTCTTGAGCTTCAGCTGGGAGTTTGTTTCATTGCAGAATCCGTTGAAGGTGTCCTTTTTCTTAGCTTCTCAGTATTCTCATGAGGATGTGGATTTTGATCCCAAGCTGCAACTGTGAAATATCCTGCTCTGGATACCATGAAGCAGTCTTCATAGACCTGTTTAAGTAAACAGCAAGCCTTATAAACAGCATATAACTATATACATATTTATGGTGGAGGATGCAGCTATGGCAAGGACTCCAACCTAGGTCTTTACACTTCACTGTCCATCTCTAGACCGACCCAAAATCTGTGTCATGTGCCTTCTTATATCACAGTGTGGGCGGTACTATGCTCAGCCCCATGTTAACCCTTTAAGTGCCAGGTTCTACTACTACACGTAGGGCAGGCACGCGCCCGACCTGATCGGGCGTAAAATAGTGCGCGATGACATCGGGCGAGTGGCCTGACATCATTACACACTCGCGTGAGGGTCAGCAGCGTGCCCGCTAACAATTAAGAGGGCCTGATAAGGCCCTTAATCAATTAATTTAATCCTATTTCCCGCTGCCTGTCTAACCTTACAGTACAGCGGACTTTCCCCTTTCCCTCCTGTGCCTCCCTGTCCTCTACCCCTCTCCCTCCTCTCCTCTCCTACATAAAAGGGGGATACCAATCTTTCTCCCCCTCTCCCCTCTCCAGGGAGGAAATTTATTTTTTAAAAAACTAACCTTACAGTTGGCAGACGGGCGAATCGTCCAGGTGGCCTTTTGATTTTTTAGCAGACCTCATCCAGGGTATGACGAGGTTTCCACAATTAAATAAAAACAAATATAAATTACTGGGCAGAATTTTTATTCTATTGATGTTACTGTGAGTGAATCCCATGTCGGGGCATTTTTTTCAGATTTTAAAAATCTTTATTTCTGATTTTAAAATTATTCAGCTCCCTGAGGCAGTTCCCTGCTTTCGGGGAGCTTTCAGTGCGCGCTACCCGGCGCCTGTGCAGAATTTTGGTCTCCCCCTCCTCCTGCCCCCACCCCGGTGGCACTGAGCTTCTCAGCGTGCCTTTCATGCTAGCTGGCCGTTAATTTGCCAGCCAGCGTGAAATCGCGGTCGGGGGCCAATCGCTCTGGCAGATCGTTTCCCGGCCGCTCCCAGGCCCGCACTCCGCGCCCGCCCGGCGATCCAAAAATCCCGCCCATAGGCAGATCAGTCTTCCAGATGTTTCAGTGCAGCATTTTAAAAGCACTCTGCAACCCGAACTCTTTGTCAACACTCTGGGGAACAAGCAGATAAGTCACAAATACTGCTTCTTTCTTTCATTCCTTTTCAAACTATTTCAATGCATTTCTCACCAAAATCACAGTGATCTTCTTGGCAGCGTTATGGCTGGTTAAATGCCAAATGTGTCCAGAGGGCAGCAGGGTATGGCTACAACCAAAGACTGACCCAGAACTTCTCTGATAAACATTTTAATCATTCCCGGATGAGGTTAATTCTCCAAATTTGTCAGGAAAGTCAATGGTGCCTCCTGGTGGGAGGTGGCACTGCCAATGAATGGCAACCCCCTCAATCCCAAGAGTGTACAACAGTGTCTAAAGAAGTTTAATAACTTGAACACACCTTTTATTTCATCCTTGTCCAGCCTGGGCGCCACCATACTATTCACCCATTTAAAACAGCACATACACAGCTAGCCATTCCCACTGTATTCTCCCTATCCAGCACTGTGGTAATACTGCTGCTCGAACATACAGCAATTTCCAAAAGGCTTTCCTCACATCCCAACATCACTTCCTTCACCTCTCCCATGCCACTTGCCACACACATTGCTCAACTATCAACCTTGCCTTCATTTAATTATCCCTTTGCTGGAGAAGGTGACATACAATAACAGGCAAAAGCAGGCCACTGGAAGGGGCATCCCTAACTTCAAGTCCCTAACCCGCTATGTGACCAAAGCCATACAGCTGATGGCGAAGCATGTGGCTATAGCTACTGCAGATGTTAAGTTTGGGGCTGATCTTATCATTACCAGGTTAGTAACTGAGCTCCTATAACATTTCCCAGTGGCCCTTTGCAACCACACATACACCTTCAATCTTCCATATTTATTTCAGGCTCCCCTCATCACAAGAGGGGGTCATACTCACCTGTTCTTACACACAACTCCTGCCATTCCAACAGGGGTTCAACTGGAAGAATATGATGCTGAGGAGAGAGAGAGAGAAGGATCTCAGGCCTTATACACCCCTCATTGGGTATGAAGATAATGATGAAGAGGAGGAAGTACATCAGCCTGGACCACATGTCCTCCTGATTAAATCCACCCAACTATATGTCCTCCAAACTCTGCCAAGTGACAACCTTCAGCACTTGCTCTCTCTCTCTCTTTGGTACCAGTGCAGAGGCCTTCCCTTGGTGGTGGGGGAACTTAGTGGTAGCGGGAAGTTGGCAACAGATGCTGTTGTAAGGGCTGTTTGGTGTCTCACAGAGAGGTCTGGAGGCTTGTATGGTTGAACATCAAGTGTTTATTAACAACTCATAACTTTATACATCTCCAAGGTATGATCCTGCAAGGGTGTTGTCTCCATGCTCTCTGGAAAGCTTCTTCCAGACCCTTCTACAAACAGTCTACTATCATGTGACTCTCTTTACATCTCATTGTGGGTGGGAGTATTTCCCAGTCCCACATTAACCCTTGCTATATCAAATGCCCTTCTACTACAGATGCTTCAGCAAGCACAAGGGAACCAGTAGACTTGGAAATTGGGAAGGAAGTGCCCACTTGCTACAGAGGCTGAAAGGAAGGCTGTTCAGGGGTTCAGAATTGTAGGAGTCAAAACCCATGGACACTTACCTGAAAAGAAGGATGTTTGAGAAACATCACACCCACATGCAGGTTCTGAGAACCATCACTCAAAAAATACATCAACTGACAACGGTGACTGTCAAGTGTACAGCCCTCCTTTATGATAACATCTTTGTGGGCACCAATGCAGAAAATGGAAGTTCCTCTGAATTTTGCAGCATGATCTGAGATAAAAGGCAGCCACAGAATAGTCAGAGCCTCCATTTAGACAAACAGACTGCAGCTCAGGTCAGATTGTTTGACTGATTTTAACTGCCCAGTTTCCGCCAGGCAGCTAGGCTAAAAATTACACTTGCAGAGTTGTAAAGCAACAGACAGTTGCAAAGGCATTAATATAGCTGCAAACAAAGAACTGTCTTCATGTACATATGAAAGAGAACGTAATGTTTGTAACTATACTTATTGAATTATACAGAGAATAACAGATGTCTATAATTTCAAGAATGTAATGCACTTAAGTGATTCAGCTGACATTTAAAAATACTTGTATGATTAATTACATTATCCAGACTCAGAGTGTATTACACTGTCAAACATATTCCTAGATATTTTTATTCTTGGTAATATGCTTTGTCCAATTATATTCCATCCATGAACATCCTCCAGCAGCTTTTACCGGTTGAATTTGTACCTTGTGAGACTGCTGTCAGTTTTATTATTTTCTTGATTATGGGTCCAAATTTTATGTATTGCGTCTCATGATGAAAAATGCAATTGCTTTTAAACTGAAGAATGGATTTGTAACCTTACTCTATGGTGAGATAAATGAGTTCTTTACTGAAAAGTTAACACTTTTTGCACTATGTTGTAATACTCATTTTATACAACTTTCTAAATGGGATATTAATGGAGCACAATGTAAATAGATTATTCTTGTATCATCTCAGACTTCCAACTCTTTCTCAATCATAACTATTTTGTCTATCCAATTTACCAATATTATGATAGTCATTATCCTTTAAACTTTCCCATCTTGTTCCTCCTTAATTCCAAAGACGTCGCCTTGCATGATCTTCCTCTCTTTGAATCCTCGCTGAATTCAAGACTCTGCTCACCGCCTCCTAATCTCGCTCAGTAATCTTGTGTGACAGACATTTTGTATCTGTGATGGATATGTGCGATAACTTCTTTTACCTCTCTCATTCTCAGAAACAGACAGACACAGAAACTTTTGATCATTATTGAATGGCAGTCAACAAGTCAGAGATTCACTTGAAGAGTTCTGAAGATGTTATACACCACAGGATGAAGCTATAAAGTGAGTGCACTGAAAGCAGGTTTGATGTTGGTGCAAGATTTATAAGAAGATAAAAATGTAGGTCCTGATCGTAAAAAACAGGATAGCTACTGAGATGTTTGGAGTAACAGAATTGTGGAGGAAAATTACAATCTATGTGTAATACGAGCAATGTGAATATTGTTAAAACCAGCTATTTTTTTAAGGCTACAAAATTTTAAAAGAAAGTGTCACCCATACCATGAGGGAGTCTTTAATGAGCAAATTGACCAATTTATTATTTCTAGCCACAGTACAACTCTATAGGCTATTTAGATGTGATAAAAAAGCAAATAAATCAATCATATGAGACTACACCAATTCCTCCATCCATATGTATACAATAATTGGTTTACTTGACACAGAAGCTGCAACCCTCTTTCACTGTATTTCATGTAACTGTTGACAATTTTTTTTTAAAGCAGATGCAGCTGACACAATTTCCAACCTCTCTATCATCAAGATCCCAGCATCAAGCTCATTTAGGGCTGAGTGCTCACCACACAGAGTTAATGGAATCAATCTCAGGAAATCCTGTGAGACCAAGCCAGTGCATCTACGATGAGCAATTAGCTTGTTTTTCAAAGCATAAGAGCATAAAGCCGGGAAAAATGTTTTAATTTTGTATGTACTGTGACTATATATAATCATTAAATTTTGTGAGCTCAATTTATGGTTTTGGAATTGATCAGTGCAATATCAGCTTTTAAAATCCAGCACTAATGTTCAGACTAAGTTGCCATGGAAATTAGGGACGCATTAGTGAAAGGTACCTTCCAATTTCAGAAAAATGTTCTCCTGACTGGCCAGGATTCATAGTATGGGTTAGTTTAATTTGTCTGGCAACATAATTTTACTTCATGGATATTGCTCCATTCAATGGAGAGGGAGAAATGACCATCAACTTTACAAAGGATAATTGTACAGCATAGACACAAAGACTCCCATAAACTAGATCTAGGAATCAGAATATAGGTACATGGCTAAAAGAGCATATTAACTATATTAGCTAGAGCCACAACTATTATGTTTTCATGACTGCTGTGATACAGAAAGAACTGATTAATTGTTAACACTTCAGAGTGGGCAGCTGGCTCTGCCTCATCATATTAAGCAATGTTTTCTTTATTACTTACTTTCCATCTGTTCCTGATGGTGTTTTGCATAGAACATATCAATTAATGTCTTATAGGAGATACATGATGATACATCTGTGGTATGATTGGGTTGACCTGACAACTTCTAAGCTGAAATGTTGTGTTGTGGGCAGGACTTGGAGCAGCATCTAATTTCATGGCTTTGTTTTATATTCCACAAGAGAGGTTGGGTTTATTAAACAAGTTTAGGTAGATAATTCAGATTCTTAGCTTTGAGAAAAGCCTGGAGGTTCTTCCCCTATAATTTATGCTCAGTACCTTCCCAACTGCCCTTTTCATATTCCCTGCCTCCTCACTCTGTTCAAAACAAGATTCATTGCACCATCTCATCCAGTCATTCAGTCTAAACCTCAGAACTGTAGAACTTCTTGCATTATTTATTCTCCTACAGCCTATAGATTAAAATCCAAGATTTGTATTTCATACTCTTCTCACCTTGGTAGTGCCTTACACTATGGCCAAGATTTCCCAGTCGGTGAGCAAGGGGGCGGGGCCCGCTCGCCGACATGTAAAATGAAGCGAGATGACATCGGGCGGAACTCACGACATCACCCAGTCCTATTTAAATTTTCAGGTCGGCGGGGGCTCAGACGAATCAGCTGTGCGCCCGCCGACCTGTCAATGGCCTATTGAGCCCATTGACAAAGTAATTAATGTAATTAGTGGACCTGCCTGTCCAACCTTAAGGTTGGCGGGCAAGCCAGGAGCCCTGGCGGGCATTGGAAAAAGCATGAAACCTCACCCACTGGCAGGATGAGGTTTCATGTATGTTTATAAATTTTTAATATAAGTGAAATTGACAGTGATGGACATGTCCCAACGCATGTGACAGTGTCACGTGAGAGGACATGTCAGAGAAATTTTTTTTTCTGTTTTTAATATTTTTTAATGTGGAGCCGATCACCCCGAGGCAGCACTTAGCCGCAGAGAGCTGAATGTGCTCCTTCGTGCGCATGCGTGAAAGATCCCACTCTCGGCTCAGGGAAAAACCCCCCGCCCACACAGGGAGTGCATAGCACTTCCTTGTGGATGTCACGCTGGGCAGCCTTAATTGGCCCGCCCACGTAAAATGGCAGCGCGCCCCTGATTGGGGGCGCCAATTGGAGGTGCGCCTCCACGCGCCCGCTCTTGAACTTCTCCCCCGAGGGTGGAAAATTCTGCCCTATGGGTATTTCCCATTTATCTAATGGCAGAAATTTCCCCCCGTTGTGGAGGGGGGGGAGGAGTTCAAGAGCGGGGGTACGCCACCATTTTACGTGGGCAGGCCGAATTAAGGCCCGCCCAGCGTGACATCCGCAAGGAAGTGCTATGCGCTCCCTGTGCAGGCAGGGGGGATTCCCTGAGCCGAGAGTGGGCTCTTTCGCACTTGCGCACGAAAAAGCGCACTCATCTCCCTGAGGCTAAGTGCTGCCTCAGGGAGATCTGCTCCACATTAAATAATATTAAAAACAGAAAAAAAATTTCCCTGACATGTGCTCTCACGTGACACTGTCACATGCGTTGGGGCATGTCCATCACTTTCAATTTCATTTTTATTAAAAATTTATAAACATACATGAAACCTCATCCTGCCCATGGTCACATTTTTTCTAGCAGAAATCACTGCATTGTGTTCAGGAGAAGAAACATTGGGCAGAATTATTAGGTTGGTGTGCGGGCGTGCGCCTGACCTGATCAGCCGCGAAATCGCGCGATATTTCGGTTAGCGGGCGCGCACGAGTGTCGGAAGCTCGTTGAGAAGACAATTAAAGTTTTTAAAGTTCCAATTGTCACCGGTTTTTCGTAGCCTGTCCAACCTTACGGTTGGCGGACGGACGAATCTGCCAGGTAGACTTTGCATTTTTGATGAAACCTCATTCAAGGGTGGGATGAGGTTTCCATTATTAAATGGAAAAAAAAATGTATGGGCAGAATTTTCATCATGTATATGGTGACTGATTGTGATTGGGAACATTTTTTTTCGAGATTTTAAAATCTTTATTTATTGGTTTTAAAGTCTTCAGCTCACTGAGGGCAGCTCTCTGCCTTCAGAGATCTTTCATTCAGCGCTCGCCCACGTCCGCGCTTACCTCAGTGCCTGCCCTCCTCCCACCCCCACCCCGGCAGCGCTGAGCATTTCAGCGCGCACTTCATGCTGGCTAGCCGTTAATTGGCCAGCCAGCGTGAAATTGTGGTCGGGGGCCGATGGTGGGTGGCGGTCCGTTCCCTGGCCGCTCCTGGGCCTGCCAATTGTGCCCACACGCCAACCTAACAGTCCTGCCCATTGTCTGGCTGACATTTTCCCCTCCCTTTTCTCAGCCAAGGGATACTGAAGATAATTGAAGTGCACTCACAGCCACCTTAACCCAGACCTTGAAGCCTCAGGTGTCTGATATGACCAGAGCTGCAGCAGTTAACTACTGGGGGAGCTGAGCAGTATAGATGACAGGAGTCCACTCAGCAAATGTGCATCTATTTTTGAGGCACTTTCTGATTCTGTCGACAGCCAGCTTTCATAAAGACAGATGGAAGATTGGCTTTTGGGAAATGATTAATGGGGTACATAAGTAACCATCATCCCTACCCTTAGCACAACAGAAGATAATTGGATAATTCTGAGCTGATGACTCCCATGTGTTGTTGATAGTTGCTTTTAGGCTATAAGCATTTTGTTTTGAACATTTAGAAAACTTTAATTGAGTCATTTACGTTTTTTATTCCAAACCTCTGGGTCCATCAACACAATTATAATATATTAACTGTGTTCTGTGTTAGGGTAAGCTGTGGATAATGCTCTCTATGTTTGTCACTGGTATTTCTAAGCAAAATGCATTTGTTTCAGGTTTAATAAGATAGTTCTGAATAATTTAAAAGGAAAAGGGGAGATCAAAGTGTTCTTCTAATTTTTTCCCTAGTGACGTTTTATGCAAAGTGCATTGTTTTAGGTGTTGTTTGTGGTCAGGGTCAGGCTCATTTGTGACCCACCTGTGTCCCCCACCTTGTTCCCCCCAGCGACCTGGTCTGCTAAATAGATTGTTGTCAGTGCAACTCTACCATGCAAAGTACATTAAGGAGAGACATGAATAAGGGTTAGAGCATCAAACTGATCTGAAAATATTTTTTCTAGAGGAACTTCATGCAGTTGGTAATGACAGCAGAACCAAGCCTGTCTGAAATTCCATTATATAGACTTTAAAAAACTATTATATCCAGTCAATCAAGTTTAACCAAACCTTGTACTTCTCCAGTACTCCTCCATGTTGAGCATAACTTGGAAGAAGCACTGCAGGTAGCAAGGGCACAGGATATCCTTTGGGTGGGGGATTTCAATGTTGTACCACTAGTGACTGAGCTGGTTGAGTCTTGAAGTTCATAGCTGCCAGACTGGACTTGCAGCAGGTGGTGACAGAAAAAACTTACTTGACCTTATCCTCACCAATCTACCTGTCACAACTGCAATTGTTCATGGCAGTATTGATGGGGGCGACCACCTCACAGTCCCTGCGGATACAAAGTTCCATCTTCACACTGAGGACACCGTCCATCATACTGTGTGGCACTGCGACCGTGCTAAATGGCATGAATTCCAAACAGATATTACAGCTCAAAACTAGGTATCCGTGAGACATTATGGGCCTTAGAAGCAGAACTTTATTCAGCCACAATCTCATTTATTAAAAACAATTTTCTTCTTATGCACCTGAGTAGTAATGAAAATAAGTCATTGCTGAGAGGTTCCATATTTTTATTTCTTGCTTCAGAAAAGAAAGCAAGTAAAGTAGATAGCTCACAGATAGAACATACTTGAATGTAGGCATGCAATCTATCTTGTGTCTGTCAAGCAAAGGAAATGGCTATTATATACACTACTAATGCAGAGGCCCAGACTTCTGCGCACACGGGTTCAAATCCCAACATGGTAAATGGTGGAATTTGAATTCAATTAATAAAATTTGGAATTGAAAGCTAGTCTTAGTAATGGTGACCATGGGCAGAATTTTCCCCTTGATGGGCGGGCAGGCCCCACCAGCTCGGCGGCGGGCAGGCAGCCAATCGCCGCAGCCAAAGTGGGCTCTGCCACCATTTTGAGTGGGCAGGCCAATTAAGGCTCGCCCAGCGCGCTATGCACTTCCTGTGTGGGGTGGGGGGGTGGGTGGTGGGGGAGAGATTCCCCAACTGTCAAAGTGCGCTCTTTTGTGCATGGACGCAAAAGAATGCACATCTCCCTAAGACTAAGTGCTGTCTCAGGGAGATCACTAACAGTGCTTCAAAGTTTAAAAATAGAAAAATAAAAAAATTATTAACATGTCCCCCTCATGTGACAATGTCACACGAGATGGGACATGTTCATAAATATGACTAAAACTTTATTAAAGTTTTTAAAAACAAACATGAAACCTCATCCTGCCAGTGGATGAGGGTTCATGTATTATCAGGAGCCCGCTGGGGCTCCTGGCCTGCCCGCCAGCCTTAAGGTTGGATGGGCAGGGTCTTTAATTGTCTTAATTATCCTGTCAAATGCCTCAATTGGCCATTGACAGGTAGAGGGCGCACAGCTGATTGCGCTGTCCCCCCGCCTTCCTGAATATTTAAATGGGGCGGGTTGACATCGGGGGTCCCCCCAACATCATCCCATGTCATTTTCGCGTCGGCGAGCGGGCCCCGCCCCCAACTCGCTGACGGAAAAATTCTGCCCATGAAACTATCATCAATTGTTGTAAAAGCCCATCTGGTTCACTAATGTCCTTTAGGGAAGGAAATCTGCTGTCCTTCCCTTACCTGGTCTGCCTTACATGTGACTCCAGTCTCACAGCAATATGGTTGACTCTTAATTGCCTCCTGAAAATGGCCTAGCAAGCCACTCAGTTCAAGGGCAATTAGGGTTGGGCAACAAATGCTGGAGCAATGCCCACATCCCATGAAAGAATGGATTTAAAAAAACAAAGTCCTTCAGGTCATGTCTGCTTTTAAACTAGCAACACTCTATTCAATGAAACCAGATTGCACAGGTGGGTCACAGATGAGCCTGATCCTGATCTCAAACAACACCTAAAACTATGCACTTTGCATAAAACATCACTAGGGAAAAATTAGAAGGGCACTTTGATCTCCCCTTTTCCTTTTAAATTATTCAGCTCTATCCTATTAAACCTGAAACAAGTGCATTTCTCCATCAACTATGTATTGTCAGCAGACCCCAAAAGTCTAAGTGCCCTTGTTTTCTTATTGTTTGGATGAGTTTCTTGTTTGGAATATTTTATTGGCAGTACTTCAAGATTCATCCTAAAGGTCTTGCTTGAATACACAGGTTGCTTTTTGGGTAGATTTCTCTCTCTTTCTGACTGACTGTTGCTAAGCTTTTGCTGAAGAGACAACTAGAAATTAGGTTTTGCATAGTTCATTTGCAGAAAGGGCATCCATTTTTATGAGAATGTTATCTGATTTAATGCAATACTCATTTGAATCTCATGAAGTGACTAATATCAGATTTTAGGTGTTGATTCAATTTTCTTGCTCATTTCTCCTAATGAATGTCACTCACGATGCACTACTTCCTCATAAATTCGGGAACTCTTTGCTTTGTGAATTCTTTTACAATTCTTTTCTGCTTGAATCAGGTGTTCCTCATAGGATATGTAGCAGAAATGTAAAAATTGTAATTGCTGCAAATTTGAAAAAATAACTGGAAACACTCATTATGCCAATCAGCACCTGAAGCAAAGTTGGTTACCATCTGGGTGGAACCCTTCTCAGTCCTGGCACAGGTTTGGCAGAGAGACCCTTAGAAGGTTTAAAGTATTGTTTACTCTAAGAAGGTTTGCTCAATTAGGCATTCAAAACTTGGGTGGTTCTACAAAGCTTTTTCCAGCTTGACTACAGTGGTGCATGCTCAAAATTCATTCCATCTTTTTAAATGGCAATATGTTGGCCAGACTTTGGAATTCGTGAGGGCTGATTTTAACTGCTGGTGGAGGAGAATGGGTGGGCAGCTGGCTGCTTACCTGTTCTTTTGACAGAAGGTCAAAGCCATTCAGCTGGGGAGTGATGGATGCCAAACAGGTATTCCTTTGCAGTTCATTGGTTCCAGGAGAGAGAGAAATCAGAGCCTAGAAGGGGAGGGGGAAACTAACCCAGGGAGTGCCCCTGACAGGCTGGCAGCAGTTTAGTTCTTAATTGTGGGCCCAGCAAGAGCACTTATTTCTCCTCATGGGCCCACCAAATAAAAATCAATATTTTCTGGGTTTTTTACTGAGTAGCTTCTAAAGGTCCCTTTTGCTCCATTCATTTGTACATTGAAATTGTAATCAGAATCCTATGTAAATCATAGGACCTGATTTGCATAATTTAATGAAGCTCCCATCTAGGCCACCCTTGAACAGGCCCTGATTAAAATAGCCATGTGCTGGTTTAGAGTGGGGATCAGGTGTTAAGTGCAGCACTGTAATTTTCGGGCCCTAGCTTTACCATCCCTGTCCCATTCTGTAGACTGTTACTGTTGCCTCTATGGAACATAGAAAAATAAATTAAGAGCTCATCCTATTTTCCTGTCATTTGGAACTGGATCAAAGGAATGTTGCTGCAGCTCATTTTTGTCCCATGATTTTCTACAGGTCTAATTTTTCTTCTCATGGGGTGCTGTCTGTCCTTGGCTTGCTGCATTGTTCCAGTGAAGCCCAACGCAAACTGGAGGAACAGCACCTCATCTTCCGACTAGGCACTTTACAGCCTTCTGGGCTGAATATTGAATTCAACAACTTTAAATCTTAAACTCCCCCTCCCCCCATCCCCACCCCGTTTCTTTTCCCCCCCAACCCGCTTTTTTTTCAATAATTTATATAGATTCTTCTTTCCCCACCTATTTCCATTATTTTTAAATCTAAAACTAAAACCTTTAGTCTTTCCACCCCACCCCCACTAGAGCTGTACTTTGAATATCCTGTTTTCCATTCTTAATTAGCACTTTTCTCAGACAAAGACCTTCAACACCTCTTTGACCCTTTTGTCTGTGACATCTTTTGATTATCTGCTCACACCACACCCTCAATGTGTCTCTTCCCCCTCCCCCACCCACCTTAAACCAATTTATATTTCTCCCTTGTTGAAACTATGCTGCAGTTCTGCCGAAGGGCCATGAAGGCTCGAAACGTTAACTGATTTCTTCTCCGCCGATGCTGCCAGACTTGCTGAGTTTTTCCAGGTAATTCTGTTTTTGTTTTGCTATGACCATGTTTGAGTAACTGGCCAGTTTGTGAGAGGAGATCATGTGATGAGCAAGCTAACCCTCTTTGTGTTTTAAGAAACAATTTCTTTCCAGGCCAATCAGAGTGAGACCAAAAAGACCCTGAGTTGGCACTCTCTCTCTCTCCAGCCATCCTACAAGCTTGTGCCCTGCCTGTTTTTTGAACAGGCGCTCACTGCAGGCAGCATCTTAAATGTCAACCCAGCAGCTACCGATTCCAGAAGAAAAGGCAGAAATCATTCATCAATAACTTTAAATCCCCTGGACACACAATCCCAAAAGATCATTGAGCCCATTTTGAAACCATCCAACCCATCAATCTACCTGACTATTTTTGGAATCTTAAACAATTTAATGCGTCCTCCCACTTTGTACCTTACTTCTGTGTGTGCGTGTGAACTCTTGAATGCGCGTGTGAGTAAAAGTTGGAGTGTTTTTATGATTTTTGTTTAGATAAGTACTATTCTCTTTTCTTTTCAAACTGACAAGAAAACCTGTCTGCCTATGTCTATTACAATCAGCATCAGTGGAGACAGAAACAGAGTTCAGATCGGTGACAGTTCATCAGAGTTCTGACCTGAAACGTTTAACTCTGTTTTTCTCTCCACAAATGCTGCCAGACCTGCTGAGTATTTCCATATACAAAGCCTCGGTTAGACCACACCTCAAGTATTGTGAGTAGATGTGGGCATCACACCTTAGGAAGGATATATTGGCCTTGGAGGGAGTGTAGCATGTCAGAATAATGCTTGGACTCCAGGGGTTAAATTAGGAGGCGAGATTACACAAACCAGGATTGCATTCCCTGGAAGCTAGAAGGTTAATGTGTAATTTGATCAAAGTTTTCAAGATATTAAGGGGAGCAGATAGAGTACACAGAAAGGAAATATTTAGTTAGGGAGTGTAGGACTAAGAGGCATAGTCTAAAATTAGAACCAGACCTGTCAGGAAACTCTTCTAAGCATAAAGTGTAGTTTGGACTCTTTTAAGTGGCAATTGATACTAAATCAATTGTAAATTTTAAATCTGAGGTTGGTAGATTTTTGTTATCCAATGAAGGGATATAGGGCAAAGACGGGTATATGGAGTTTGGACAGAGGTCAGCCAAGATTTCATTGAATTTTTAAAAATTTATTCGTTCATGGATGTGGGCGTCGCTGGCTAGGCCAGCATTTACTGCCCATTCCTAACTGCTCTTGGGGGATGGGCAATAAATTCTGGCCTAGCCAGCGACGTCCACATCCCATGAACAAATAATTTTTAAAAAAATAGTGGAACAGGTTTGAGGGAATAAATATCTTATTCCAGTTCCCATGACCTTATGATGGAGGAGAAGTCATTGATGAAGTAACTGAAGGTGGTTGGGCTGATGACACCTCCTGCAGTGATATCCTGGGCTGCAAAAATGGACAGTTGACAATTAAAACCATCTTCCTTTATGTCAGGTATACATTTACGGGCTGAGGGCATCACTAGCTAGGCCATCATTTATTGCCCATCCCTAATTGCCCTTGAGAAGGTGGTGATGAGATACCTTCTTGAACCGCCTCAGTCCCTGTGGTGTAGATTCACCCGCAGTGCTGTTAGGGAGGGAGTTCCAGGATTTTGACCCAGCGACAGGCAATATATTTCCAAGTCAGGATGGTGAGTGGCTTGAAGGGGAACTTCCAGGTGGTGGTGTTCCCATGTGTCTGCTGCCCTTGTCCATCTAGATGGTAGTGGTCGTGGGTTTGGAGGATGCCGCCTAAGGAGCCTTAGTGAGTTCCTGCAGTGCATCTTGTAGATGGTACACACTGTTGCCACTGTGCGTCGGTGGTGGAGGGAGTGAATGTTTGTGGATGTGGTGCCAATCAAGTGGGCTGCTTTGTCCTGGATGGTGTCAAGCTTCTTGAGTGTTGTTGGAGCTGCACTCATCTAGGCAAGTGGAGAGTATTCCATCACACTCCTGGTTTCTGCCTTGTAGATTGCAGACAGGCTTTGGGGAGCCAGGAAGTGTATTACTTGCCACAGGATTCCTAGCGTCTGACCTGCTCCACCTACTGTGAGTTTTCCTTTTGACTTCCATTGGCTTAAGTTTTGCTAGGGCACTTTCCTTTTTGCCATGTACACAGATATTCTCACCACTTTTTTAACATTTATTTCTTATCTCCATATCTGGTTAAGTCTGTGATGAAGTTTTGAGTTGAGTGGCTTTGGCAGAAGGCAATTGGGGTGCAGTCATTATTGAGTATATGTGACTTGATACACTTTGTATCACTTTGGTGATGATTGAGAGACGGCTGATAGGATTTATCCTATTTTTATGGAAGGGACATTACTGGGCAATTTTCCACATTACCACTTAAGGCTGTACTGAAGCAGCTTGGCTGGAGAAGCAGCTGGTTCTCATGCAGTACTATCACTGGATAGTTATCAGGAATCATAGCCTTTACTATGTGCAATGCACTCGGCTGTTTCTTAATGTCATCTGGAGTGAACCAAGCAGCTGGGCACTAGTATCATGATAGGGCCAATTGGGATGGTCCACTCATTACTTATGATATTGAAGATATTTGAAACTCCTTTAGCTTTCATAGGGTGAAGCCCTATGCACTCATGTATAGGGCTTCACCCTGGTTAAGGAATGGGATCTTCATGAAACTTCCCCCTCCCATTAATTGTTTAATTGCCCACTACCATTCTAGACTGGACGTAGTAGGTTTACAAAGCTTTACCTCATCCATTAATTGTGGGACAATTTAACTCTTTCTATAATGTTCTGCTTCTTTTGGGTTTTTTTTTGCAATATGTTATATCTTCACTAGGGGCAGAATTGAATCCATGTCATGCTGTCCCCAATGGCGGAACGGAAAGTGGGTGCCACTTCCGCTTTCGTACCAGGAGCCGGTGCCCACGTGATTTGTATGAAAATTTAAAGGGCCGGCGGCAAGCATGTGAAACGTGCAATTACATTGGCAAGGTGAATTTCCATTGGAGGATCCTGCTGTCAGGTGACAGTTCAGCAGCTCTGGGCAGGCTATAAAAGAGCTGCCTGGACAAGCAGGGAGGCTCAGCATCAAGGCCCCAACATTCTTGATCACCTCATTTTTGTCAGAGGTCTGAGTCATTTGTTCTGTGGATCCCTTCATCCTCCTCAAGCCCCTTCAAACTTCACCCCCCACCACCCCCACCATCACTCCCCCTTATTAATCTTTACTGTCCTGGAACCCCCCTCACCCACCCCACTCCATCAAGTCCAAGGCCCATTCTCGTCACATTGGAGATGTCAGAGCGAGATCATGGATCAGCTCCATGTTTCAGCGATGGCTCCTGCAGATTATCCTCTAGGCTGTCAGGGAGCAGTAGGAGGTGCTTTTCCCAAACGATGGGAACAGGAGATCCTCCTGCCTGACCAACGCGGCATGGACAGAGATCTCAGAGGAGGTTAGCAACCATGGGGTCCACCGGAGATCCTGGGATCAGTGCAGGAAAAGGGTCACTGACCTCATTCGATCCACCCGGGTAAGTATCACAGTGGCATGGGATTCTCATGTGGGTATCAGGCGATATATTTGTGCGAGTGTGCAGGTAGGTTAGGCTGGTGAATGCGTGATGAACCTCAGGACCGCATCACACTTGAGGCCAAAGCGTGTGACAGTTTGGCTTGAGTGAGTAAATGGATGCAACCTAACACATTGTGGACCAGTGTATTTTGCATGTGGCAGACAAGGGGGTCAGTTGGCATTTGTCAAGTCACTAAATCTCAACTTTCTCCTGCAAGACAAGTAGATCCATAACCTGAAGGAAAGGGTAAAGACAGACAGAGGGATCCCCAATCTTAAGGTCCTCACCTCTGCTGAAGAAAAAGCCCTCCAGGTTGCAGGAGAACAGGGCGATTGAACTGTAGCTGACAGCAAGGCTGGATTGGCAAAGCTTCAGAGTAGGATGCATCAAACCTGGTGCTGCCATAATGTGTTCTCAGGACTACGTGAGGAATTGTGCTGTCTCAGCACTCTGTGGAACCTTTACGTATTTCTTTTTGTTCTCCTTCACAGGCCCCAGAATCCAGGCCCAGGCCTCAGCCCCTCCAGGAGACTGAAGACTCCACCTCTGGGATGATGATGCAGTGTCACAAAGGATAAACCATCACCCATCTCTCCTGCACCTTCCACCAGCTACACCCACCTGGGTCACGGAGGGCTACATTCTTTTGAGGGCCATATTCTTGTGAACACAGTACAGACACATCCCAGCATCTGAGGGAGGCTGTGACAGCTGAGATCCCAGAAACTCAGAGGACTGTTGGGGAACAGGGCTGGAAATGTAGCAGAGGTTAGGGGAACATATGCCAGAGATGTCAGGGGTTATGCGCAGCTTTACACAGACTATGGAGGAGTCCATGAGTCCATGAGTCCATGCACACCTTGAGTCCTGCCATGTCTCAGGCATATGAGCACATGGCTTCCTCCATAGAGAGATTGGTCACTGCTATGGAGAGCCAAGTTGAGCAATCAACCCATGTGTGCTTTGGTCTGCATCCCATCACTCTAGCCATGGGTTTCATACAGCAGTGGTTAAGCGAGAGGGGGATGAGGCACCTGGACTGCCCTCCGGGTGCTCCTTCTCCTCAGGGAGACAGGGAGGTACAATTGCCCACCCAGATAGAGGAGAAGCGTGTGCCAGCTGCACCAGATCTTCTTTTCAGGAAACTCCCAGGGTGTGCATCCTCTCCTCAACCCCTCTGCCATTGACCCCATTGTCTTCAGCAAGCATGGCCGAGAAGGTTGCCCTTACATCTGGGCAGGACACCCCCAGTAGGCCACAGTCCTCAAGGCTTTGACTTCCAGAGAACACCCGCCAAAGTCTTCACAGGCAATTGGGCATCACACTCAGCTGCCTGCCTCAATCACAGCTGCTGATGTCACACCAAGACATTGTGGTAGGAAAAGGAAGCTTAAGAATTTATGTGAGCACAAAGGTGACACACCTATTTTTTCAAAATTCATTTTGTCACGTGTAAATATTGCGCAATATATTGTTTTCACTTTATTCATGGGCACACCATTATCCCTTTTTGGGACTTGATTCATCAGAGATCTGACTATATTGTCTTGCCTCATGCTTGGCATTCATTGTTGGCTGCAGGGGAATATTAGACATCTCCTTTACTGTGTAGGAGATCATTGTGTTGTGTGTTTTCAATCAGTCTTTATTTAATGTTTATGTGTGTCCATTTTGATGTTTGCAGTATGTGGGGCTAAAGGAAGAAGTGGGGTCTGCAGACACTCCATTGTATGCAGTGTCAAGGAGATTGCCTGAGATTATGTTCCACAGGGACAGTTGAACTATCTTATGTTGTTAGGGTATATAGACAGTTTAAATAAGTTCTACTTGCATTTGTGGGTGTTAGGAATGATTTTTAGCTTTAATGTTTAAGTTTGATTTGTATTTCTGTATCTGTGTGTTAAGAAAAGGTCAAATTAAGTTTTAGTTTCACTTTAAAGGTGCCTGCATTTCTAATGAGAGTTTTATGACTGTTGCAGCTAAATTGAACAAAGAAGGGTACAGAAACTAGGGTGTTGCCTAGCAACAGGGGTCTAGAGAGGCATGTCCCTCCCACAGACATAAACAGAAAAATCTAGAAACAGCAGTTTGATTTCAGTTGCTGTTTGAGTTCAGTTGGTTTTGAAGACAGCTGACAGGAGAGTCTAGAGCAAAGGGGACAGATAGCCAGTCCCAAGCTAAAGAAAAGACCCCAAAATCCAGGGGAGTGGAACAAAAGAAAGTCCAAGAAGATGTTCTAGTCAAAGGGATGGACAGGAACCTGGAAAAGGTCCTGTTAAGTGAAGTTAAGAGTGACGGGCAGAGAGAAAGGCTCCAAGCTTCAGATTTAAAGAGGCAGAAACTGCAAAAAGCAAATTTAAAGCAAGAACAGCTTGCAAGAGGCAGGAAGGTCCAAAGAGATGGACCAAGACATAGCACCCGTAAACGTAAGCATAAGGCACCTTAAGCACTCCACGGGTTTCTCACTGGTGCTTTTGTGTTGACCCTAGATTAGGGAATTATTATTTTTTGCACCTGTAAAAACATTTTGGATTCATTTTGTTGGACCAAATGATGGATCAAAATAAAATCCACATGTGTTACCATGGCTAAGGGTGGCTCCCTTGTGCTGCATTTGTATGTTTTACAGACATGTCATGAGTGTTTGAATGGACATTGAGGTTTATGTCCAAAGCCCTTAGTTGCAGCTGATGAAGTGGAAGATGTAGCACTTAAGTGCCCAGTATGGAAGCGCCAGGCAAGGCTGGTCCTTCTGATTCATTTGTGTTGAGCTAGCAGAAGGTTCTTTGGAATAAAGTCTCCCGGGTGTCCCTGCCTCCTTGGTGTAGTGCCGGGTCAGAGTGCAGCCCCTCAGCATTCCCCTGTGCTTCCTCATCCTCCGATTCACTGCTGGGCTCATCGTGTGCAGCTGCATCCATTGCATCAACGTCTTCATTGCCCACTGCGTCCCCCTTTCCAGCGCAAGATTGTGGAGAGCGCAGCATGCAACCACTATCGCCAACACATGATCTGGGGGTACTGGAGCGCAGTCCAGGCATCGGAAGCGCATCTTGAGAAGACCGATGGCTCTCTCCACCACAACCCTTGTGGAGGTGTGGCTCCTTTTGTAGCGCTGCTCTGCTTCTGATATTGGATGGCAGAGAGGCGACATGAGCCACCTTCTGAGGGGATAGCCCTCGTTACCCAGCAGCCATCCATCAAGCCGGGCTGGAGCACTGAAGAGTCCTGACACCTGGGAGTGAACAGGCATTGTGGGAGCTGCCTGGGTACCTGGCACAGACTTGTAAAATCAGCATCCTGTGATCACACACTATCTGCACGTTCATGGAGTGGAAGCCCTTCCTGTTGACGAAGGCACCAGGCTAACCTGCTGGTGCCTTGCTGGCCACATGTGTACAGTCTATTGCACCCTGGATGCGGGGGAAGCCAGCAATGGCCGCGAAGCCTCTGGCTCGCTGTGCCTGACTTGCCTGTTCGCAGCAGAAGTGGATGAAGGTCAATGCACGTCTGAACAGAGCGTCTGTCATCTGCTTGACACAAGTGTGGACAGCTGATTGGGAGACACAGCAAAGATCACCCACCGAGCCCTGGAAGGAGCCAGAGGCATAGAAGTTGAGGGCAACTGTGACCCTCAGAGCTGCTGACATGGGGTGTCCACCCACACAGTTAGGAGGGATCCCAGGGCCAATCATCTGACAGATATAGTTGACTGTCTCCCTTGACAGTCGGAGCCTCCTTCAGCACCTCAGACGTATTGAGGTAGCTGCTTCGCCGCCTGTATACCCTGGCAGCAGGATAGTGGTGTCTTCTGCTGACCCTTCCACCTTGGACTACCTCTTGGCCCAGCGCCCCTTGTGCCTGCATCTGTACTCCCAAAGGTGGCTCCCCTGGAGGCTGATTGTGCACTCCTGGCCTCCTCCTTATTCTAGCCCTCCCTTCCTCCTCAAAGAAGCTGCCTCCAGTGGACATGTCAGAACCCATACCCAGGCTAAAGGGAGGCCTCCGGAAAGCTGCAGGCCCGATAAAGGTTCCTGACTGAAGAGTGCTGAGCTGAAGGTTCAAAGTATACAGAAAGCTGCTGGAATTTGTTCTGAACTGCTACAGATCGCACAGGCAAGTTTAAAAAACTTTCTGCAATAAATACTCACAGACCAGATTGACGACCCCACTGAGCCCTCTTATCCCGCCCGTGGATGAGTTTTATTAAAAAGTCGCTTACCTGCTTGCCCGTCGCGCCCGTGCGCCGAGCCGAAGATCACACGGGCGCCTGAAAATTTGCGTTGATTGCTGAGTTAAGGGCCTTAACTAACACATTAATTAATGGCGGGCACACGTAGCACTTCATCGTGCACCTGCCCAATGAAATATCACGATGGCACACGGTGCCGTCAGGACGCTTGCCCAACGTCACCGCGCACCATTTTACGCGCTGACATGCGGGGCCCGCCCCTTGCAGCTCAAGCAGAAAATTCTGCCCCATGTGTTTCCTAAAGGCAATACTCATAGGATGGTGAACTGTCTACCTAGTAAAATATCTATTGAGGAAAGGTTAGAAGGGATATTGCATGTGACATATTGGAATCTATTAGTAGTAATACATAGGGCCTAACAGTAAACTACTTTAATAGTAGTAAACTTGGGAGAAATAGTAGAGAGGCCTTAAAAGTGACAAATATTAAGATTATCCGAAAGCTTAGAAGTAAATGATGCAGATTAATGTTCTCTGGTGTACTTCCAGTGCTTGGAAAAGGGAGTTCACTAAAAAACTTGAGGACTTAAGCAAGTAACTGGCAACATGATGTGAATACAACAATGCTGCCTTCATAAACAACTGGGACTCCTTCCAGATTGAATAAGACTGGTACAAGACAGTCAGGCTACAGTAAAATCAATTAAGGGCAAAAAGAGCTATGAGAACATTGAGGCAAGTATAGAAGATCATTTAAGCTAGATAGGAAAATAGGAGGACAAGGGGAAAACAGGATTCCAAATGAGATAGATCTTAATGTAAAAGGTGGTCAACTGGTAAGTACAGATATCTAAAAAGACACACATGAAGCAGGGACTAGGAATAGTAGACATTGGGGACAAGAGCAGAAGCAGATATAAGGTAGATATTTACACAAATGGGAATGAATAAAATATTTAGCGGTATAGACTAGAAGGACAGGAGATGAAAAAGTGTCATAGCCCTATATATCAGGGGCATCTGGAAGGTAAAATAAGTTGATCCTGTGGGTGATAGAAAGTTTCAAAATAAAATATTCTGGTTTGACAGCTCAAATACTAAAAAACCAAAACTAACACTATGGGCAGGATGCACTCCATGTGATCAGCAAAGAAGAAGAATATGAAGAGATAGGAAGGAAATGCAAGCACAGTAATGTTATTTTAATGGGAAATTTCAATAAACATAATTTAAACATGAAGAACTCAAGTAGCCAGGAGTAAGTGTTGATAAATGTAATACATGAAACATAGAGCCATAAAATTGATTAAAGACCCAGAAAATGTACAGGGAATCGAGCTACAACAATCTTGGGGGACAGTAATCACAGAATTATAAAGTTTAACATGACTTGAGAGTCAGCAAAAGCTAAGGCCAAAGAGGCAGGTACACAACTTTCCTTTAAAGGGCTAAATTCAATGAAATGAGAGAACAGCTAAAGCAAATACATTGAGTAAAATTGCTTAAAAGCACTTCAGTACAAGGCAGACTCTGTTATATATTCAACTCTGCTGTGGACATGGCCTCTGGTTTAAAAGCAGCTGTTGCTCCTGTAAGTAGTCTGAATGCCTTTCTGTTATGGAATTTGATCAGCACAGCTCTATGTCGACATGTGTTCTAGTGTCATGTTACAAAAGCACCCAATTTTGATTGGGATTGCATATTCATGTAATTTACATGTATACTTCTTAAACCTCTAAATGGACTGAGGAACCATTTGATAAGGCGAGACTAAACACATTGCTTTATTTCCCAATAACATGAACATACAAAGCTGCAATCGTGATCTGACTCGCTTATCTTTGCACAATAATATAAAATTGACAATATTCACACTTGGTCACAACAGTGGGTCAATTTGTTTCACTTAAACAAAATATTTCCTCTGCTTTCTAACATTTACATAGCCTTTGCTGCCTTTGACTACATCGAACCTTTTCCCACTTCAAAGATAAGCCTGCCTGTGCAGAATATCTTTGTCTATTTGTGTATATATAGAAACTTGGATAAATACAAGAAAATGTAGAAACACATTGCAAGAGTGGTCAGGGTGGTCAAGAAATACCTAAATGAGGTAAATTTTAAATGAGTAAAGCTTAACTTTAAACAAAATTGTAAAAAAAAATTCAGTTACAAAACAGCAAGAGTACTGAGAACTTACACCCATAATTAAATACCTGAGAAAATGATTAGAGGAACACTGCTCTCATAGTGCAATGATACTCATTTTTCAATTCATGGATCACTATTGACCCATGTTCTCTTCTATAGCCCTCAAATGTCTTGCTCTTCCAAATGTCACTGGGGCTGGCCATTTGCGTAATGTTGGCTTCTTTTCTCTACTGCAAACCACCTTCTTAAACCCTTCTCTCTGTCTCCTCCATTCTCAGTTCCAACAAGTATGAGGAGCTCATGGACTTTTTTGCCACTAAGATTGAAACTGTCCGATATGCTTCTGCCACTTCTCACACTTTCCCTATCCCACTGGACCAAACTTCCTCTAATGCTCCCCCTGCCCTAGCCCTAATCTCACATTGTTCTCTAGTCTCTCTGCTGCCTTCCCTCATGCCCTCTCTGAGCTCATCTTGTCCACAAAACCCATCTCCTGCTCCTTTGATCCTCTTCCCAATGAACTGGGGACCACCCAACTTCCTTTGCTGGTTCCTATGCTAACTGATTTTGTTAATGTTTTTCTCTGTTCAAGTACTGTTTCCCTCTACATCATCACCCTTCTCCTCAAAAAGCCAACTCTTTATTTTCTGTCCATGCAAACTAATTTCTTGGCAACTGAGTGATCCCGACTGCTCATAACCTTCATTTCATACATAAACCCAAGATGACCTTCCGACCACATATTTGTGCAATCACTAAGACCGTCTATTTCCACTCTGTAACATCGCACCACCCTACCCCTGACATAGCTGAACTGCTGCTGAAACCATATCCCATGCCTTTGTTACCTCTAGACCTCACTATTCCAATACATTCTTGGCTGGTCTCCCATATCCTGCCCTCCATAAACTCTGCCGCCCATGTCCTGACTCACATCAAGTCCTGTTCGTCCATCACCCCTGTGCTTCACTGGTTCACATTTAAACAATGCCTCAGTTTAAAAATTCTCACCTTTGTTTTCAAATGCCTCGTTGGCTTGGCCCGTTCCTCCCTCTGTAATTTCCTCCAATCCTTCAACCCTATGAGATACCTGTGCTCCTCTAATTCTGAACTCTTGAGCATCTAGATTATAATTGCTCCACCATTGGTAGCCATGCCTTCAGCCGCCCAAACCCTAAACTCTGGAACTTCTTCCCTAAATCTCTCTACCTCTCTTTCTTTCCTTAAAATGCTCTGAAGGGAATGTTATTAGGGAGCAAGCCAAGCCCAGCTGCAATAACGCATGTACTCATTCTGAAATAAAATAGAATCTTTAAATGGAATTTGCTCTGTTATGACAATTTTTCTTTTCCATTGAGTAACCCACAGTGACATGATTGAAAACAAGAGTTCACTCTGTGGTAAATAATAGACACAAACTGACCATTATGCTGCAACATTTCTGAGAAAGGCACTCAAGCAAAGTATTGTTTGAAATTGTGGCCCTTGGTAAAGATTTACACCATTTATTTCCCCAATCATTTGCTGTAAACTTTGTAAACATTTTACTGGGGTTTCTGCGGCATTTCCTCAAAGTTAAGGTGGGCAGTCAGGAAAGCCCCAGCAGAAATTCAACCCCTTAGTGCCACTGTTGTAGATTTGCACTAAGTGCGGTAGTGGGCGGGTAAAACAGCATTTCACCCGCCGGCCACGATGGCAGGTTTTCACGCCGTATCTTCCCAAACCCGCCACATTGTTTATGCATTCCCAGGAAACACGCCGTTTCCATGGCAGGCAGGTTCTCATTCGCCCACCCATCATCACCTCGCCACTTCATCACACCAGTCGACATATTTAAAGTCCAGCTGTGTGCCGCACATCTCAGTGCTTCCAGCCCAGGACTACTGCATGGAAGATGCCCACGAATGGCAAGAAGATTGCAGCCCCCAGGTTTAACGACACATCATTGGAATGCCTTTTGGACATCATCGAGGCCCGCCGCGATGTCCTCTAACCCACTCTGGTCACAGGATCGGCAGCAGCATCACCAGCTAGGCTTGGGAAGTGGTGACACTGGTGGTCAGCGCCAACACCCTTCAAAAGAGGACAGCCATCCAGTGCTGCAAGAGGATGAATGATCTCCTCCATTTTGCCAGGGTAAGTCAATCACTCTCAACTCAGACACTCACAAACCCATCACACATCCACAGGGCCCTCACTCACTGCCAGTTCAAGGGACATCACCATTCACTCTCTCACACTCACTGTCATTGGCCTCATCCCGTCCATGGGACCAATCACCACCCACACATGCCAGGCATACTTATCATCCGGTCTGGCAGGCGTCCCACTTACACCCTCTCCATCTCTATTCACCCAGGACAAGCTGGCACACAACAAGGGGGAGAGGATGCAGACCGGTGAAGGAATACCTGAAATCAAGGTCCTCACAGACTTTGAAAACAGAGCCATCCAGCTTGCCCGGTCCTGTGTGGACAGGGAGGTTGATGGTGTGCTACCAAGTCAGGGTCCAGCAGTGCAACATCCATCAGGCAACCATGCTGTGAGTGATGTGTCCTGTTTCACAGGCCACTGTCATGCACTTGCTTTCGCAGGCACATCTGGGAAACAGTCGACAGAGTCCATGACCCAGGGCCTCCAATCAAGCCCCAAAGAAACCTATGGAGAGGAATCTGGAGGCACCCTACCTGAAGTCCCGTCACAGCGCTCACCCACACCCTCCACCAGTGCAGAGACACACATCTCAGTGGGACCTAGCTTTAGAATAGCCTCGGGAGCACATCACACTGTCTGATCCACAGCAGCCGGTGGCAGGGACTTCCCAGGTATTCAACAAACAGAGGACTGCTGGAGACCAGAAATCTGCTGAGTCTGAGTCAGATGATGAGCCACTGGACTCGGTCATGTCACAATCACAGGATCTGCAAAGGCAAGCTCAGGAACATCAGGAAGGGATGTCCGCTGCACTCCTCAGGTTGCAAGGCACTATGGAGGAGTCTGTCTGCCTTCAGGATGAGGTGGTAGCGCCGGCAAGCCAATGGACCAAGATCAACACTGGTAGGATGCAGCCGCCATGGAGAACTTGGTCCAGGATGTCACTTCTGCACTGCTGTGAGGGCTCAACTCCATTGCTGAGGTCACAGTTGGCCTACAACAGTGTGTACACAAGAGGGATGTGGTGCAGCTTGGTCTCACTCCAGCTATCCCTTCTCCTCAAGGAGTCAACCAGGGCACCCATAGGGAGGAGGGTCAGCAGGTGCACATGCTAGGGTCATCTATCCAGTTGACTCTGGGAGTGTCTGGCCCATCCGAATCCCCTCTTCCTTTGGCCCTGGCAGCTCCAGCTCCACAGGCCGAGGAGGGTGCCACTGCCACACAGCAGGACCCTGAAAGCAGGCAGGGGGCATTCAGGTCTGGGCCCTCCAGAGGACGCCCACCAAGGTCATCACAGACAGGGTGAAGCAGTCAGCAGACTGCCTCCACCTCTGCTGTGGATGTCCGGGAGCACCAAGACGTAGAGGCAGGGTCAGGAAAGTTAAGAAGAATTAGTTGCACAGCCTTGGCACAGGTGTTAATCACTTGTACATGATGTTCACTGTTGTCAATAAACTCCCAAGAATTTCTCCCTGCCTATGGCTCCTTGTTCTGATGAGCAGTGTTTGTGTCACTCAAATGTGAAACCTTTCTGCACAAGATAAAGGCAGGTGTCTGAATTCAGGGCCTCTTCCCTGTGCTTTGTGCAGCCTTCAGACCAAAGTGATGGTCCAGCCTCACACTCCCTGGGCACATCACTGATGCCTGCACCTCGATGGTGTTTGTCATTGCTGCCAGAATGTAGTGGGCAGGCGTCTCAGAGCGCCATCATTCTCTCTGTGTGCTCTCAGCACCTTTAAGGTGGGGTT
The DNA here is from genome assembly GCF_964194155.1 of Cetorhinus maximus. NCBI lineage: Eukaryota > Metazoa > Chordata > Chondrichthyes > Lamniformes > Cetorhinidae > Cetorhinus > Cetorhinus maximus. Next base: position 56,875,630 of record NC_135895.1, read on the forward strand.
GGCCCCCCCATCTCTTCAACATCTGTGACCAGTGACGCTGTGCTCCTGAAGGGCTCAGGTGCTGAAGGCTGACAAAGGATCAGATGTTTCTAAAGTTTCATGGCTGCATCTCTATGATATGACCCTGATCACAGAGCACAAGAGAGCTGCCCTCAGCCAGACAGGTGTCAGGCATTCACAGTGGCTGTGTGAAGACCTATGGAGTGTCCTCACTGCATCTCGTCATCATCCTCCTGCAATTGAGCGACTCCACTGCGTCTCCATGACAGGAGCATTGCACAGAGCGTATTCGTGCTGCCTTAAGCCAGACTGGATTCAAACATTCACAGATGCAATGTGGGGATCCATGGGGTCACCTCACTGTATGTCGTCATCACCTTCCACAAATCTAGCCGCTATGAGGACCTCACGAGTGCACCTGCCTCGTCTAGCCAGTGCGAGGGCCTCATCCCTGTCATCATTGCCTTTGAGGACTTCCTCACACTCATCCCCACCTCATCCGAGGAGACTTCCAGCTTCTCCATGTCCTCCTCAGCCAGCTCCTCTCCCAGTCACAGCGCCAGGTTGTAAAAGGGGCAGCAGGCAATGGCGATGCGTGACACCCTCTGTGGACTGTATTGCAGAGCTCTACTAGACCGGTTCAGACACTGGAACCTCCTTTTCAGCATCCTGATGGTCTGCTCCACCAAGTTGCGAGTTGCAGCATGAGCCTTATTATACTGTCGCTCCGCTGCAGTCTGAGGCTGCAACACGGGTGTCATCAGCCACACCATCTGTGGGTAGCCCTTTTCCCCGAGGAGCCAACCCTGCAGCCCCTGTGGACCCTGGAAGACACCAGGGATCTGTGACCACCTGAAGATGTACACTCCCTGAAAACCATGCGCCCGCCTGCAGGATGCATTTGTGGTGGTCACACACCAGCTGCACATTCAGCGAATGGAACTCTTGCGGTTGATGTAGTTGACCGCGTGTTACGAAGGAGATCTGAGCCCCACGCGAGTGCAGTCAATTGCATCCTGCACCCATGGGAACCCGAGATCTGGACAAATCCAATTGCTCTTGCATCCTGGCTATCCTGGTCCCAGGCGAAATGTACAAATTTGTGTGCCCTTGCAAAGATGGCATCATAGATGCATTTGTGGCTGAAGGCTTGTGAGGTCACTTATTGAGCCATGAAAGGAAACACTGGCATAGAAATTGAGCACCGCTGTCACTTTCACAGCCACTGACAGTGGATGCTCTCCATGTCCCCGTGGTGTCAAATCCTGCAGCAGGTGGCAGATGTGTTCCCTAGGTATATGCAGTCTTCAGCGACACTGGTTCTCGGTTATCTACAGGAATGAAAGTCTGCGTCTATAGACACTGGGTGTCTCTAGGCGCCGACCTGCGACTGCTTGCTGTGGGAGGCCCAGCTACACCTTCATCCTGAGGTTGCTGTTCCTGCCTCTGTGCAGCCAGGAGCCTCAGTCACTCTTTCCTCCATCGTCTTCGCTCTCTGTGAGTCATCACGCGTACAGTTAGTTCACCAGGCTTCATGATCCTGCAGGACGAAAGAGAGGGACACGTGGGTTAGTATGGGTGCTGTCCTGGTTAAGTGTGAAGGCCCCTTAACGGATCCCGGAGAGTGCTGGCCACCACTTGGATGGCCAGAGTTTAGTTCGCAGCATGGCTGCCCGTAACCCCACCCTCGTCCACCCTACTCCACCTGACCGATTGGCGGCAGCTTTGCCCATTGGACTGCATGCTGTGCTCTCAGCTCAGGCACAGGCATTCTCCTAACCTGCGCTGCAAGGCTGCACTGTGAGCTTGAACAGTGGAGGAGGCAGGTCCAAACTGGGATGACGACATTGCAAGGGGCTGTGAGCACCTCTACAAGTACCTGCTCCATGGCCAGCAGGGGGACGGACGATTTCTGCCAGCTGGCCTAATAATAATGCAGATGTATTATAATGAGGTTCCCAATGTCCGAGGGCGGGGAAACACAGCCCACTATTGGAGGGCTGAGCGGACGATTGCGAACTGGTTTCACGCCATCGTGAAACCAATTGTGCCAAATTGTCCACTCACACCACCGAGCATACCTGATGCCAGCAGGCAAAGAAAATCCCGGCCAATATCTTTTTTGTCAGAGCGAAGCAAGGTGATCAATAACACTACATTAATATGGAAGCATGGAATGAACTTTAGATTACTTGCACAGCAGTAAACTGTTATATTAATTTCCACACAGAGTAAAGGTGAAAATTGAAAACTGCAATGCATGGGGTTTGAACAAATGGTCAGTCAGGGATAATAAAGCAGTAATCTGACATTTACCAAACTGAGATTTATCACATAGTATAATTTTGTGCTAGTGCTTTGTGCAGCCCCTTAAATTATACTGACAGAAATTGATGCAGGATATACATTGCAATCAAGAAGAAAGGTAGCTGAAGCTAAAGATAATGAAAAAGGGAAGGAGAGGCACATAAATTATAGAATTAAATTTCCATGTCAGTATTTCAAAATCATCCAAAAAATTAAAAAGCCTTCTCATAATTGGAAGATCCAATGTTTTAAATACATTCCAGCTCTGTGTGACATGCTGCCTATTAATGCCTGTTGGTAGCCTATACAACTGAGGTAGCCATTCTATTCTTATCTCTTTCATTATTCATGAAGTAACATAAGGAGCAAAAAAGGAATGGTGCAAGTGCATTTTTCACTAAATGTCATACTCACCAATGTTACCTGATTTCATACAAATGACAAAATACTGTAGATGTTGATAATGATTTTGCTGTTTATTTACTTGTTCCTGCCTCCCAGCCTATCATAGATATTTCCTTTTGTTTTTACCACCCATCTTCTCCTTCTCTGTACCTCTACTTGCTTTACATGTGTTACATCTGTAAAGTTTTCCAATTCCAACAAAAGCTCAGAGACCTGAAACACTGGCCTGGATTTTCATGGAGTCATGGAGATTCCTCACTTCATCCAAAATGGCACCAGGGCCCCTGATCCAAAAGTTCCGCCTGCATATCTGCCACAAACCATTTTCACCGGTGGAGAATGGGGTAAGGGAGGTGGATTTCACACATGTGCGTTTCGCCGAAGCAGTGGCACATTTAGAAGTGTTGCTGGCTGAAAGCAGAAGCAATTTTTGTCATTGGCTTTTCTAGAACCCGACTTGAGTGATTAACATCTTTGTGCAAAAGTTGTGAAGCTAGCAGAAGGTCTTTGGGGAGGTCTGTAATATTTTTGAAGAGCGCAAAAAGTTTAAAGAAGTGTCACAGGAGGTCCACTAGCAAAACACAGGTGCATGGCTGAAACCCAAGGGAGTTGGAAAGTGGCACCTGTGGCCTTGGAAGGACATATCTCTTCAGTCCTCCTGACTTGGGTGTCCAGCTAGGAGGAAGGATAGTGTGCCAGGTAAGGGGATGAGTGTGCAACATGCCAAACAAGCTGCTGAAATGGCAATGGCACAATCGCATATAAAGGTCATAAAGGCACATGAACAGTAGCAACGTGCGGCTAGGGTGGGGAGACATGCCTAGGACTTGCAGGCAGCGCAGTGCACACCAGGCAGGAGGAGGAGGACCACAGGGTATTACCCCGAGGTAAGGGTGTACTGACTGCGGACATCATATTTGGACATGACAGAAAACCACTGCAGAAGAAAGCTGAGGTTAATCCGGGAATTGGTGACTGAGATATGTGCCATGGTGCAACAAGATCTGGCACCACAGTCTGCAGATCCGCAATGCACTGCCGGTGGCACTTAAGGTCACAATAGCTTTAAATTTTTATGCTGCCGGCTCTTTCCAAGGGTCAGCCACATTTCACAATCAGCCGCACACGGGTAAACCATGGCAGTTACAGATGCCTTCTTTGCTCGGGTGGAGGAGCACATTAACGTCCCAGTGAATGTGGCATTGCAGATGCAGAGGGCCAGGGGTTTTGCGGAAATAGCAAGGTTACCTCATGGCTGAAACCATGACCATCATAATCCTTGACCTCAACATAGTGTACAAATACACATTGAGAAGTCCTTCACAACCTGAACCATGTACATACATGTTAGAGACTGTCAGAGAGCCAGAGAAAACACCACCTTGTGCCTAGTCAAAACATGCCCACAATGCTAAGAGTGCCAGTAAGAAGAGTGAGTTTAGACCCACGACCTTCAGATATGATTCTATGTACCAACGGCACTGCAGCAACTACACATTGTGCAGGGTGATGCCAAAAGTGTGTTCACCATTCCTTTCTATTATCTTTCACATTAACCATCCATCACTGGCATCCAGTGTCAGGCATGTGTGACATCTGCAACATGCAATGCTGCCAAATACCATTGCTTCCTGTGAACCCACTGTCTCCACCACCTAGAAGACAAAGGCTTCCAATGTAGTAGAGAAATCACACAAGCATGCTCCACCGGAGCGTTGATGGCATTGTGACATGCCACAATCTTAGTTTGGCCATCAGGTGGATTAGCTGGAGCTGGAGCTAGCTCCTGGGACACAGCAGTCGTCCATTCCAGCAACCTCTGTGCCACCAATGTGAACGTCCTGTTAAGGGAACAAAGGTCCTCTTGTATTCCATGAGCACTCATACACTGTGTAACAGTGCGGATGACTGCCTTCGACACAGCACTGCTTGAAGTGCACCTGATAAGCTGGTTTTGATCATTGAGTCTGATCACTGATCCTCCCTTAAAAGCAATTATTGGTAGACAAGAAATGCTGCAAGGAGCATCTCAATCCACAACCTATAGTGTGCTACTACCTTATCTGAAGGTCTAGATAAGGAAACAGCCTTCCGCTGCCGGACATGCATGAACACACCCTTGCTTCTGAAGTCATCAATGGGAATATGCAGTCTTCAGTGTCAAAAAGAATCTCATTCATTCTGTAAACATTCTCATTCAGGGTATTAGTGTACAAAAACAAAACAAAACATTCTTTGCAATGGCAATGTGTATTTACAAGGTGATGTTAACAAAGTGATATGAAATTAATCCACAGTAAACACATCAGTGACTGAGGCAACATGGGGCTCTCAATACAGGCTCATGAACGCCCCCATGTAGTGCCCCCCCTGTTGCCTCAGAGGAGGTGGAGGCAGGCTGTTCGCCTCTCTATGTGGCGTTGAGGAGCATGGTGGCCAGCTCGTCATGCAGGGACCCATTGGAGACCTACCTGAGACTGCACCCCTCTGCAGGGGTAGCCACTGTCAGTGGGACAAGTAGCAGAGATGAGGGCTCTGGCTGAGTCGCTGGGGAGTTAGAAAAGATGAGGGTGCTGAGATGCTCTTATGAACCTTCACCCTCCTCACTAAGTTCCACAATCTTAGGTTGGCCATCAGGTGGATTAGCTGGAGCTGGAGCTAGCTCCTGGGACACAGCAGTCATCCAGTCCAGCAACCTCTGTGCCACCAGTGTGAACATCCTGTTAAGGGAACAAAGGTCCTCATGTATTCCATGAGCACTCATATTCTGAACAGACTACTCCAGGCTACTGAGAGTGAGCCTTGTACCCTTTGTAGGGAGTTACACTGCTTTTGCATCCACTCCAAGTGATGCTGCATGTGTCTCTACATGACATTGACCATTCTCTCATGGTTGCTGCTCATGTGGTCAAGTCCCTGAGACAAGGTAGAGCTTATCACCATGATGCACTCCTCCACTTGCAGTGCATGAGCTTGCACTGTCTCAGGGAACTCCGCCAGATGTCCACACATCTGCTGCTGGTGCTTCAAGAACTGTGTCCCATAAGGTGACACCTGAGGCCCTACCTCACTGCCTACTGGAGCATCATCATGACTGCCCTCCGTCCTCCCAGGGAGACTGTGCACTGAGTCTCTGACTCAGATACCTCTTCCTGCACTCTGGTCCGGTGCCCTTCACTATGTGCCACTGACTTTAAACTCGTGCTACATCCCTCCGTTGTGCTACCACCTGTGTTGGTGAAGTGTGGCCTAGTCAGATGTGAAGCTGCCTTCTCGGATACCTCATCCTCCTCCAGATGCCTGAAGAATGAGGTGACCAGGGGAATGAGCAATTGCCACTGAGACCTATGTGAAACACAAAAAGTTACATTGTGAGAGCACGCTCAGATACACACCATTGCCTTTAACCACAATCATGCTGCTCTTATCATGCAACCCAACCTTTGCACTCCCTCTCATACCGATGTCCCCTCCTGCTCAGTGAACTAACAGGATCACCATTAGCACCATTTTCCAAAGTGCCTCTGCCACCACCTTTAGCATCTGCTATGGGCGACTCTCCATCCTCAAGAACCAGCTGGACAGGCACCCTTAATACCTCCATAACTGTCTCCTTAACATTTCTAATTGTCCATAGCCTCACAGTCCCATTCCCCTCGAGGCCATCTCCTTGACTGTGGGCTCTCTTGTCTTGCAAATACAACATACAGAGTGATGTTAACCTAATATACAGTGCCACCAGGGGCAAATCTCTTGAATCTGCAAGTACATCACAGTGTACATTCGCATCTCTACCCATCACTGTGTGCACCTACAGGGGTGTCCTGGACATACAGGCCTCCATGCGATAGAAGAAGTATGTGCCAAGTCTACCACCATAAGTCCACCATTCTGATGTGAAGCATCACTTGAACCTATATGTTTTTCTGACAAACAGTGCACCTTGCCAAAGTGCAGCAGGTCGTAGAACCTCTTCCTACAATGGATCCAGGATCTGGCATGGTCTCCTGCTGTGCTCAAGGTGGGTATTATCTCTTGCCAAGCCCTCTTAGTGACTGTGAGCGATTGCACCGCCCACTTGGGTACAACATCTGGTGTTTTAGCTGGACTACTTTAACCTGGAGCTGGAAGTCCTGGTCACTAAAATGGGATGCCGCCCCTCCTGCTACTTTTCGACCCTCACTTCCTTGAGACATTCTGGCATGACAAATAACAAAAAAAGCATGGGCATGTAAGGCTTCCAGCTTTGATTGGTCTCACACAGAACATGTGCCTGCTTACATACGGGGACCATGTTCTCTAGCTCAGCAATGCCGGATGTTGGTTGGTGAGGGAAAATGGGGCTGCATGAATGCAGCGTGGCCTGGCATTTGTTCCTGTCACTCACAAGTGGCATGTTCCCAAACAAAACCTACCCTGCTGGCCTGCTCCCTCTGAGTAACACTGCTCTGCCCTGAGAGTGTGCACCGTGAGGTACTGGGAAAGGCATGGCCACATCCTGAGAGATGTGGAAAGACGGTAGGTGGAACGGCAAAGGCTCTGCATGTGGCGTCTATCTTTTATCCCCTGAGCCATTATGATAATCTGAGTCAATACGGAATATCATGAATAGCTGATGCTATCACAATGCTGCCATCCACATGCCTGTGTTTTATGAAGCTTTTCCAGCCTTAACTTTGTAGAGTGTGCCCCATCATTACAAGGTGAATAGGCAGCAGAAATCTCTACATTTTCCTATGGAAGGCCCATGATGGACCATCTCTTGCAGTGTCAGCAACCAGTTGGACAACGGACCAGCTAACTAGTCAGCAGACCAGTTAGTGTTCACCTGACTCCTGATAGACATCTCCTCCCAGGACTAGCAATGCTCTTTCAACTACTTCCTGCCTCACAGCAGAAATTCCTAAAAGGTTCTTCTTTTAATAGTCTACCTGAGACATGTTCCCCATGCAGGTCCCACCTCCGCAAGGGCCGAGTCCAGCACACACCCATGCCCCCTGGTGTGAAAATCTGGCCACTTGGGGCAGTTTTGCCCAAGGCAGGTTCAGCCAGGCGGAAAATTTCCCAAATCTGCACACCGGCCTCAGGAGTGAAAATCTAGGCCTCTAACTCTGTTTCTCTCTCCACAGGTGCTGCTTTGATCACCTGGTCAGTGCTTCCAGCATTCCCTATTTTTATTAGCTGATTTCATGCTTGGTTTGGAGTTTTGCTTTTTAGGGAACTGAGCAATTTAATGCCTCTTGTACACTTCAGATACCAGTTTGGTGCAGTACCTGGTTTTTAGACTAAGCTGAACAGGATCAATTACATGAAGATCTTAATATACTTAGGAATTGGACTGATAGGCATTGTTGGAACATTACTATTTAAAAGCCACACTATTAGCTGTGATCTGTGGTATTTTCTGTGCAGTTTGGTCTGCTTAAGATCAGATGATATTTTGTCCAGTTTGTTTGAGTAAGGGGGTCTAGTGTTTCACAATATTGCAATAGAAACAGTAAAGAAAGAGGCACAGATCTCTCATCTCCTCTTACGTCCAATGTAAGAAGCAGCCAGCAGTTTTGAGATTTCAAAACCCAACCAAAAATATTTTTGAAACATTTACCTTTAGCTAATGAAACAACTCAATAAATAAAAGATAAAAGAAGTTGTGTGATATATATAAAACGCACTGACTTGTTTCTATCGGGGTTATTCCTCTTGACTGCTGTCCAGAGTATGAGAGGTGTTGAGAGTTTAATTCTGTGTTTGTGATCACTTTCACTTAGGGACTAAAAAAAAACCCAGAACGAGATTATTACTTAAGTAAAAAGGAAAAAAGACTTGTGCATATATATATGTATATTATAACACTATTCATGATTACCAGATGTCTCAAAGCGCTTTACAGCAATTGAAGTACTTTCAAAGTGTAGTCACTGTTATAATGTAGGAAGCATGGCAGCCAATTTGCACACAGCAAACCCCCATAAACAGTAATGTGATAAAGACCAGATAACGTGTTTTTTTGATGTTGTTTGAGGGATAAACATTTGCCAAGGCATCAGGGATAGCTCCCCTTCTCTTGTTCAAAATAGTCCATAGCATCTTTTACATCCACCCAAACAGGCAAATGAGGCCTTTGTTTAACATCTAATCTGAAAGATGGCACCTCTGACAGTGCAGGACTCTCTCAATACTGCACTGGAGTATCGGCCTTGATTTTTGTGCGCAAGCGCTGGAGTGAAACTTGAACCTGGAACCTTTTATTGCTACAGGTGAGAGTACTACCAACTGAGCTACAGCTACCACAAATGCAAAGTAGATAATGTGCGTGGTAAGCAAAAGCAATTTGGGAACCGTGCTTGGCAGTAAATTGAAGCTACTGTACAATGTTCAGTGGCAGTGAGTAAAGCAAATCAGATGTTGGGATGCATTAACAATCAATATTGACTTGACATATGAGGTAACCGAGGCCACTTTATAAATCAATTGTGCAACCGCACTTAGAATACTGTATACAGTTCTGCTCAATTCAGTACAGGGAAGATATTGGAGCTAGTGAGAGGGTAGAAAAGAGGACAACCAAAATGATTCAGGGGATGAAGGGTTTGGATTATGACAATCAATTGTGTAAATTGGGTGTTTTCACTGGATAGGAGAAAGTTGAAAGGTTATACAGTTGCTGTTTTTAGGGTTCCAAAAGGACCAGATAATGTCAATTATTATAAACTGTTTCACTTTGTCCAGAGGGTATAACTACAGTTATTCACTTAGGAACTGCTATGTCATGAGCTCTTCATTGAACTGTTAATTTCAGCTCATCTGTTATTTCAAGGGGCAACGACGGAAAGGTATATTTGCAATACTGTTTATGATGCAATTGATATCTGACTAGTTATAGAAGACTTGTTTCCTTCAGTTTAAATGAGTGTTGTATGGGCAAATTTATGGGGTTATACAGTTTTTGTGTGGCCCCGTTTTGGATTTCACGTATACAGTGTGTGGAAACATCTGTAATTGGGAATGCGTTGCTGAAGCAACATTTCATAAGTCACACCATCAACCATGATCTGTGCAGTTTGATCTGATTAAGATCAGATGATATTCTGTCCAGTTTGTTTAAGTGAGGGATCTAATCTTTAATAATACTGCAATAGAAACAGTGGAAAAGATCTCTCATCTCCTGACATCTAATGTAAGAAGCAGCCAGCAGTTTTGAGATTTCAAAACCCAACCAAAAGTATTTTTGAAACATTTGCCTTTAGCTAATGGAATAACTCAGTAAATAAAAGATAAAAGAAGTTGTGTGATATATATAAAACACACTGACTTGTTTCTGGAGGGTTCAATTCTCTTGACAGCTGTCCAGGAGTATGTCCAGAGTCTGTTCCCAAACACGAGGGGCCAGAATGGCAGAATACTAATGACCATGATAGGCAGCAGATGCACTAACCTTCCTCCTGTCCGATGGACGTAGTCTCTTGAAAATTGCACCCCCCGCCTGCTTTGGCTTAACTCTTTTACCCCTGCTATAAGCCCATCGCTGTGGTAACCTGGTTCACAAAGCACCAGCGTTGGGGTTCACAGGAACTGGGATGGGAGGTGGATTCTGTCAGACTTCCTAACCCTTTATAAACCTACCTCACTTTAATTTAAATGTTTAGAGAACAAAGGATGTCCCTTTCCTTTCTGCTAAACAGCATTGTTAATGATTCGTAAATAAAAACAGAATAGGCTGGAAAAACTCAGCAGGCCTTGCAGCATATGTGGAGAAACAGAATTAACATTGAGTCCAATGTGACTCTGTTTCTCTCTCCATAGATGCTGCCAGACCTGCTGAGTTTTTCCAGCATTTTTTTGTTTTTATTTCAGATTTCCAGCATCTGCAGTACTTAGCTTTTGTTAATGTTTTAGGCCAGCAGGAGTTGAATCAAGTAAACAGGAGTCTGCCTGGCCAGAACCCAAACTGTAATTACTGGGATCAGATAGATGGAGTTGAATTGACTCCCAGCGGTGTTATACCCAACCTGGGGGTACTTGATTTTGACACTGATGTTGTGTCCAAGCTATTCCTCAGCACTAACAGCACTCACCTCACTGAGATAAAAAATGACAAAAAAGCCTCATAACTTGTAAGCAACTTTGGAAATCAGTATTAATAGTAGCAAAACCAATATGCATCTGGAGCCATTGTGAAATCCAAATGACACTGAGCCATAACAGAACTGCCATCATGTAAACTTCTAGAGGTTTTGAGTAATTTTCAGCAAACTGTTGCTGCTTTGAACAACTTCAATTTTCAGTTATCACACATTGCACAGAATAATTACAGACATTTCACCTCAGAAGGAAGCAGTTTGGCTTATCGGGTTAAACCAGTGCTAGGTCTCCAGCAGAAGTATCTAATCTGATCTTTCTCCCTGCTTTTCCTTTCAATTGTTTTTTTCTAATTCTCCCTTAAAAGTAATGATGACTCAGCTTCAACAGAAATTCTGCTAATATATTCCATACTCTTACTAACCTTTCCTATGACTTCCGCCTTTATGCTTTTTTATGAACCTTCAATTTACACCCCAGTTAAGCCTGGCTGCAAATGTTACATTCAGGTAACATAAGAGCGATTCCCTGCCACATTTACAAACTCCCTCTTCTGAATGGGAATCATTTTTATCACTATTTATCTTCCCAAACACTTACATAGCTTTGCATGCTGCTATTAGTCCCCCCTTTTATGCTCCGCTGAATGCAGCCCTAGTTTTTGAAGGCCACTATCACAACTTTATCCTCTTCTTCCTGGCAGCATCCCAGTAAACCTATATGCACCTTCCCAATGGCTACAATTTTCCTTTCAGTATTCCATTCGTGGCTAACCAGTTTTTCCTGCAGATTATGGAAAGTTAGATAAGTACATAAGGGGGAAAGGGATAGAAAGATATGTTGACAAAGTTAGATAAAGTAGAGTGAAAGAAGATTCATCTGAGGAGCATAAATTCCAGCATAGACCTATTGGGCCAAATGGCCTGTGTTTACTCTAAATCCTGTGTTATTCTATCATCACCTACTTGTTTTTGTATTCAGTCCCTCCAATGTATAAAACCCATGGCTGGATCTTCACTTCCCACCACCAGCCATAAAACTAGTGATAGTGGTTTGACCATCCATTTTACACCTACTCAATTTTCCTGTTCACTGACAATGAGGAAAGAGTAATTGGGTAGGGTGTAGAACAGGTTGAGATTCCATCGACAGCCCTTTTCTGCAAGGCAATGAATGTTAAAATCTACTTTGCAAGAATCTAATTTTCCTTTCCATGACTATTTGCAGCTGGTATCCTAATTTTAAACATCTGTGTAACTGCACTCACAGATCTCTCTGATCCTTCATTTCATTAATAATTTGGTTGTTTAGGTTGTAGCCTGCAGTATTTCACATTTACTGGTGCTATATTGGAGTTAGCCCCATGTGGCCATTTGCTCTACGCAGGCATTTTTAATTTGGTTCACCAAATGTGAGAAAATGAAATTACTTTAATTAATCACAAACCAGAATAAAAATTAAATCAGAAAAAACTGCGAAAAGTCTGAAAACAAAGATATGAAAGAACAGCTAAAGTAATAAGATTTTTCATAAAGAACAATTTTACTCAGCTGATTCTCACTGATTCAGATTTCTAACTGAACCACTATCCTAGAGTTAAAATTCCACGAAACCAAATGCTTTTTGTCACATATCTCAAGGATGGGATAATTCTGATAATTGGGTAGACTCCTATGCCTGCAGTAGTGCTACTGGAGTACTCGCTTGCAGAGTTTATAGGATTAATCCCTCCATCATGGACGAGGAGTGTGGGAGGGGCAGGTCAGTCTGGACCAACTGCTGCAAGATAGAAACTTTCATTGATCCTTGAGCTGGTCTGCTCGATCCAAATAGCGTTCAACTTTCTTAGGTCAGTTGTTGTTTGCTTATGGCATTGTGGGGTCCACACACTGTTCTTGTATAGCAAATATACTTGCTTCCTTCCGGCACACTCACCTATGGCCATAAGATAGGTGGAGCTGCAAGGATATCTGGGGGAGAAAATACTCACCAGATCAGACTCAAAGATATAGTTGATAGACATGAAAGGCAGAAAAGTGTCCCTCTGTTGGCGGAAACAGCCAAAACCCAGCAGAAAACGATTTTTACAGTGAGAGACCAATAAAAATGTCATAGAATTTTAGGGGTAGATGCTTTACAAGTATTCCAAATTATGGTTGAAAACTTCTACTTTTTATATTTCTGCGTTTCCATCCTCTCCTCATCATACTGACGGCTTCCAACAGAGGAAATGTGATGAGTCTTCCAAGATTTTCGCTCTTCCCCACCCCGATCCCATTGTCAATTTAGGAGGGATACTGGACTACGTGGCCATAGGAACTCTCACTCCAACTATCCTTGTAGAGTACATAAGGATTGGTAATCATCCTATTATTTCTCCTGACTATAACACCTTTATGATCAGTTGAATGAGTATCTAACTAGCAACAGAATCGAAGGTTACAAAGACAAGTTCATGTTGAACCTTAGGTATAACCTAATGGCTATTGAACTATTGACATCATGTAAATGTTGTGCCAGGGAAAGGTATGATGCAGGGTGGAAGGCAAGATAACAACTTGAGCTATGTTTAATGTAGCTTTGATGGCACCAGGATGAAACTTTGAAGAATCTTTTCTTGGAAGATTAAAGAACCCTCTGCTTCTTTGTAGGAGGTCCCTCGGGATCAAGGATGACTTGCTTCCACTCTGGTTCGATTGGTTCTAAGATGGCTGATAAGTCCAATGTGTGATGTGCAGATTCTGCCACATGTGGGACTGGTGGTGTTTAAAGGGTTGGGCAGATGAGGTGCTTGGATATTTGTGTGTTCTATCTGACGCCTCAACTTTACCTCTGCACTGTCCCGACAAAGTCTCTTCTTGTGTTCAGTGCCTTCCTGGATGAACCTTCTCTATTTTGGCCAGTTACAAGCCCGAGACTCCCATGAGTTGGCAGGGATGTTTGATCTACTCAAGGATGTTTCAAGAACACCCCTAAAGCCATCTGGGAATCTCCTGCCACCATCAAGTTCCCAGTAGAACAATTGCTTTGGGAGTCTGGTATCAGGCATAAGAACAACAAGTCCTGCTCAGCAGAGCTGGTTTTGAGTGATTAGCACCTTGATGCTGGGCAAGTTGGCTTGGGAGAGAATGCTGCTGTTGGACCGCCTTTCTGGCCACTGGATTTGGAGGATCTTGGGAAGGCACCACTGGTGGATACTTCTCCAATTTTGAGGTGTCCACTCTTGGTTGTCAAAGTCTCCAAAGGATATAGGAGTGCAGGGTTCGCTGGTACCCAGTAAACCATGACCTTAGACTCGGCTTTGAGATCCTGGTCCACAAATATCTTTTGCTCAGTCAACCGAAAGTTCAGCTGGCACATTGGAGGTGATGATGAATTTCATTTTCTACTTCTGCCTTCACCGGGAGGAGGCTCCCAAGATAAGAAAAGTACTTCACCTTTTTCAAGACCTCACCATTGATCTTAATCAATGTAGTGTTGTGGGAGCTGGTTGGAAGAGGACCTTAGTTTTCCAGGTGTTTGGTGAAAGGCCCATTTTCACATATGCTTCAGAGAGGAAGTCGACAATGGCTTGGAGCTCAGTTTCTGAGCGAGAGCTCACAAGGGTCATCCGAATACTGAAGCTCAATGATTGAGATTGGTATGATTTTGGTTTTGGATTGAAAGCAGCATAGGTCGAACAGGTTCTCATTTGTTCTGCAGATTATCTCCAATGATACCCTGACCAACAGAATTGATTTGAAGGGATGAACAGTCTGTTCTCCTTCCACGTTTTCTTCTGTTCTTATCACCAACCTCAAAGTCACTTCAATCTTTATCTCCCACCTTGGGCTGGATTTTGTGGGGTCTGCAGGGTCTCATCTGTGAGAAACCTTCATCAGTTATGTGGAGGAGGCCGAACAGAATCAAGTGTCCATCAGGCACTCAAGTGGCCACCATCGGACCTCCCCATGATTAGGTCCCTGGTGGCGGAAATCCCACCCACCGAGAGCTGCTGGTCAATCAGAGGCTGACAGCTACTGGTCACTGCCAGTGCCAATGGGAGTGGTGGCTACTGGTGGTACTGCACCACCAGAAGCATAGTCGAGGGCAGGATGGGAATCATGAGGTGTGGGTGGCAGAAGGGGGGGTCAGGGGGGTTGGAAGCAAGTGTAGGGCTGGTTCTCACACCCCCCCAACACCTTCCCAATGCCAGGTCCTTTGATTGGGCACAGAGTGCCTGATAACAAGGGAACTCCCCAGGAGGCCGCTGCCAAACCCACAGGGTTTCCTGGGCAGCCTTCCGAGGGTGCAGGAAAGTCAAGTGGATCCCATTGAATCCCAAAGGCACCACCCTTAACTTAACCAGTGGAGGTTGCCCCACTGTTTGAAGATTTACAGTGAGGCCGGATTCCATGGTTCCCACTGTGACAAGGTGCATTAAATCCAGTCCCTTAAATCTAATCTCAATTAAGTGATTCTGAGAAAATAATGGGAGTTACTCATTGATATTATTTCCCTCTGAGAAAGATAATTCAAGTACTTGCAAGGGAGTCATCTCAATAGTTATCTGAGAAAACTGAAGGGACCTGATATTCTTCGGAGTGGCAATCAGAGTCCCCCACGCTCATCAAAACAAGACGTAAGAATTGAAGTCTGATTTGAGATTTCTTAATTTTTTACATCTTATCCAACCACAATCCACCATTTTGGGTAATTACAATTTTATCCTCAGACATAAAATCCCACATTATATGATGACCATGACCTTGTAATTCTCAGACTACAGAAGCTCCATTTGTTTGTAACACAAAAGTCAGCTTAATAAAAATGGCCAGATGTTGTAGATGACCCTGCTTCAGAACTGCCATCGAGCTTTGTTAAAGAGGCAATTCGCAGCAATCTTTCATTGTCCGTTCCATTTCTCATGAGCCACAAGGGAAAAGCGTTGGGGGTGAGTTACGCCAGTTCTGAGGGGGCTCCAAACAGGACCATGGCCCACACATGGCAGCAGAATCTACAGCTGAAGGTGGCCGTGTTTGGCTATTAGTAGGTTTTATTCCTTCAGTTTTCATAGGTTGACATAACAATGAAGGCGAGAGTGAGAGGGAAGGGGGGCTTTTAAATTGTTGGCCCCAACTGATTTCCGGCTCACAGCCTAACCCCTCACCCACTGGACATCCTGCCCTAGACACCCGATTGGCCGCAGAGCACCCCCGCCAACCCCCCCTCCCCAACAACGCTAACTGGCCAGCATTCCCACTGGCTGGCCGACAGCCGATTCGGCGCTCCGAAACAGCGGGGGCAGGAGTGAGCGGACTGCGTACTTCCCATTCTGCCTCCCTTACCCTTGCTGGAAACCGTAAAATCTAACCCATTACCGCTGTTTCTCTCCTCACAGATGCTGTAAGGCCTCCTGAGTGGTTGGAGCACTTCCTGTTTTTATTGCAGGTTTCCAGAATCTGAAGCGCTTTGCTTTTGTAAGAGTTGTGGACAGCCTAGTTCAGCTGTAATAAAAGCAAAGAACTGCAGATGCTGGAAATCCAAAACCAAAACAAAAATAGAAATACCTGGAAAAACTCAGCAGGTCTGGCAGCATCGGTGGAGAAGAGCACAGTTGATGTTTCGAGTCCTCATGACCCTTCAACAGAACTAAGTAAAAGTAGGAAAGGGGTGAAATATAAGCTGGTTTAAGTGGGGGAGGGTGGAGGTGTTGGGACAAGAAGAGCTAGGTAAAGAGCCAGTGATAGGTGGAGATAACCAAAAGATGTCACAGACAAAAGGACAAAGAGGTATTGAAGATGGTGATATTATCTAAAGGAATGTGCTAATTAAGGGTAGAAAGCAGGACAAACGAGGTACAGATAGCTTTAGTGGGGGTGGGGTGGGTGGAAGGAATACTAAGAAGGCTAAAAGGTAGAGATAAAACAATGGGTGGAAATACATTTAAAAATAATGGCAATAGGTGGGAAAAGAAAAATCTATATAAATTATTGGAAAAAACAAAAAGGAGGGGGAAGAAACGGAAAGGGGGTGGGGATGGAGGAGAGAGTTCATGATCTAAAATTGTTGAACACAATATTCAGTCTGGAAGGCTGTAAAGTGCCTAGTTGGAAGATGAGGTGCTGTTCCTCCAGTTTGCGTTGAGCTTCACTGGAACAATGCAGCAAGCCAAGGATGGACATGTGGGCATGACAGCAGGGTGGAGAGTTGAAATGGCAAGCAACAGGGAGGTCTGGGTAATGCTTGCGGACAGACCGAAGTTGTTCTGCAAAGCGGTCACCCAGTCTGCGTTTGGACTCTCCAATGTAGAGGAAACCGCATTGAGAGCAACGAATGCAGTAGACTAAGTTGAGGGAAGTGCAAGTGAAATGCTGCTTCACTTGAAAGGAGTGTTTGGGCCCTTGGACGGTGAAGAGAGGGGAAGTGAAGGGGCAGGTGTTGCATCTTCTGCGGTTGCATGGGAAGGTGCCGTGGGAGGGGGTTGAGGAGTAGGGGGTGATGGAGGAGTGGACCAGGGTGTCACGGAGGGAACGATCCCTATGGAATGCCGCCAAGGGGGGTGAAGGGAAGATGTGTTTGGTGGTGACATCATGCTGGAGTTGGCGGAAATGACCGAGGATGATCCTTTGAATGCGGAGGCTGGTGGGATGATAAGCGTGGACAAGGGGGACCCTATCTTGTTTCTGGGAGGGAGGAGAAGATGTGAGGGCGGATGCGCGGGAGATGGGCCGGACACGGTTGAGGTCCCTGTCAACCACCGTGGGTGGAAAACCTTGGTTAAGGAAGAAGGTGGACATGTCAGAGGAACTGTTTTTGAAAGTGGCATCATCAGAACAGATGCAACGGAGGCGAAGGAACTGAGAGAATGGGATGGAGTCCTTACAGGAAACGGGGTGTGAGGAGCTGTAGTCGAGGTAGCTGTGGGAGTTGGTAGGCTTGTAATGGATATTGGTGGACAGTCTATCACCAGAAATTGAGACAGAGAGGTCAAGGAAGGGAAGGGAAGTGTCAGAGTTAGACCATGTGAAAATGATGGAGGGGTGGAAATTGGAAGCAAAATCAGGACCTGGAAAAATTTATTAATTTTGCTTCCAGCTTCGATTAGATAGGTAAGTATGGGACCAGGAAAGGGCAGCTCCAGCTGGACAATTGAGGAGAGGAGTTGGAAGAGGATGGCAGAGTCAATGGTGATAATGGCTTACTCTCTCCTCCTTGTTAGATAGCTCCCTAGTTCGAATTATCAAGATAATTAGTCTTGGTTCACAAAGGACCATTGGCATCATTTTCCATTAGAGAGATATCAGCTTGAGGGGCACCACTCCACTTCAAGCATGGGCTAGGCACGGAGGCAGGTCTCTGTAAACTACCACAGCCTGTATGAGATTGAACCTGCACCATTAGCATCATCCTGCACCACACTCTGAGCGACCTCTCAAATGAATGATCACATGGCGAGATGGCAACTGTTTGTGTAAAAAGTGCCGAGTTATTTTCAAACAATGACAGACGTGATGAAAATATTCTCAAGCTTTCAAGCCTCTGTATTCTCATTCACTTCAATCCCTGCAATGGGGTAAGAGTGTTGGTCTCTATAACACAGAGCTCACTGTCAAGATAACTGTCGAGGAAAGGACAGACTGGGCTTGTTTCCACTGGTGTTTAGAGGGGTGAAGGGCGATTTGATTGAAGTATATGAGATCCTGAACGTTATTGACAAGGTGGATGTTGAAAGGCTGTTTCCTCTTGTGAGTGAATCCAGAACTAGGGGCCACTGTTTTAGAATTAGGGGTCGCCCTTTTAGGACAGAGAAGAGGAGGATTTTTTTTCTCTCAGAGGGTTGTGCGACATTGGAACTCTCTGCCTCAGAAGGCGGTGGAGGTGGGGTCACTGAATATTTTTAAGGCAGAGGTAGTTAGATTTTGTCAGGCCAGGGAATCAAAGGTTATCGAGGTTAAATCAGAATGTGGAAATCGAAACACAAGAAGATCAGCCATGATCTTATTGAATGGCGGAGCAGGCTCGAGGGGCCGAATGGTCCACTCCTGTTCCTATTTCTTATGTTCTTATGTCAGGGAGAAGGGCACAATTCAACCAGGTCCCAAAAGTAAAAGACAAGAATTCTGAAGTTCAACTTGTTCAATATTTCTGCAGTGCACTTCTTAAGTTGGTGATTCTCGATGAGGTAATGTTCCACAGTTGCCAGCAGGCTTTTTGTATGTGAAACTAGAGCATGGGTTTTGGCAGGGTACGTGAACATCTGGAGGGAGTGAGTCTAAGATCAAACTCTAATCTCTGATTGCCAGACAGTCTACAAAAACCTGACTCTGATCGAAAGATAAGCTCAAGTGAGAAGATTTTTCAGTCCTTTTGATCTCATCCTTCCAAATTAACAATGTAATTCTTTTCCCATTACAGCTGTATCTTAAACAAAAACAGAATTACCTGGAAAAACTCAGCAGGTCTGGCAGCATCGGTGGAGAAGAAAAGAGTTGACGTTTCGAGTCCACATGACCCTTCAACAGAACTGAAGTATAGTTAGGAGAGGGGTGAAATATAAGCTGGTTTAAGGTGGGGGGGGCGGGGGGAGAGAAGTTGAGGGTGGGGTGGTTGTAGGGACAAGCAAGCAGTGATAGGAGCAGATAATCAAAAGATATCACAGACAAAAGGGTCAAAGAGGTGTTGAAGGTGGTGATATTATCTAAGAAAAGTGTTAATTAAGAATGGATGGCAGGACACTCAAGGTACAGCTCTAGTGGGGGTGGGGTGGAAAGACTGACAAGGTATTAGTTGTAGATTTAAAAATAATGGAAATAGGTGGGAAAAGAAAAATCTATATAAATTATTGAGAAAAAAAAAACAAAAGGGAGGGGGAAGAAACGGGGTGGGGATGGGGGGGAGGGGGAGTTTAAGATCTAAAGTTGTTGAATTCAATATTCAGCCCGGAAGGCTGTAAAGTGCCTAGTCGGAAGATGAGGTGCTGTTCCTCCAGTATCTTATTCAACCTGTAGCCTCATCCTAGCAACCCTCTGTGTGAAATAATACTTTTTAGAAAAATGCCCCAAATTTGCCTTTGCGACCCTGAAACTTTGTCTTTCCGTCCTATAGCTACAAGTATTGTCTCAGGTTTATCTCTCTGATTTCTGCTCTTTAAGGTTGAAGATTTATTATAGATTTCCCTTTGACACCCAGAAATCAGCTTCATTGTGCCACTGGGAATTTCTTCTAGGATCTGGATGGCTTCTTACATCATGCCTACCAGAGCAGTATGTCCAGTGCTCCAGATTGATTAGTGCTCTGTACAAGGTCAACATACAAACTTCTGAGGATTTTAAATAAACTGATTTGTCAAAGAGCATGCTATTGTTTTTGTTTATTATCCTCCTAATATCACCTTCTTTGGCTCAGCCTATTTTTGCTGTGAAGCAACTTGGGACCTTTTCTCGAGGTTAACAGACACTAAATACGTGTACGTTTTTGTTGTGAAATCTACACGAGTACCTCTTAGACTAGTTCCACTATCAACTTATCAGGTTTGACTTCACCCATGGGGCACATGTGCATCCTATTATTACTTCCAATATCCATGACCTTGTATTTATTGATGTTGAATATTTTTCTCAGCAATCAGCCTAGCTGAACTCTCAGTAACCCCTTGCAACTATCTTGCAACCCTTCCTCCCAGCATGGTGTCAATTACATGATTGCGATTTCATGTCATTTACTTGAACCAGAAACTCCCTACTCAATTTCTTCTCAGTTAAGACTGGTCTTCCTTTGCAACTGCCACCTGCTTACTCCTATTTAGCTATGCCCCTGTTACTAATCTATGTCCATGTCTTATCCTTGCTTTTTGCTGATCTTAATTTGTAAAGAAGTCTCTCAAAATACAATTTATCAAAGATCTTTTGGGAGTTTGGACACAATATACTATATAACATTAATCCATCAATTCAGGACATAAATTCTCAGTAAATGTCTATGAACTTCATCAGGCAAGGTCAACTCTCCCATACGATGACATTTATCAGATTATTTTTAGAAAGGTAATTTCATTTGATTTTGAAAAATTGATTTAGTTTTTTTATTATTGAACTCAGGCTCATGGTTCTGTAATTAGCAGCTTTGGCAAGCGACAGGTAGGTTTGGGTCTTTCTTGCGGACAGACCGCAGGTGTTCCGCAAAACGGTCGCCCAGTTTGCGTTTGGTCTCTCCAATGTAGAGGAGACCGCACTGGGAGCAACATCGTTCCCTCCGGGACACCCTGGTCCACTCCTCCATCACCCCCTACTCCTCAACCCCCACTTATGGCACCTCCCCATGCCCACGCAGAAGATGCAACACCTGCCCCTTCACTTCCTCTCTCCTCACCGTCCAAGGGCCCAAACACTCCTTTCAAGTGAAGCAGAATTTCACTTGCGTTTCCCCTAACTTAGTCTACTGCATTCGTTGCTCCCAATGCGGTCTCCTCTACATTGGAGAGAACAAACGCAAACTGGGCGACCGTTTTGCGGAACACCTGCGGTCTGTCCGCAAGAAAGACCCAAACCTCCCTGTCGCTTGCCATTTTAACACTCCACCCTGTTCTCTTGCCCACATGTCTGTCCTTGGCTTGCTGCATTGTCCCAGTGAAGCCCAACGCAAACTGGAGGAACAGCACCTCATCTTCCGACTAGGCACTTTACAGCCTTCCGGGCTGAATATTGAATTCAACAACTTTAGATCTTAAACTCCCCCCCCCCCCCCATCCCCACCCCGTTTCTTCCCCCCCCCCCCCCCGCTTTTTTTTTCAATAATTTATATAGATTCTTCTTTCCCCACCTATTTCCATTATTTTTAAATCTAAAACTAAAACCTTGTTAGCCTTTCCACCCCACTCCCACTAGAGCTGTACTTTGAATATCCTGTCCTCCATTCTTAATTAGCACTTTTCTCAGACAAAACAACTCTTTGACCCTTTTGTCTGTGACATCTTTTGATTATCTGCTCATCTCCACAATCACCACACCCTCAATGTGTCTCTCCCCCCACCACCACCTCCACACCCCCCCACCACCCCCCCCCCACCTTAAACCAATTTATATTTCTCCCTTCTTCTAACTATGCTTCAGTTCTGCCGAAGGGCCATGAAGGCTCGAAACGTTAACTGATTTCTTCTCCGCCGATGCTGCCAGACCTGCTGAGTTTTTCCAGGTAATTCTGTTTTTGTTTTGTGATCACAATCATAGCATTGTTATCTAAACATTAAATGAAACTTGTATACTCCTACATGAACACCCACAATACATACTCACAGTTTTATATATATATATATATATATTTCAGAACAGAAATGCAGAGTATATTTTATATGGTGAGAGATTAGGAAGTGTTGATGTCTTGGTGTTCTTGAGTCACTGAAAGTTAGCATGCAGATGCAGCAAATAATTAGGAAGGAAAATGGTATATTGCCCTTTATTGCAAGTAGATTTGAGTACAGGAGTAAAGATGTGTTGCTGCAATTGTATATGGCCTTGTTGAGACCATACCTGACGTCTTGAGTACAGTTTTGGTCTCCTTGCCAAAGGAAGGGCATACCTGTGTTATGAACAATGAATAATTTTAAGTTGAATTTATAATATATATATTTGTGTGTTAAGAAAGGTAAAATGGTTTCAGTTTCACTTAGGTTTTATTTAATAATTTTGGTGCCTGGGAGTCTGGGTAGACTTGTGACTAAAATGTTTCAGGTCTTTTCGATTTATTTGTATATATACATTTTTAATGAGATCTGAGGTTAAAGAGATGGGTTAAAAGGGGTTGAAAGCTCAGTGATTCTGGAAAAATGAAAAAAAAATGAAAAAATTAGAAATGCTTTACTGTTGCCTAGCAGCAGTGATCCAGTGTCACAGACACAGAACAGAGAGGACTGCTGCAGGGAGGGCTCAGAGTGGGTGTCAGAGAGAGAAGACAGGGATTTGAAGCTCTGAGGAAAAACTGCAAGTTCAATGGGACAGTAGTTAACTGAATAATCAGTTATGGGACTCAGTAAAGTGATCAGTTTAGCAGAGGTGCCACTGGAAGGCTGACTTTAGGGAACTCATTTGTTTGCTCTGCAGTTGAAGAAACAGTGAGTTTAGAGTGCAGTTTTTGGGTATCTCGGGGAGAGATATGACTTGTGTGAGAAGCATCAAGTGAATGCTCAGGAATTCACCGCCTGCAACTGTGCCAGTGCCAAGTGAGAAGCCTTTGTGTCAAGCTAGTGAAAATTCCTCACTGGTTTGGTGCCTGTAAAGACATTGCTCGGATAAAGGAATGGTGAGAATCAATAAGCACACTGAGGAGGGGAGGGTGGGTGCGAGTGAGGGAGACAGGGGTGAAGGAGATGGACTCAGGTGTGAATCACAAGGCTCTGGGTTCAAATTCCACTCCAGGGCTTGAGCACAAAAATCAAGCCTGGCACTCCAGTGCAGTGTACTGAGGGACTTCCACACTATCAGAGCCTATCAGAGCTGCCTTTGGGATGAGACATTAAACCGAAGCCCCATCTGTCTGCTCTGGTGGATGTAAAAGATCCCATAGCACCATTTCGGAGAAGAGCAGGGGAATTATCCCTGGTGCCCTGGCTAATATTTAAACTTCATCGACATCACAAAAACAGATCTTCTGGTCATTATCACATTGTTTGTGGGAGTTTGCTGTGTGCAAATTGGCTGTTGCGTTTCCTATATTACAACAGTGACTACTCTTCAAAAGCACTTTATTGGTTGTAAAGTGCTTTGAAATGTCCAGTAGTCATGAAAAGCACTATATTGATGCAAGCCTTTATTTCCTTTCTTTCTTTAATGGTTTGGGGGAAAAATTTGATTACAGCCATTTTTCAGGCATGGGAGATTGTGAATACTGATTAGCCTGCACCAGGTCCCATTGAGACAGACAGCACACAAACTTGGTGCTACCTCCTCATTTTTATGATTTCAGTGTGGAACGCACTGCTGAGCAGCTGTACACTCAGCGGGGACCCCAGCAAATCACGTGGCTAGCATGTGTTTCAGATAGCCTGCAGCTCTTAAAGGGAAACTTCATTTATTACAGAACCTACTGCTGCCTGTGAGTAGAGCAAGTGGATGTAAGGAAGAGGATGTCAATTGGAGCAACCAGCTAGAGGTTCCCAGATTCTTGGATGCATCGCTGAAGGTCTCAGTCCTGGAGTTCAAAAGAAGGAGAAGAGCCCTGTTTCCATGGGGGACCAGGAAGTCCTCAAGGACCACCCAGGTGAAGGGAATGGGAGCAGATGGCCAGGGAGATCAATTTCCAGACTCTGGCCCTGAGGGCTGGCAGCGATGCTGTAAGAAGTCAATAACCTCATTCAGGTGGTCAAGGTCTTCAAATGACATTTGCACAAACCTCTCACGCTGCTCAATGCACCACATCCCCATCACACATTCATCAGCAGTCCCTAGCACACTGGATTAATGTCTAGCATCCAAGTGCTCCACCTCACTTTTACATACTTTCACGCTCACCTCACACAGCCTCCACATATCCCTAGCTATTCAGCTATGGCAGGTACATTATCTAAACACTGGAACACTATCACTGATGTTCTTTTGTACAGGACAGGCTGGCTCAAAACCACAGGAACAGAGCAAAATCATATGAGAACAAACACGTCTGCATCACCTAAGATCGCTGGAGTACATTTTGCTCGGCATCATTGGGGTCAGCTGTGTTAGAGGCTGTTGCATCTGGTGCCAGCAAGAACATTCAGGGTGATGGTATGGTCCCGCCTTATGGCACCCCTCAAATCCCAGCTATTCTCTTCCTGCTATCTAGCATGAAGGGGGAACTGCAGATGGTGTGACCATTGAACACTTGTTTTCCACCCCACTCCTCCCCCGTTCCCTCACCCCAACCCTCCCCTTCTGATTTTCTGTTTTCAGGTACCCAAAAACTACCAGCTGGCCAGCCACTGCAGTCTCATAAGAGTGAGAGCTATACGAGGCCTCCAAATGAGAATCATTTGAACTGACACTGCAGCCACCAGCTCAGATACTGGCATTGTACATACCTTAGAGGATAGCATAGAGTTGGAAACTGCACATGGTTAATCACTGGGCACAAATGGGTTGCAGTCAGGCCAGGAGATAGGACAGTTTGTTTGATGGATCGTCAGAAGTCAAGATAACAGATGACATCTTCTATAGTGGACTCAAATGAGGAACAAAAATAAAAATAGCTGGAAAAACTCAGCATCTGCGGAGAAGAATACAGTTAACGTTTCAAGTCCGTATGACTCTTCATCAGAACAGTCCTCTTCATCAGAAAACTCAGATGAGGACTTTGATGGACCAGCCTCTAGAAAAGGCTGGTGAGATGCTTGGCACATTGGTAGGCCTGCAATAGAGCCTGTTGTCACTGCCAAGGAACAAGGAGGAGTCTGGATACAACTTGTCAGGTCTTCACGAGGAGCATAAGGCACAAGTTAATAAGAGGCACACAGGTCCTGATGGCCAAAATGGAAGTGGATTGCATGTCAGCTTGCATTTCGGGAGCTGGTGCACACACAATTACAATTAAAATTTAAAGCACTGGTGTGAGCACGTGAGGCACATGCGATTACCCAGCGGGGGTGGGTGTTCATTGGTGGACCCCGCTGTCAGGTCCAGATGAACTACTGTGGGGTCCTCCAAAGATTCTGGATCCATTGCAGGAAAAGGGCCAACGCCCTGCTTCAATATACCAGGTTAAGTGGTCGCATGTTCCTAATGGGTCTCTCATGGGGTTATTATGTAATGTATTTTTGTGAGTGGAGCTAGGCTAGATGGATGAATACACAATCAGCCTCAGTACCACATGGCAAGTAAAGCAAAAGTGTGAGACACTTTGGCTTGAGTGAGTTCTTGGATGCAATGTAGGGGTTAGGCGTCACTTGACATGTCACTAAGTCTGTACGTTGTCATGCAGGAGAAGCAGACACACAACGAGAAGGAGAAGTGAGGGACTGGAGTTGGACTGCCCAATCTGAAGGTTCTGACCCCTGCCGAAGTAAAGGCAATACAGATAGCAGGACAGGAAGACAGCTGAGCGATCGCAGACAGTGAAGCTGGAGTGACCAGGCATAAGAGCAAGAATGTATCCAACCTGGTGCTGGCATATGGGCACAGAGGAGGTATGCGAGGAAATGTGGTGTGCAGTACAGATCTTTAATATGATTTTCTTTGTTCTCCACTGCAGGTCCTTGCAATCCCAAGTCCAGGCCACAGCCAGGAAGTACCAGACGACAACAGATACACTGTCAAGAATACCAGTAGAAGGATTCAAACTGAAAGATTTAACTTTTATTGAGGAAGTGGAAGTATATACTAACACTTACCAGCCATGGAAAAAATATTACAAGAGATTAAGCAGGCACAACAACAGGATGACAAATGCATCCAAATAAAAGAGTATGGCCAGAACAGAAAGCTGGATTATATCCCCAACAACCCAATATTTCACTAATACGTCAAACAGAGAAAACATCTCACAATCATTGATGATGGAATCAGACCTGTAATCTTAGAGCTGTGCAAGGATGGTGCTGCAGTTGCAGTGAAGGTGACCATCGTCCTTAGTTTCTTATACATTGGGATCATTTCAGGCTAGAACATGCAATATATCTAACATCTAACAATTTGCTGTCCATCACTGCAATCCAGAGGTTACAGAGGCTCTGTATGTCAGGAAAGGGGAATTCATTGTGTTCCTCTGAACAGAGAATAGCAGGCAGTGCAGCGCGTGACTTTTGCAGGATAGTGGACTTCCCCATGGTGCAGGGTGCCACATCGACTGCACGTACATGGCTTTGCGAGTACTGCATCTCAATACTGAGATGTATAGTAATGGCAGGTTACCATTTGCTCAATTTGCAGTTGGGGTGCAATCACACCCAGCAAATTGTTGGATGTCCATTATCCTAGAAGGAGTCATGATGTGTTCATCCAATGCTCGTTCCAGCAAAGTTTCACATCCAGAGGGTGGCTGTTGGACAACAAGGGCTATTCGCTCTGCACCAGGTTCAATGCAGATGGGGAATGGTGCTATGCAAGTGCAAATCTTTTTGGGTGGATCGCACAACATCTAGATTTCATCCCCTGTCTGTGCTGAATTAACTGATCTCACCCAGGATAGTGATTGGGAAATTACAATTGAACTAGGGAGGGAAACAATTCAAAGTCTGGTCTTGGAAGTTATTCAATGGCTCCTGCTGGAAAGAATGTGTGTGTGGACAATAGGTGTTGACAGGATTAGGCTCAGGTTTGATGTCCCTCCCTGTGGTCATGTAGTTTAAACTCAGTACATAGGCTCACAAATGAAGAATGGCAAATTGTAAAAGGTACAGTCCAAGATGACCCACAACAGCCATAGAACTCCATGCCCAAACATGAGCCAATATGCTCAAACATGAGCCAATATGCTCAGGATGGAATGGAGAAAAGAGAAAGAAACCATTGGTAGATGGGGTTCAGGGTTGTGGGGGATAGGGGGCTGTGGTGGGTGAAAGAGGTATGTTTCAAGCTTATCAAAGTTCACAAATCTCTGTTCAGTAAAACAAATTTACTCAAACTAAATGTTGTTATAAATCCTGTTTTTCGACAGCACTGAGATCCAGCAGCCTCTATTGCTTCTCAAGCTGCGCTGCCCGTGTTCAGATTGCACAGCTTAGACTGTGAATGCAATATGTCCAGTATAGTAATGGCCAACCTCAAAGCAAAGCCTATACTTGGAAAAAAGTTATAATTTTCAATTATAAATACATTTTTAAACACTGAAAAGACTGCATTATTCATAAATGTATGAATTTTCCATAATACTTCACGGGTGTTTATAATAGGATATCATGTTCTTACCCAATTTAAAATTGCATTCAGATGAAAGGCTGTATTCTCTATTTACATTCCTTGTAGAGGCTTTGCTTTTTATTACGCATACAAGATAAAACGGAACCTAGGTTTCTATGTTGAGAGGCATTTATTGGAAAGCTAACGTGTAAAGGGAAAATATCACTACAGCAACCTTTTGAATACTCCGTCCTTTAGATCTGAAATGACACCATTAGAAGCAAATCTGTAAGGTAAAGAGATATTGTGTTCCATTACTTGCATCAGCTCATGAAAACCACATTGTAAAATGTGTTCCAAAACATCCATTATTCATTTGATCTACATTGTGCCATCTGTTGACTAAGATAAAACAGACAAAGCCAAGTTTATTGAGAGAAGACATTTGATTTTTTGTAATCAAGCTCACATTTGACCTACTAATCAGCACAACAGATCTAACCAAGTTCAACTGCCACGCTCACAGTGAATTTAAGAACATTAGCATGGAGCATTAATTTTTTAACAAAAGACAAAAGTTAGAGACAAAAATAATATCACGACATAATCCAATAAATTTGAAGTTCTGAGATTAAATAAAAACAGTATTTGCTTATTTTGTTAATTAAACACATGTTGCAAAAGCCTAAATGGCTAAACTGTGTAACAATCCTGGCACAGACCCCTTCAGGCATAATTATTAATGAACTAACTAAAAAGCAGCTTTTACATTTATTATCTATAAAGGTGAAGAAAATGTTGATGAGCCATTTTGTGAATCCATTGTTAGCATCAGGCACTCCCAGGTCAGTTGTAGAATGGTTAGATGTAAAATTTCCCCTTATACTGCTTCACCTCAGGCGAGTAACCCCTCCTGTGGCAGGATAATGATTCCCATTCCAGTCATGCTCTGGTAAATAGCCAAGACAAAAGAATTGTCGCATACTATATACTGGCTTTGAAATTTCCCATTAATCAATAACAAACTATTTCTCAAGTGGAAATGCCATAAAATGAATAAGCCCAACTGTTAATGGTAAAACAAAAACAAAAATACCTGGAAAAACTCAGCAGGTCTGACAGCATCTGCAGAGAGGAACACAGTTAACGTTTCGAGTCCGTATGACTCTTCAACAGAACTAAGGAAAAATAGAAAAGAGGTGAAATATAAGCTGGTTTAAGGGGGGGTGGGACAGGTGGAGCTGGATCGAGGGCCAGTGATAGGTGGAGATAACCAAAAGATGTCATAGACAAAAGGACAAAGAGGTGTTGAAGTTGGTGATATTATCTAAGGAACGTGATAATAAAGGCACAGATAGCCCTAGTGGGGGTTGGGTGGGGGGAAGGGATCAAAATAGGCTAAAAGGCAGAGATAAAATAATGGATGGAAATACATTTAAAAATAATGGAAATAGGTGGGAAAAGAAAAATCTATATAAATTATTGGAAAAAAGGGGGATCGGAAAGGGGGTGGGGATGGAGGAGAGAGTTCATGATCTATAATTGTTGAACTCAATATTCAATCTGGAAGGCTGTAAAGTGCCTAGTCAGAAGATGAGGTGCTGTTCCTCCAGTTTGCGTTGAGCTTCACTGGAACAATGCAGCAGGCCAAGGATGGACATGTGGGCATGAGAGCAGGGTGGAGTGTTGAAATGGCAAGTGACAGGAAGGTCTGGGTCATGCTTGCGGACAGACCGAAGGTGTTCCGCAAAGCGGTCACCCAGTCTGCGTTTGGTCTCTCCAATGTAGAGGAAACCGCATTGAGAGCAGTGAATGCAATAGACTAAATTGAGGGAAGTGCAAATGAAATGCTGCTTCACTTGAAAGGAGTGTTTGGGCCTTTGGATGGTGAGGAGAGGGGAAGTTAAGGGGCAGGTGTTGCATCTTCTGCTGTAGCATGGGAAGGTACCGTGGGAGGGGGGTTGAGGTGTAGGGGGTGATGGAGGAGTGGACCAGGGTGTCCCGGAGGGAACGATCCCTGCGGAATGCTGCTGGGGGGGTGAAGGGAAGATGTGTTTGGTGGTGGCATCATGCTGGAGTTGGCGGAAATGGCGGAGGATGATCCTTTGAATGCGGAGGCTGGTGGGGTGATAAGTGAGGACCCTATCATGGTCCTGGGAGGGAGAGGAAGGTGTGAGGGCGGATGCGAGGGAGATGGGCTGGACACGGTTGAGGGCTCTGTCAACCGTTGTGGATGGAAAACCTCGGTTAAGGAAGAAGGAAGACATGTCAGAGGAACTGTTTTTGAAAGTGGCATCATCAGAACAGATGCGTCGGAGGCGAAGAAACTGAGAGAATGGGATGGACTCCTTGCAGGAGTAAACCTAACGGTAAACTAAGCTTAAATTTAGCTAGATTTGGAGCTAGAGATGTGGCAAATATCTTTGTTGCTGATGATTATGAATGTGAGTGCATGTGTGGCAGTGGGGCAATAATGAGTTAAAGGAAGAGGAAAACACATTTGTCTTTTTCTTAAATGTATCAAGTGGATGGAAAGCAGATTAAAAGACACCTCCTGCAGCAGAAAACAATAAAGGGGAATGGAGTCCCTTACAGGCATCATTAGCCTAGGTGTTTGAGACCAATACCTGCTGGGGGTGGCATGCTCACAACTGCTGCGATTTTACTCGGGCCCATCTTTAGTCCCTCACTTGTGAGCATATGTCCCAAGTATTTGATTTCATGAAGACCAATTTTGCACTTTTCCTTCTTCAACTTGAGGTTCCTTTCTCTAGCTCTGGCCAGCACCTACCTCAGCCTTTGGTCGTGTTCTTCTCGTAAGACTCCCTAGACCAGCACATCGTCGATATAACTTTAGCGCCAGATTTCAGCAGTTGTCCTCTGGGACAAATCGCTTCATCTTGTTCATCCAAATTACTGTCTCATTCTTCAGATACACTATCAACCTCAACTACCTGTTCCTCACAATCATGCAACATATGGGTATGAGAAGTACATGGTTCCTCATCCCTTCCTACACTTTCCGAACCTGCAAATTTGTAGTCTGCGCCAACTAACCTTGATGAGTGTACCCGAATAGTCTGGTTCCCATGTTGTAAAATGACTCTTTTGCCATCTTTACTGATAATCTTTCCCAGGCCTTTCTACTCATTAAGTCCTTCTCTCTTATAGTATACCATGTCTCCCTGATTGAAAATAGTTTCCGATGGCCGTACATAGTGTCTTACAATTTGGCGAGCTCTTTCTGAAACTTCAGCTTTAAAGGAACACTCTTCTACTCGTGTGTAGTACATTTAAATGCTCAGAATAGGTAGAGCTAATCGTAGTTCCATCCCAAGCTGCAGGATGATCATTCAGGACTGAAGGAATTTTTGGGTTTCTACCAAAACCAACTGATATGGACTGTAGCCCCCAACCATCTGCTGTGAATTCTTGACATGGACAGCCCATGCTAGAGCTGATGTTAATTTACAGCATGGTCTATCCGCCAATATTTTACAAAGCATCTCATCTGTAACACTCCATTACTAAAGGATCTTTCAGTTGTGTTATTCATAACTATTATATTCATGTTTTCGCACACATCATGGAACTTGCTATTAGCAAATATCCCCCCCCCATTATCTGTGAGGACTTTCACTGGAGGTCCCAATCCTGTCCCTATCTACTTCTCCATTACCTGATCATCAATTATTTTCTCACCTTTACGGTATATGATTGTGGACTGGCTAAACCATGTTGACAAATCTACGAAATGTAAAATAAAAATGTTCTTTTCTTTAGCCGACATCTTTAAATCCATCGCCACAACTTCATTGCAATCCCTTGCTAAAGGTAGACTCACTATCGGCCATGATGGTGTCCTTCTGTATTTCTTACATATATCACATCTATCACTAATCTCCTCCAAGTTTATTGTCCTCTCCATCCCTTAGCAAAATTTTTAATCTTTGCTAAGGAGGGTGGGCAAACTGCCGATGCAATTTTAATACAATTTGCTTTTTGTCTTCCAAATTCGTATCCCCTGACGCTAATAACGCTTCTTTAATCTTCTTAGTAGAAAAGTTAGGTTTCATTAAAGGAATACAATAGTGTCCAGATTGCATAAATTGTAAATCCACAGGTTTTCCAAATACAATGGCCTTGTCATTTTCCATGTCCAGCTTCATTTGCACCTTCTTCATCGATGGTCTGCTCAACAGTAACGGTATTTCGCTAGACGCTACATCTATGCTGATGAAATGATTGACTTGAGCTATCCTACAGGGAATCATTACCCTTTTTAAAGATTTCAGGGTATTATCATCCCTAAATCTAAAACTGGTGGAACTCTAATTCTTTAACCTTATTCTGGTCCTTGTCATTTAAGGAGTCCAGGTAGCATTTTACCCAATCTATTCCACAGACTGTAGTCCTGCATCCGCTATCTAGCATCACACAGTTGAAGGACTCTGCCACCAAGACATTCTTGTAACTAATACAATGCCCTCTCTTTGATCAATATCTCAATCTTTTTCTGAGTCTTCTGTCTTATGTTTAATTTCGAACACATTATATTGTTTAGGACAGTTCATTGCATGATGGTATTTTGAATCGCATCTAAAATGATCGAACACACCCTGGGCATTTCTGGGGTTCATTCTTGTCATAAATCCCTAATTCTTTTCTCCTGCCATAATTGTCAGAGGTGTTTCTGTTCCTATTGTTTATAGTTGTAAATCTTCTTTCGTACTGATGCCTGCATCCTGTTTCTAAACGATCTCGCCATCCTGTTAACTTTGTATCCTCCATTTTCTGTCTTAGCACCGAATGGCTCATTTGCATCATGAACACTGCCGGAAAGGAATGTTTTCCAAGAATTTTTTTTTTAGAGTTTCTGACATCTGTTCTAGCAGTGTGTGTCTTTCTGCAAACTTAACTCCAATTAGAACTAGAAGCCTGTCCATATTCGATATCTTGGCACAGTCTAGTAACTTGAATGCCAGCACTGACAGGAATTTCTAGATGGAACTTTTGCAATCTTGCATATAGTCTACTGAATTCCATTGTGTAATCTTCTATGGAATTTTCTTCCAACTTTCTAAATTTGTCAAAATCGGACCATGCTTAATAAACACTTAATAAATCTTTTTGACAGATCTCATCCATAAAATCTAATAACGTTTCCAAACCTTCATCTGTGTCCAAATGCTCTAACTCCAAAAATACTTTGCATCTTATTTTGCTTTCATATGGTAGCAAAAGTACCAAGCCCTGTTTTACCTTTGGCGAGGACGTGACCCCTGTCCACATGGTTACTTCAGTTTTCCATTGGTCATATAGTTAACGCTCAGGAAACATCGGTGGATAATCACATGCTGACACTCTACATTTTGATTCAGCCATTTTTTTTTCAGTAACTCGAAACCACTATGTTCTTAAAGTTAACTTCAAAAAGTCTTTTGTCCAAAGAAAGCTTAGTTTCCAATCTTCTTACTTACAAGCAGGAACCATTCTCTGCTACCACTATTAAGTTCCAATAGTTGTTTCGAAATGAAGACCAAAACCAAGACAGACTCATTCAGGCAGAGGTTTATTGCTTGTCATAAAACTCTCCACCAAAATAACTAGTCTCAGCTGTTATCCCTTTTATAGAACCAAACTCTTTCGAGTTATCAACAGTCACAGATTGCAACTCTTTTTGAGTACAATCACAGTTCTTGGTTTCCAGGAGTGGGACATGAACCCACAACCCTCTGATTCAAAGGCGAGGGTGCTATGGACTGAGCCAAATGGTACTTAGTTAAACAACCTAATAATTAGCAATTGAACTTCTTTAACTGTTTCCTTCCCTAACATACAGGTGCAGCAAGTAACTAGGAAAGCTAATAGAATGTTATCATTATTGTGAGGGGAATTGAATATAAAAGTAGAGAGGTTATGCTTCAGTTGTACAGGGCACTAGTGAGACCACATTTGGAGTGCTATGAACTGTATTGGTCACCTTATTTAAGGAATGATGTAAATACATTAGAAGCAGTTCAGAGAAGGTTTACCAGACTAATACCTGGAATGGGCGGCTTGTCTTATGAGGAAAGGTTGGACAGACTAGACTTGTATCTGCTGGAGTTTAGAAGGATAAAAGGTGACTTGATTGAAACATATAAGATAATGAGGGATTTTGACAGGGTGGATGTGGAGAGGATGTTTCTTCTTGTGGGGGAATCTAGGACAAAGCGTCACTGTTTAAAAATAAGGAGCTGGCCATTTGAAACATTGAGGAGATGAAATTCTTTCACTCAGGGTGATGAGTCTTTGGAATTCTTTTCCTGAAAAGGTGGGGGAAGCAGAGTGTTTGAATATTTTTAAGGCAGAGGTGGATAGATTCTTGGTAAGCAAGGGTGTGGTAGGTTATCAGGGGTAGGTAGGAAGCTGATTTCAGGTTACTATCAGATCAGCCATGATCTTATTAAATGGAGGAGCAGGCTCGAGGGGCTAAATGACCTTCTCCTGCTCCTTGTTCAGATGTTCGTATGATCCAGGCAGACTGGCAGATTTCCATCTGATTTTTCTACAATTGCAATTGGATTAACCCACTTTGTCGGTTCTTCAATTTTCTTTTTGATGTGAGGTTTCTCCGTTCTGTCCAACTCTGCTTTCAGTCAATCTCAGTATTTTCCTGGGCGGGTGTATTTTGGGTGTCACAATTTCATCAATCTTGGTGTTGTTCTCATTTTAGGCAGAGGTGGATAGATTCTTGATAAGCAAGGGGATGCTTGATAAGCACTCTGGTTGTCATCAGTGGTGACAGTCATTATTTTCTTGATTAGCTTCAGATTTTCACAAGCTTCGATTTCACAAGTTTTCACCACTATGAATGGAAGTGCTTGAGACTGTTTTTTGTAGTTCACTTTAAGTGTGCAGTTGCCTTCTACAGCAACTTTTTCACCTGTATAAGTAGACAGCTTCACTTTTGTTTTAGTTAGCTGTTTTTCTTGGCTTATGGGAATGACATCTGCTTTGTGCACCTGCGTCAAGCTTGAAATTCATCATATTGGCAATTTTTAAATCAACCTTCCATTTGTCTTCTTTGTAATTTGTTGTTACTGCACCAATGAAAAGTTCAGTTTCAGTGCCTGTGTCATCACTTGAAATCGTGTGCACTTTCTTCAATTTGCACATTTTAGCTAAGTGATTTGGTTTATCACAATTCTAACACTGCTTTCCGTAGGCTGGACAACTATGTGGTAATTGCTGTGTTCCACATCGGCTGCATTTAAATGGTTTAATAGCAGTTTTGCTCTTCTTACCTTCAGGCTGTCTATTTGCTCTTTCCAGGGCTGTTTCTGTTTAACCGTGTGTGGCTTATCATCTTCTGTCATCTGTTTAATCTGGCATTTTGTTGTCTCTGCCACTCTGCAGATATTTATTGCTTTCTCCAGCATGAGATCAACTTCTCTCAAAAGCTGTCCTCTCAGAGTCATTTGCGAAACTGCGAATTATTCTATCTTGGAAGTGCGATTCTTCAAGCTCTCCAAATTCACACGATTTAGCTTGTTTTCTCAACTCAGTTTCATACTGACCAAGCTCTCACTGCCTTGCATGCACATAAAAAATCGGTATCTTTCATACGTGATGTTTTTCATAGGGCTGCAGTAGGCCTCGAATTTTTCCATTATTTCTTTCAAGTAATTTTGTTTCCCATCACTTTCAAACGTGAATGTGTTATAGACTTCTAGGGCTTCTTCCACTATTACTTGAAGAAAGATGGAA
This sequence comes from Cetorhinus maximus, assembly GCF_964194155.1. Classification (NCBI taxonomy): domain Eukaryota; kingdom Metazoa; phylum Chordata; class Chondrichthyes; order Lamniformes; family Cetorhinidae; genus Cetorhinus; species Cetorhinus maximus. The sequence goes on from NC_135895.1 coordinate 56,910,954, forward strand.
ATCCGTACCTGAGGGTCTTCTTTATCACTGCCTGTTGCTGTGAGGTACAGCTTGAATCGCTGCTGGAACTACCTCCAATTTTTGGCATGATTGCCCTTCAAACTGAGCTCTGTCGATGGTTTCCGAAACTTCATTGTTGCATTTAGTTTACTTCTGACACCATGTCTTGTTTCTTGTTTCTTTTTTAATGATGCACACAGGCCGTCGACATTGTAGCTGAGCTAACTTTATTGGTAACACATTTTCCTAACATGAACATATATCTGCTGTGTCTGAATTCTATCAAGACAGGCTTCAATATGTGCTATCTGACCTTCAACCGCCGGGTCAGGTGACCCCCTATCTAGTACAGAGTACCGTATAATATCTAATTGTGGAGTCCACAACCACAATCAGCTATTAACATGATATTCTGTACATGGATACATCCATCTTGAATAAATTTTAATGTTGGTTGAAAATGCTATTATTACTGAAAATATATCATTTTTTAATTTTAAAGTTCCCATGAGATCCAGTTTTTAAGATTTGTTTCATATTGGCCAAAATTTGCATTGTTCCAGAGCCACAGTTTGTTTTGACACTTCAAAATCAAACACCTCAAATATCAGGCAGTATCCACTGAGTGCTGAGCTCCATGAGATACCTGAGAAAGTCCTGCCCTGTTCAGTTTTTTTTCCAATTAAAATTTAATCTGAACACTTCCTTACCCACTGCAGCTGTGTTACAGTTTTTGTCATCCAGGCCACAAAATCCTCTTGTAACGCCCATAATTTTCATACTACTGGTGTCATTTTATTACCAGTATGGTGTCTGCACAACTCACGCTGGGGATGCCATTTTGGTGAGGACATTAGCGTAGACATTAGGTGTGTGCTGAAATATGCAGATAGACTGATCATGACGCAGGTTAATGTGTAACATTGGTTTGTCACCAGCTTTGTAATTTGTGACCTCACCACTCCAGCTAAAGTTCTGCCTTAAACACACAATTGAACATATGTTCATCAGCAGGAAAGATACCCGACCAATGATTCTTAAAGGAGTAATTAACAATTTGCAGGTTAGTAGCTGATTAATTACTACTGGCTTTGTCTGAGTTTATAGCAATACTGTGAGGTTTTTTTTACTGCTTTCTAAAGTTCATAAAGTTGACTGGAAATAGTGTTGGTACATGGTGAAGGCCTTGGTTCTGAATTCAATGGTCCTGGTCAATCCATTTGCTCCCAGTCATGACGCTATAGTTACCATCCTTCATATATAATGTGAAAGGGAGATTGAACAGAAACAACACAGAAGATGACAAGCTTCTCACAGGGAGGGAAGGAGAAGGGCTCTTAAGGCCTTATCCACACAAAATCTTACCTCCAACCTAAGCTAGGTCCAGTGTGTGGAATGTCTCCATTTTACAATGGAGATGCTGACTGAGATCTGCCTCCTGTTGCAGGCAGACCTGCGGCACGGACATGCTGCCAGTGTTTGTGAAGGTGACCAGGGACATGAAGTTCTTTGTGTCTGAATCCTTTCAGGCTAATAGTTTTATATCTAACATTTCCTAAATCACTGTCCACTACTGCATCAGAGAGGTGACAGAGACTCTATATGGCAAGAGAGGAGATTTCATTGAACATTCTCTGAACAGAGAGCAGCAGGCAGAGTGTGCATGTGATTTGCTGGGATAGCGGGTTTCCCTATGGTGCAGGGTGTCAGCAACTGCACACACGTGATTTTGTGGACATTGCACCTCAAACCAGAAAGGTCCCAGAAAGAGCTCAGCACATTATGCAGGTGAATGGCTGCTATCCTGGCAACAGTCATAATGCCATAATCCCTACACCAGTCCACTGTTTCCTCGATATTTGAGCCACAACATCAAACTATACAAGGCTGCTGGGCAACAAGGGCTATCCACAGACCACCTGGTTCATGTCTCCAAATCTAGGTAAGCATAATGACAGCCATGCTGCTACACGAAATATCATCGAGCAGACCATCTTGAGCAACACTGCCACTGCCTGGGCCCCCGAGGAAGAGCCCTGTAATACTCACTGGAATGTGTGTGGTACAACCTCAAATCATAAGGGCATGTTAGCAAGGATACGTCAAGCGACTGAGGAGGAAGAGGAACAGAGCAGAATGAAAGGAGAAGACAACCAATACATTCCTTTCCAGCCAGGCTACCTGAGCTTGTCTCATCTAACTACAGCACCAGTGAACACAACCCCAATTCCCTATTGTACAACAATCACACACCTTCCCTCTGTCACTGATCATCAATATGTTCTCTTGGCCACAATCCTAAAATAAAAGTCACCACAAAACAACCACTCCACCAACTCCATGCTGGAAAGGATGGGCTTCAAGCTATGCAAAACCTTGTGCCAGTTGTTGATGAACTCCTCCATAGTGACCACAGGTTTTTTGACAGGCCTCTCAATGCATCAAGCTTTTCATGGTGGGTATTCCTGAACACCACCCCATCAAATTTGTTATTTGAATTCTCTACGACAGAGCTCAACCGCAACCTAGTCCTCCAGTGAGCTAATATCTGAGCCGCCCTTTCTCCCTTCCCTGGCTGCAACCCATTCGGACCCAGTGATGCATCATGTGCAGATCCTGCCTCTATACTTGGCTCTAAAGTACACGCAGTGACAGTATCTGAGTTGGTGGCTGCAAATGTGAGATCAAGCGATGGTATTTATTCATCATCAGTGTCCTGCTTCTCACAATGCTCACTATTGTCTAGCCAGGTAGCATTCCCTGGGCATCTGAAGGGAGAAAGGTACAAGGGTAGGGTTGTGGTGAGGAAGCTGTGTGGGGTGTCGGGGGTGCAGGCTTACACCATCAGCAGCTTGCAAATCATTAGAGATTTTTGGATGAGGGGTAATGGAATGTGAGAAGATGGATTAGATATGAACATACAGTCATCTTCAATGGTTTCAGCTCCACCAATGGCCACAGCCTCAGTTGTGACCACTCCAATGATTGCCAGCACCATCTCGTCCATTTGGATGAGGAAATGTAACTGTCCTATTCCTGTGCCTGATTAATTAGGTTTTTCTGCCCGCTATTATGTGCTACCTTGTCCTTCAAGAGAGAAAGAAGTTTATTCAGTGAGTCTGCTGCAATGTGTTTGGGTGTTGGGTTTTGAACAAAATCAATCTGTAGAAAAGAATGTTAGTACTACATTACGACTGAAATTTTAAAATCCCATTGCCCTCCTAAATTCCCACAGGAACAAGATGCTGTTGAGATCCATTGACCAATAAGTCCCTTGAACTTTCCTACTCTTACTTTGAGCTCCATACTAAGGGATGAGCTCCACCTTTTCAGTGAGGATAACCTTCACATGTGTTAAGACCTTGTTGTACAGATCTACAAGTACAATATAAGTTGTTTTGTAACATAGCCCAAGAAAATTGCCACTCAAAAATGAAAAATAGAATAAAAGAAAGATGTAATCCTAAGATGTTGCATGCCTACTGCTTTAGATTGCATCAAGTGATTGATGGCTACTGAAAAATTGGAAGCTCCACAATCTCACAATATCTGTTGTTATGCCGGCGTTATTTCTGCTTTAAGTAATAGATGGTTGTTATTTTAGTATTTTCTGAGGCAGAGCAGAGCTGTGGGAAAGGATCATCATAAATTATTCTACATCAGAAAGAACCGAACATTTTGTACTCCTGCTTTGTCCTTGAGCCGTGAGATATTTTCTTTATGAGACCGACAAAGAACACAAATTTGATTTCCATTCCTATTCAAAGCATTGACTTCATGTTCAATTGAAAGATATTACATAAACAAAGTGTGAAGAACAAGGTGTTTTCAAAGTCCTAATGTTCAGCACATCAAATTTAATAGAGCAGATCATTTCTTTCTTACATTACATCTAAATTTGGCTTTCGTTAAAAGAAAGTCAGCAATTTGTTATCTTGAAACACTCCTCCTAAGATCTAATATTTGTTAGTATCTCAAGTGTAGCTCTATTTTTAAATTACACTCGATCTCAAATCATGACGTAAAGCACATGGTCTGTTTAATGCTACTTCTAACTTTACATAGAAGGTTTGACATAGTTTAGTACATGTGAACAGTTATCACTCAATGACAGAATGGAGACCATACCAGGCAAGGGTAGTAATTGAACACCCAAGTTACACAAACAGGTCATGTCATTTATCACTTACCAAGCACAGCTTGTTGCCCAGCCTATTATTTTTCTCATTACCATGGTTTCAACAAATCAAGTTCTCATCTCCAGCATACATTTGGACACAAGACCCCCATTGCAGTGTTTTCTTTCTAGGGATAGGGGACATTCGTTGCGTGAAGCAACTATAGATACAAGAATCTTGGGAGTACCACGTCAAGGAAGGAAACTCATTCCACATTAATAATGGAGAATATAAGATTAAGTATTCTGAAGCAGTATCCAATTTACCTTTGCTGAAGAGAGCCACACTTTGCAAAATCATTTCTCAATAAGTAAAATTGTTTAGGAGGAAGCCATGGCCTATGGAAGGTAAAGCTTAATGGGCCATATGCTCCTTTTGTAGCCCATGCCTTATTGATCTCTTGCTATCAGAAAACAGTTTTCAATTTATGCGGCAAATATCATAGGTAGTAAATACTGCCAAATATAGTATGGAATATAAAGATAGCTATATATTGTTCCAGCAATGCGCATTATGATACACTGGCCTCTCTGAATTACCCCATTTTTGATTTGCAAAAAACATGAGCCGGAATCGTCCCAGATTTACACCAAGTGCAGTAGTGGGTGTGTTTTACCTGCCGGCCATGATGGTGGTTTTTCATTCCGCATCAACCCAAAATCGCCACATTATTTCTGCATACCCGGGAAACACGCTGTTTCGATGACGCGTGGGCTCTCATTCGCCTGCCCACCATCACCTCACTGCTTCATCACGCCTGGTGCCATATTTAAAGCCCAGCCACGCACACACATCTCAGAGCTTCCAGCCCACAACTACTGCAGAGAAGATGTCCACAGGAGCTGCAGCCTCCAGGTTTAATGACATGTCACTGGAATGCCATTTGGACGCGGTGGAGGACTCTACCCCCTCTCTGGCCGCAGAAGAGGCAGCGGCATCCAGCTTCCAATCCAGCATGGCAGGCAATGGCAGTGGTGGCAGAGGAGCTTAGCCACTCAATGCAGAAAGAGGATGAATGATCTCATCCATGCAGCCAGGGTATGAGAACCATCTCATCACTCTAAACTCACACACTCAAGCTCATCACACATTAACTGATATCTCACTCACTGACAGCTCAAGGGACATCACCATCCATTCTCACACACATACCCTCACATGTCCATCAGGCCTCATCTCCTCTGGATACTGCCTCCTCAACCCTCACCATCTTGAGGCCACTTGCACAGATCAACATGTGCCCCCACACACACCCTGGGATACCCCCCTTCCACAGTACAGCTCTTGTCCTGCAGCCTCTTCCCTTGCCTCAGGCCACTTCTCCCCCCTCGTTAAGCAAGCCCTAGCCCTGCAGCCATTGAAAAGCCACCCACATATGGCTGATCGGGTAGGTAGAGACCTACCCGTGAACCCCCCTTAAAGTGATGTGGTGCTGTCTGTGAAGCCTGGCGCTGATGGCTGCAAGTGCTGACTGAAGCAAGGTAGGTAAACAAACTTGAAGTCCCGAGCAAATTGCAGCCAGCCAGGTGCACTTCGCATATGTGCAGTTGTGAAACACATTGGCATGTTTTCCTGCCAATGTGAGTGGATGATCCAGCAGGGGACAATGAGGCCGGCGGGCTGGCCTTATAATGATATGCTGACGTATTACAATGAGGTTCCTGATGTCCAATGGTAGGAAACACGGATCACCATCAGTGGGCTGAGTGAACGATTGCAAACTGGTTTCACGGCATCGTGAAACCGATTTTTGGCCTTCTCGTCATATTGTCCGTTCACACCACCAAACACGTCCGTGTGGGGCGGCAGGTACAGAAAATCCCAGCCATGGCCTTACTTTAATTATTTGCAATAACAAACAAGGATGACAGTAGAAAATCACTAATGAAGTATTTGTATATATTTATCACTGCACTGACCCCCAGCCTTCCAAAAATTGAGTAATGAATATGAATGAAAGGGGATAGAAGACAGAAAGTGGGGAATGGGAGAAAATGAGTGATCTTCAGATTGGTAAGAATGACAAGATAGTTTGTGACAAGTGTTGTATGATGTTGTATGTGCCTGCATGCCATTGTAATGTAAAGGTGCTCGGCAAAGCAAGGATTAACATGGGACTGGAAAATCGCACTGCCCAAGGTACGATGTATAGAATCACATGGTAACAGTCTAGAGAGAACACACTAGAAGCAGCCTGCCTGCATGACAGCAACACCATGCATGATAGTAACGTGGATCTGTATATAGTTAAAAATTAACAATAAATGGTTCATGTTTAAACTTACAAGTCTCAAGATCTCACAACTGAGACACCACAGCAATGGCACCATAATGCAACATGTTGATCAACATTATACAACAACAGTTTGGATTGGTGTCTCTCTTGCTCTTCACATGCATGAAGGATTTAGATATTGACAAAAAGGGAACAATTCACTGACATCTAATTATGTAACACAGCAAACTGTGAGGAAAGATGAAGGCAGCTCAATGCAGAAGTAGACAGTTAAGGGAATGGGGTATGTGACAAATGCAGCATGGTGTAGATAAGTGTATTTTGGGTGAAAGAACAGAGATTCAAATTGTACCTCAATTCTCTATGGGGATCATAGTGGAAGCACAGAGTGGAGATGACAAGGACTGAGCGCGACAAGGAATAAGTGCTAACTTGGGAATTTGGTGCACATGGGATATCTCTGGTAAGTTTTTCTCAAGCTACAATTTAGATTAACAGTAGCTGGTGAGTGTTCAAGGCATTATTTAGGTGAGAAGGTAGATGATTAGTTAGTGAATTTTAAGATTTTAACCTTCTAAACGTGGGCAGCAGTTTAAATCAGTACTGGGGAGGTATAAGTATTGCTAAATTTATAGTTTATAATTTATAACTAGCCATGCCCAGTAAAGGCAAGTCATATAATGAACTTTCAATCAATACTTTTAAGAATTGGACACAAACAAGCTGTTAAGATGGCTGCCGCAAATCATATGACTTTTTGGCATTTGGACTACAGACAGTATCAAGTCTCCAGTGAACACCTAATTAAACATAGACACAGGTGAGGGTACCTCCAGGCCATTTGTGGAATTCATGCATCTCATTGTTTAAGGATGGGTCAACACCTAAAGACTATGGAGTTTCCAGGTTGCCTGTCTGCACCTTTTATACTTGACAAAAGGGAAGATTGAAACACAATGGCCACTATCAACTTCCAATGTATCATGTTGGCCTCCCCCATCCAAACTAGGCTGGGTGGGTCTCAGAAGTATTAACCCAGCGATCATGTGATCATAGCTGGTTTCCAGAATTGAGCCTTTATTGCTCCAGGAACCAGCAGATCCATCAGATCCATCAGTCTTCAGCCAGTCTGAGAACCAGACTCAGAAACTAGCTGCAAGTCATCAAGCAGCAAAAGTACTTAACCTGTTCCAGTTTCAAAGTTTACCTGAGAACCAACCTCCTAGATATTCGACTACAAGAAACCTCACAACCTGCTGTGAACTGTTTACTTTACGAGACTCTCTCTTCAACTTTAAATCATTGAATCCATTCAAGAAACCACAGGCCTGCCACATGGGAGACTGGAATTAATATAAGTGCAATATCTATCTATATCCAATCTTTTTCTGTGCCTGTGTGCGTGCATGAGGCTGAGTGTGACATTGCATTAATTCAGGGTAAGTGCATGAGAATAAATAACCTTCTTTATTTTTAACTCCAAAAGCTTGACGCTGAAATATTTAATTGTAATACATACTACAAGGATAAGAAAAGACACACTTCTTTCCACACAAAACAAACTGATTACAGGCAGTAAGGGAGCAGATACATTCTGTCCATGATGCCAATTAAACTATTTAATATAACTACAGGTAAATGCTGAGTAATATTTCTAAATTTTGAAAACTAATTAGTGAAATAAAACATAATAAAGGTGGCAGAGTAGGTGATCTGTTGCAGCTGTAGCATATGAGAGCTGGTGGACAGCAGTGTGATCCACAGCAACCACATCTGCAGAAAGTGTCTGCAGCTCAAGGAGCTTCAGCTCAGAGTTGATGAGTTGGAGTCTGAGCTTCAGATGCAGCGATGCATCAGGGAGGGGGAAAGTTACCTGGACACTTCATTCCAAGAGGCAGTCTCATCCCTTAGGCTAGTTACTTCTGATTTGGTCTGTGGCCAGGGACAGGGTGGTGTGACTGCGAGTGAGGCGGGTAAGGGGGCCCAAAAGCAATGGAGGAGACTCGGCCCCTGGAATTGTCCAACAAGTTCGAGGTTCTTGCAGCCTGTGTGAATGAAAGGAGGGACTGCGGGGCAGATGACCAAACTGACCACAGCAGGGAGCCATTCAAGTGGGAGGAGTGAAAAGGAATGTAGTTATATCAGGGGACAGTGTAGTTCGGGAAACAGATACTGTTCTCTGCAGCTGAGAGTGTGAGTCCTGAAGGCTATATTGCCTGCCCAGTGCCAGAGTTAAGGACATCTCGTCTGGGCTGGAGAGGAACTTAGAGTGGTAGAGGAAGGATCCAATTGTTGTAATACATGTGAATTCCAATAACATAGGTAGGACTAAGAAAGAGGCTGAGGGAGTATGAACAGCTAGGGGCTAAGTTAAAAAGCAGAAGCACAGAGATAATAAATAATCTCTGGATTACTACCGAAAGTGCAAGCAAATTGGTATAGGGTAAATAAGATCAGAGAGTTGAATACATGCCTCAAAGATTGATGTCAGCAAAGTGGGTTGCGATTTATGGGGCACTGGCACCAGTGGGGAAAGAGGGAGCTGTACAGTTGGGAAGGTCTTGACCTGAATCATGATAGGACCAGTGTCCTGGCGAGTTGTATAGCTAGGGCTGTAGAGAGAGCTTTAAAGTAAATAGTGGTGGAGGATTCATGTGGCAGGAGATTTGAAAAGTTAAAGAGAAAGATCAAGAAAATAGGGTAGCAATATAAGTAACGGCAGCCAGAGTGTGACAGGGTGGGGCAGGGTGTACAAGCTTAAGAGTATATCAGCAAATATTGTCAGAGTAGGGAAAAATGGATTTAAATGACAGAGGGGGATGAGGGTTCAGATGAAGGGAGATTTAGAAATCCAAAGATAAAAATTGAGGCAATAGAAAAGTATATCAATGTGGGCAAAGACAAGTTGAGTGGACAGGGAGGGACAGAGAGTTTAACAGTAATAGTGCATCAGAGAATAAGGTCCATGCAGGGAATAGCGGTAAATAAACAAAATTGAAGTTACTTTAATTGAATGTGTCGAGTGTCCACAATAAAATAGATGAACTAATGGCACAAATAGAGAAAAATGGTTTAGACCTAATTGCCAATACAGAACATCGTTACAAGGTGACCAGTATTAGGAAATAAATATTCCAGGGTACATACATTTTGGAAAGACAAGGAGAATGGAAAAGGAGAAGGTATAGTCCTGATAATAAAAGATGATATAGGGATTTTAGTGAGAAAGGATCTTGGCTCAAAAAATTAGGATGCAGAATCAGTGTGGGTGGAGATTAGGAATGTAAAGAACAGCAAATAATGACAAAAAATTAATAAGGAGGGAAAGATTAGAGTACTAGAGAAAGCTAGCTAGAAATATAAAGAGTTTCTATAGATATTTAAATGACAAAAGAGTTAACAACATGAGCGTTGGCCCTATAGAGTGAGTCTGGGAAATTAATAATGGAAAATAAAGAGATGGCAGGTGAATTGAATAAGTATTTTGCACCGCTCTTCACTATAGAGGATACAAGTAACATCCCAGAAGTAGCTGTAAATAACGAATTGGAAAGGAGAGAAGAACTCAGGAAAATTACAATCACCACAGAAGTGGTACTTAGCAAATTGTTGGAGCTGCAGGGTGACAAATCCTTTGATCCTGATGGACTTCATACTAGGCTATTAAAAGAAGTGGCTAGTGAGATAGTTGATGCATTGGTTTTAATTTTCCAAAATTCACTCGATTCGGGGAAGGTTCCATTAGATTGGAAATTAGCAAATGTAACTCTTTTACTCAAAAAGAAAGGGAAACAGAAAGCAGGAAACTACAGGTCAGTTAGCTTAACATGCGTCATAGGGAAAGTGTTGGAAGCTATTATTAAGGATGATATGGCAGGGTACCTGGAAAAATTCAAGGCAATCAGGCAGAGTCAATGTGGTTTTGGGAAAGGGAAATCATGTTTAACCAATTTATTGGAGTTCTTTGAAGGAGTCATATGTGCTCTGGATAAAAGGGAACTGGTGGATGTACTGTACTTAAGGGCAACATTTTCCCCCGTCGGGGGAAATGCGTGGGAGCGGGCGTGGGCAGGCAGATTCCCGATCAGCACCCCCAGTCAGGGGCGCGCTGCCATTTTACGTGGGCGGGCCAATTAAGCCCCGCCCAGCGTGACGTCCGTTCGGAAGCGCTGCGCGCTCCCTGTGCAGGCGGGGGGAGGGGATTCCCTGAGCCAGGAGTGCGCTCTTTCATGCATGCAGGCGAAAGAGCACACAGATCTCCCTGAGGCAAAGTGCCGCCTCAGGGAGATCACCAGAAGTTTTTAAAATTTGTGCAAGTGTGGAAAAAAAATTCCTGACATGTCCTCTCTTGTGACACTGTCACATGAGCTGGGACATATCAATTTCTTTTATTTCAACATTTCATAAACATTTTAAAGCCCTCATGAAACCTCATCCTGGCCATGGATGAGGTTTCATGTTTTTTCTAAAGGCCGCCTGGCTTCCTCACCTGCCCGCCAACCTTAAGGTTAGACGGGCAGGTCCTTTAATTGGCTTAATTACTTTTTTGAAGGCCTTAAGTGGCCGTTGACAGTTCGGCAGGCATGCAGCCGAACTAAAAATCTAAATGACGCGGGGTGACGTTGGGATACATGCCCGACATCACCCCGCATCATTTTACGTGTCGGTGAGCAGGCCTCATCCCCTGCTCACCGACCAGAAGATGCAGCCCTCGATTTCCAGAAGGCATTTGATAAAGTGCCACATCAAAGGTTATTGCAGAAAATAAAAGCTCATGGTGTAGGGGGTAACATATTGGCATGGATAGAAGATTGGATAGCTAACAGGAGACAAGAAGTAGCCATAAATGGGTCTTTTTTTGGTTGGCGGAATGTAATGCGTAATGTGTCAGGGAGTGCTGGAGCTTCAACATTTTACAATTTATATAAATGACTTGGATGAAGGGATCAAAGGTATGGTTGTTAAATTTGCTGAAGATACAAAGATAGGTAGGAAAGTAAGTTGTGAAGAGGATATAAGGAGGCTACAAGGGGACATAGATAGGTTAAGTGAGTGGGCAAAGATCTGGCAAATGGAGTATAATGTTGACAGGTTTGAAATTGTCCATTTTCGCAGGAAGAATAAAAGAGAAGCTTATTATCTAAATATTGAGAGATTCAGAGGGATCTGGGTGCACTACTGCATGAATCACAAAAGGCTAGTTTGCAAGTAATGGTACAATAATTAATTAGGAAAGTTAAGAGAATGTTATTGTTTATTGTGAGGGGAATTGAATACACAAGGTTATGCTTCAGTTGTACAGAACATAAGAACAAAAGAAATAGGAACAGGAGTAGACCATTTGGCCCCTCGAGCCTGCTCCACAATCAATGAGATCATGGCTGATCTTCTTGTGTTTTGATTTCCATATTCCCATCTAACCCCGGTAACTTTTGATTCCATTGCCTCACAATAATCTATCTACCTCTGCCTTAAAAATATTCAATGACCCTGCCTCCACCACCACCTTAGGCGGAGGATTCCAAAGTCACACAACCCTCTGAGAGAAAAAAATTTATCCTCATCTCTGTCCTAAAAGGGCGACTCCTAATCTTAAATCAGTGCCCCCTAGTCTTGGTTCACCCACAAGAGGAAACATCCTTTCGACATCCACCTTGTCAAGGCCATTCAGGATCTTGCATACTTCAATCATAATCACCCCTCACTCTTCTAAACTCCAAGGAAAACAAGCACAGTCTGTCCATATTTTCCTCATAAGACAACCCACTCATTCCATGTTTCAATCGAGTAAACCTCCTTTGAACCGCCTCCAATGCATTTACATCCTTCCTTAAATAAGGAGACCAAAACTGCACACAGTATTTGAGGTGCAGTCTCACCAATGTCCTGCATAACTGAAGCGTAATATCCTTACTTTTATGTTCAATCCCTCTCGTAATAAAGGATATTATTCCATTAGCCTTCTTAGTTACTTGCTATACCTGCATACTAACTTTTTGTGATTCATGCACTAGAATACCTAGATCCCTCTGCACCTCAGAATTATGCAGTCGTTCCCCATTTAAGTAATACTCTGCTTTTTTCTCCTTCCTGCCAAAGTGAACAACTTCACATTTTCCAACATTAAACTCCATTTGCCAGATCTTTGCCCAGTCACTCAACCGATCTATATCCATCTGCAGCCTCCTCTTCATGCCCTCTTCACAACATACTTACCTACCTATCTTTGTGTCATCTGCAAATTTAGCTAACATGTCTTCACTCCCCTAATCTAAGTCATTGATATAAATTGTAAAATGTTGAGGCCCCAGTACAGACCCCTGTGGGACTCCACTTGTCATATCCTGCCAATCAGAAAAATACCCATTTATGCATACTCTCTGCTTTCTGCCAGCCAGCTAATCTTCTATCCAAAACAAAAACAGAATTACCTGGAAAAACTCAGCAGGTCTGGCAGCATCGGCGGAGAAGAAAAGAATTGACGTTTCGAATCCTCATGACCCTTCAGCAGAACTGAGTGAAGTTAGGAGAGGGGTGAAATGTAAGCTGGTTTAAGGTGGGTGGGGGAGAGAAGTTGGGGGGGGCGGGGTGGTTGTAGGGACAAGCAAGCAGTGATAGGAGCAGATAATCAAAAGATGTTACAGACAAAGGAACAGAGAGGTGTTAAAGGTGGTGATATTATCTAAGAGAATGTGCTAGTTAAGAATGGATGGCAGGACACTCAAAGTACAGCTCTAGCGGGGGTGGGGTGGAAAGACTGACAGGGTATTACAGTTATAGATTTTAAAATAATGGAAATAGGTGGGAAAAGAAAAATCTATATAAATTATTGGAAAAAACAAAAGGAAGGGGGAAGAAACGGAAATGGGGGTGGGGATGGGGTAGGGAGTTTAAGATCTAAAGTTGTTGAATTCAATATTCAGCCCGGAAGGCTGTAAAGTGCCTAGTCGGAAGATGAGGTGCTGTTCCTCCAGTTTGCGTTGGGCTTCACTGGAACAATGCAGCAAGCCAAGGACAGACATGTGGGCAAGAGAGCAGGGTGGAGTGTTAAAATGGCAAGCGACAGGGAGGTTTGGGTCTTTCTTGCGGACAGACCGCAGGTGTTCTGCAAAGCGGTCGCCCAGTTTGCGTTTGGTCTCTCCGATGTAGAGGAGACCGCATTGGGAGCAACGAATGCAATAGAATAAGTTAGGGGAAATGCAAGTGAAATGCTGCTTCACTTGAAAGGAGTGTTTGGGCCCTTGGACGGTGAGGAGAGAGGAAGTGAAGGGGCAGGTGTTGCATCTTTTGCGTGGGCATGGGGAGGTGCCATAGGTGGGGGTTGAGGAGTAGGGGGTGATGGAGGAGTGGACCAGGGTGTCCCGGAGGGAACGATCCCTACGGAATGCCACCAGGGGGGGTGAAGGGAAGATGTGTTTGGTGGTGGCATCATGCTGGAGTTGGCGGAAATGGCGGAGGATGATCCTCTGAATGCGGAAGCTGGTGGGGTGATAAGTGAGGACAAGGGGGTCCCTATCATGTTTCTTGGAGGGAGGAGAAGGCGTGAGGGCGGATGCGTGGGAGATGGGCCGGACATGGTTGAGGGCCCTGTCAACCACCGTGGGTAGAAAACCTCGGTTAAGGAAGAAGGAGGACATGTCAGAGGAACTGTTTTTGAAGGTAGCATCATCAGAACAGATGCGACGGAGGCGAAGGAACTGAGAGAATAGGATGGAGTCCTTACAGGAAGCGGGGTGTGAGGAGCTGTAGTCGAGGTAGCTGTGGGAGTCGGTAGGCTTGTAATGGATATTGGTGGACAGTCTATCATCAGAAATTGAGACAGAGAGGTCAAGGAAGGGAAGAGAAGTGTCAGAGATGGACCATGTGAAAATGATGGAGGGGTGGAGATTGGAAGCAAAATTAATAAATTTTCCCAGGTCCCGACGAGAGCATGAAGCCGCACCGAAGTAATCATCGATGTACCGGAGAAAGAGTTGTGGGAGGGGGCTGGAGTAGGACTAGAACAAGGAATGTACCACATACCCCATAAAGAGACAGGCATAGCTGTCTCCGCCGATGCTGCCAGACCTGCTGAGTTTTTCCAGGTAATTCTGTTTTTGTTTTGGATTTCCAGCATCCGCAGTAGTTTTTTGTTTTAATCTTCTATCCATGCTAATATGTTACCCACTACACCATGCGCTTTTATTTTCCGTAATAACCTTTGATGTGGCACCTTATCAAATGCCTTCTGGAAATCCAAGTACAGTACGTCTACAGGGTCCCCTTTATCCACTGTGAATGTTACTCCTTCAAAAAACTCCAATAAATTAGTTAAACATGATTTTCCTTTCACAAAACCATGCTGACTCTTCCTAATTGCCTTGAGTTCTTCTAAGTGCCCAGCTATAACCTCCTTAATGATCGATTCTAACAACTTCCCGACAACAGACATCAAGCTAACTGGCCTATAGTTTCCTGTTTTCTGCCTCCCTCCCTTCTTCCAATCTGATGGAACCTTTCCAGAATCTAGAAAATTTTGGAAAATTAACACCAGTGCATCGACTACCCCATTAGACCCCCCTTTTAAGACCCTAGGATGTAGTCAATCGGGACCCGGAGACTTGCCAGCCCGCAGCTCCATCAATTTGCTCAGTACCATTTCCCTAGTGATTTCAATTTCACCAAGTTCCCGTCTCCCGTTCACCTCCTGATTTGCAACTATTACTGGAATGTTTTTTGTATCATCTTTAATGAACACAGAGGCAAAATATTTGTTCATTTCTTCTGCCATTTCTTTATTATCTACTATTGACTCCCCACTGTCACTCTCTAGAAGACCAGCACTCACTTTACTTGCTCTTTTCCTTTTTAAATACCTATAGAAACTCTTGCTATCCATTTTTACATTTCTATATAGCTTCCTCTCACATTCTTATTTCTTTCTCCTGATTAACCTTTTAGTCATTCTCTGCTGTTCTTTATATTCTGTCCAATCATCTGTCCTGCCACTCATCTTTGCGGAGTTGTATGCTTTTTCCTTCAGTTTGATGCTTTCCTTAACACCTTTAGTTAAACACGGATGATGGGTCCTCCCCTTAGAATTTTTCACCAGGACACTGGTGAGACCACATTTGGAATACTGCATACAGGTATTGGTCGCCTTATTTAAGGAAGCATGTAAATGCATTAGAAGTAGTTCAGAGAAGGTTTACTAAACTAATATCAGGAATGCACAGGTTGTCTTATGAGGAAAAATTGGACAGGCTAAGCTTGTATCTGCTGGAGTTTAGAAGAGTAAGTAAGGGGTGATTTGATTGAAACATGTAAGATCTTGAGGGGTCTTGACAGGGTTGATGTGGAGAGGATGTTTATTCTTGTTGGAGGATTTAGGACTAGGGGTCACTGTTTAAAAGTAACGGGTCGCCCATTTAAGACAGAGATGAGATGCATTGTTTTCCCTCAGGGGGTTGTGAGTCTTTGGAACTCCCTTCCTCAAAAGGCAGTGGAAACAGAGGCCTTGAATGTTTTCAAGGCAGAGGTAAATAGATTCTGGATTAACAAGGAGGTGAAAGGTTATCGGGGATAGGCGCGATCTTACAATCAGATCAGCCATGACCTTATTGAATGGCAGGCCACGCTGAAAGGGCCAAGTGACCTATTCCTACTCCTAACTTGTACGCTTGTATGTTCATAAGCTCACAGGAATAGTAATGGTCAGAAAATACTGGTGGGAGTAGTTTGTAGGCCCCCTAACAATTGGTATACCGTTTGGCAGGGGTAATTAGGAATGCCATAGCAACTGAGAAATAGGTATCATAATAAAATTTGATATTATAATAAGTTTGAAAATGACATATTGCAATTACAAACAAGAATCATAAACTTAAACAAAGCTAATTACACAAGTATATGGGTACATCTGGCTAATGTTGATTGGGTAAATAGACTAAAAGTAAGGTGGCAAATAAATAGTCAGAAACATTTAAAGAAACAAATCAAAATGTTCAACAAAAATACGTTCCATTGTAAAACAAAAACTCAGCAAGAAAGACCCATCTGCGGCTCACTAACGATGTTCATATTAGATTAAAAGAAGAGGCTTATAAAATTGCAAAGCACAGTAGTAAGTCTACAGATTGAGAGTGATTTAGAAATAAGCCAATGGCCACCAAAATATTGATAAAAAGGGGAAAATTAGAATATGAGAGTAAACTAGCTAAGAATATAAAAACAGATTGTAAGCATTATAGAATTGTTTTTATTCATTCAAGGGATGTGGGCTTTGCTGGCATGGCCAGCATTTATTGCCCATCCCTAACTGCCCTTGAGAAGGTGGTAGTGAGCTGCCTTCTTGAACCACTGCAGCCCCTGTGGTGTAGGTACACCCACAGTGCTGTTAGGGAGGGAGTTCCAGGATTTTGACCCAGTGACAGTGAAGGAACGGCGATATATTTCCAAGTCAGGATGGTGAGTGACTTGGAGGGGAACTTCCCAGGTGGTGGTGTCCCCATGTCTCTGCTGTCCTTGTCCTTCTAGATGGAACCGGTCATGGGCTTGGAAGGTGCTGTCGAAGGAGCCTTGGTGAGTTTCTGCAGTGCACCTTGTAGATGGTATACACTGCTGCTAATGTGTGTCGCTGGTGGACGGAGTGAGTGCTTGTGGGTGGGGTGCCATCAAGTGGACTGCTTTGTCCTGGATGGTGTTGTTGGAGCTGCACAGATCCAGGCAAAGGGAGAATATTCCATCACACTACTGAATTGTGCCTTGTAGATTGTGGACACTCATTGGGGAGTCAGGAGGTGAGTTACTCATCGCAGGATTCCTAGCCCCTGACCAGCTCTTGTAGCCATATTATTTATATGGCTAGTCCAATTCAGTTTCTGGTCAATGGTAGCTACCATTGATAGTGGGCGATTCAGCGACGGTAATGCCATTGAATGTCAAGGGGCAATAGATGTATTCTCTCTTGTTGGAGATGGTCATTGCCTGGCACTTGTGTCGTGCAAATGTTACTTGCCACTTGTCAGCCCAAGCCTGGATATTGTCCAGGTCTTGCTGCATTTGAACATGGGCTGCTTCAGTATCTGAAGAGTCGTGAATAGTGCTGAACATTGTGCAATCATCAGCGAACATCCCCACTTCTGACCTTATGATAGAAGGAAGGTCATTGATGAAGCAGCTGATCTTGGACCCAGGACCTAAGACACTACCCTGAGGAGCTCCTGCAGTGATGTCCTGGAGCTGAGATGACTAATCTTCAACAATTACAACCATCTTCCTTTGTGCTAGGTATGACTCCAGCCAGTGCAAAGTTTTCCCCCAATACCCATTGACTCAAGTTTTGCTAGGGCTCCTTGATGCCACGCTCATTCAAATGCGGCCTTGATGTCAGGGGCAATCGTTTTCACCTCACCTTTGGAGTTCAGCTCTTCTGTCCATGTTTGAACCAAGGCTGTAATGAGATCAGGAGCTGAGTGGCCTTGGCAGAACCCAAACTGAGTGTCAATGAGCAGGTTACTGCTAAGCAAGTGCCACTTGATAGCACTGTTGAAGACCCTTTCCAAAAGTTTACTGACGATCAAGAGTAGACAGATGGCCGGTAATTGGCTGGGTTGGATTTGTCCTGCTTTTTGTGTAGGACGTACCTGGCGTTTTTCCACATTGCTGGGTAGATGCCAGCGTTGTAGCTGTACTGGAACAACTTTGCTAGGGATGGGGCAAGTTTTCGAGCACGTCTTCAGTACTATTGCCAGAATATTGTCAGGGCCCATAGCATTTGCAGCATCCAGTGCCTTCAGCTGTTTCTTGATATCATTTGGAGTGAATCAAATTGGCTGAAGACTGGCATCTGTGATGCTGGGGACCTCGGGAGGAGGCCATGATGGATAATCCACTCAGCACTTCTGGCCTAAGATTGTACCAAATGCTTCAGGCTTATCTTTTGCACTGACCTGCTGAGCCTCCCCCATTATTGAGGATGGGGATATTTGTGGAGCCTCCTCCTCCAGTGAGTTGTTTAATTGCCCACCACCATCCGCGGCTGGATGTGGCAGGACTGCAGAGCTTAGATCTGACCCACTGGTTGTGCAATCACTTAGCTCTCTTTTATCAATTGCTGCTTATGCTGTTTGGCATGCCAGTAGTCCTGTGTTGTAGCTTCACAAGGTTGACACCTCATTTTTAGGTATGCCTGGTGTTGCTCCTGGCATGCCCTCCTGCACTCTTCATTGAACCGGGATTGATCCCCTAGCTTGATGGTAATCGTGGAGTGGGGTATATGTCGGGCCATGAGGTTGCAGATTGTGGTTGAGCACAATTTTTCCTCTGCTAATGGCCCACAGTGCCTCATGATTGCCCAGTATCAAGTTGCTAGATTTGTTCAAAATCTATCATATTTAGCACAGTGGTAATGCCACACATCACGGTGGGGGGCATTCTCAATGTGAAGATGGGACTTCGTCTCCACAAGGACTGTGCAGCGGTCACCCCTACCAATACTGTCATGGGCAGATGCATCTGCAGCAGGCAGATTGGTGAGGATAGCATCAAGTACTTTTTTGCCTCTTGTTGGTTCCCTCACCACCTGCCGCAGACCCAGTCTAGCAGCTATGCCCTTTAGGACTCGACCAGCTCGGTCAGTAGCGGCGCTCTTGGTGATGCACATTGAAGTCCCCCACCCAGCGCACATTCTGTACCCTCAGTGCTTCCTCCAAGTGGTGATTAACATGGAGGAGCACTGATTCATGGAGGAGTATTCATCGTCAGTACATGGTAATCAGCAGAAAGTTTCTTTGCCTATGTTTGACCTGATGCCATGAGACTTCATAAGGTCCGGAGTAGATGTTTCAGA
The DNA here is from genome assembly GCF_964194155.1 of Cetorhinus maximus. Taxonomy (NCBI): domain Eukaryota; kingdom Metazoa; phylum Chordata; class Chondrichthyes; order Lamniformes; family Cetorhinidae; genus Cetorhinus; species Cetorhinus maximus. The sequence continues at coordinate 56,930,197 of NC_135895.1, forward strand.
CTTCCAGGGCAATTCCCTCCCGGCTGTATATCACTGTGCCGCCACCTCTGCTGGGTCTGTCCAGCCGGTGGGACCTGACATGCCCAGGGATGGTGATGGTGGTGTCTGGGACATTATCTGTAAGGTATGATTCCATGAGTGTGACGATGTCAGGCTGTTGGTTGATTAGTCTGTGGGACAGCTCTCCCAATTTTCAAGGATTTTGCAGGGTCAACAGGACTGAGGTTGCCATTGTCATTTCCAGTGCCTAGGTCGATGACAGGCTGGTTTCATTCCTTTGAGGCCTTTTAGCTGTTTGATACAACTGATTGGCCAAATAGGTCATTTCAGAAAGCGTTTAAGAGTCAACCACATTGCTGTGGGCCTGAAGTCACATGTAGGCCAGATCAGGTAAGGATGGTAGATTTCTTTCCCTAAAGGATATTAGTGATGGCCTACACCCTCGGGTCCTAAAAGAGATTGCTGCAGAGGTAATAGATGCACTAGCTATCATTTTCCACAATTCCTTCGATTCTGGAACAGTGCCAGCAAATTAGAAGTTAACAAATGTAAATGACATCAGTCAGTGCTGGAATCTATTAAGGAAGTCTTAACAATGTGCTTAGAAAAGCATAGTATTATTAGAATAAGTTCACATAGTTTTACATAAAACAATACAAATATATGAATTAGGAGTGGGATTAAACCATTCAGCTCCTTGAGTCTGCTCTGCCATTTAATAAGATCATGGCTGATCTGATAGTGGCCTCAACTCTACTTTCCTGCCTATCTTTTATGAAAGGGACATGCTGTTTGACAAATTTATTAGAGTAACTAGTAGGGTAGATAAAGGGGAACTTTAGATGTAGTATACTTGGATTTCTAAAAGACATTTGATAAAGTGCCACACAAAAGGTTAATACACAAGGTAAGAGCTCATGAAGTTGCGGGTGATATATTAGCATAGATAGACGATTGGTTAACAGACATAAAGCCGAGAGTAGGGATAAATGGAGCATTTTCAAGTTGACTGGCTGTGACCAGTGGAGTGCCGCAAGGATCAATGCTGGGGCCTCAGCTATTTACAATCTATATTAATGAGTAAAAGCAAAGAGATTAAGAAAATGACATTGGCAGACTTGGGAAGGAGTTTAGAAACATATTCAGCTGTTTTTTCCAAGATAAATAGAATAAAGCTGTTATATGGGAACAAAATATTCAATTGAAGTCCAGCAGCCCAATAATGCCTGGGCAGAAAATATGCAGGACCTAATGCCAGGTCGTTGTTGAAGATCTAGCAGTGATATTTTTGCCTGACCATGAAGCCTTGGCAATGAAAACGGCAGGTTTATTCAGGTAACATCATTTGCTAGATTTCTGGCAGCTCTGATCTCCAAGTGTACAGTAAGTTTGCTGATGACACAAAGCTAGGTGGAAATTCAAGCTGTGAGGAGGCCACACAAAGATGCTGCAAAGAGATATAGACAGGTTATGTGAGTGGTCAACAAACTGACAGAGTATAATATGGTGAAGTGGAAGGTTATTCACATCGGTTGTACGAATAGAAAAGCAATATATTTTTTAAAAGGCTTGGAACTTGTAAATGTTGATGTTCAGGGAGACTTGGGTGTACTCCTACAAGAAACACACAAAGTTAGCATACAGGTACAGAAAGCAATTAGGAAAGCAAATGGCATGCTGGCCTTTATTGTAAGGGGGCTTTACTGTGTGAAATTTTGGTCTCAATATTTAAAGAAGGATATACTTGCATTAGAGGCATTACAGCAAAGGTTCATTAGATTGGTCCCTGCTATGAGAGGGTTGGCCTATGATGACAGGCTGAGTAAATCAGGTTTATATTCCCTGGAGTTTAGAAAAATGAAAGGTGATCTCAATGAAGCATTCAAGATTATGAAGGGGCTTGACAGGGTAGATACTGAGATGTTTCCCCTAGATGGGGAATCTAGAACAAGGGAGCACAGTTCCTGGATAAGGAGCCAATCATTTAGACTAAGATGAGGAGAAATTTATTCATTCAAAAGGTTGTGAATCTTTGGAATTCTCTAACCCTGAGGGCTGTGAATGCTTATGATTGAATATATTAAAGGCTGAGATCGATGGATTTTTGGTCTCTCACGGAATCCGGGAATATGGGGAGCATGTGGGAAAGTTAAGTTGAATTCCAAGATTAGCCATGATCATATTGAATGGAGGAACAAATTTGAAGTATAGTCTTCTCCTCCTCATATTTCTTATGTTCTTATGTTCTTACAAGGCATTAATAAGGCCATTGTTAAGGATATTGAGCAGAATTTTGGAGAAAGGATATCAAAGCTATGGATAAGATGCACTCAGGAAATACCTTGGATAATACAGTATAGGTATGATGAGAGGCTTTAAAAAAAGACATGTATTATTGGAACATGGAAGTTTCAAACAAGAAGACATATAAGCTCTGAAAGAGTTTGAAAGGGTTAGTTCCACTCCTGAACTTGTAACAAGGAGGTACAAATTTAGGATTAATACTAGAAACATAACAGCAAACAATAGAAGGATCTCTACACACTTAAGATATGGAATACTTTTCCATGCTTAGCCATGGAAGCGAAGCCTATCACAACAGTTAACAATAAATTAAATAGCACAGAATAAAAATATTAAAAGGGTTAAGAGATAAGCATGAATGTTGGATAAGGGCAGATGGGCTGTTGTAGGCAGCTGGCAGAAAGCTAGGTACAGTTGGCTGGATGGCCTCCTCTGAACTATGTATAACTTTACAATTACATTCTAAGTGCTTTAGTCATTTATTTTGACTTGATGGATGGTAATGAGTTTATCATCAATTGAAGGAAGTTGCCAAAGTATGGTGTGTTCACTGCATCTATCATTGGTGTGAAGAGCACCTTAATTTTCAGTCTCCACAATAAGTTATGGGCCTTTGAATTTCTGCAACTCTCACAAATATGAGTTATAGTCTCTGTTTCATATATATTAACTGCAAGATCACAGCAGTTTAAATTTAAAGGAATAAGAAAATATTTGACAAACTTCTTTCTTTACAAGCATAGCACATTGCCATCAGTCATACTGAAGTGCTTTATTTTATCTCTTGCATTAAATGTAATTAAGATGATGCATGACTCAATCACTTCTTCTATCTCTCAGACAACGAGAAACTCTGTGCAAGAACATACCTTACACCTTAGATAGACACCCACGTTATTTTTTTAATGTAACTGCCTCATAGCACCATATTCTCATAGCTCCAATATACCTGAATTTATCTTAGTTATGTTTATTTAATTTTTGATTGAGCTGCACCTGAACACATTCTATATGGAGAGTGTTAGCTTTGCTAGAGAGATAAGCTTGGAGTCATCATCCCTGTGCCAGGAAAAAGAGAACTAGATGCAGGTCCTTTATGTAAGCCAAAGAGAACAGAAAAACATGTCTAAAAAGAATAACCAAGAAAACAGAAGCGAGCAGTGGACTTTTACACCAACAGAAAGTTAATTGCACAGGCCAGTGGTCGGGAGAACTGCTTACAGCTGAATCTCATGGGCCAGTTAGAAGAACTTCATGGGGAGGCACTCTGCTCTGGAACAGACAAGGTCAGTGACTAACTGAGCATGTACACTGTCAGCATGGCATCCCTGTGAAATGGTCCTCAGTCACAAGCTTCCACTCCGTTCTCTGTCTCCTTAATCACATTTACCAATTTTCAGTTTATACTTTTCTTTCCTGCTTATCGAGCACAGAATGTGGCAAGGACAAGGCTTAACAGTGGAGGAAAAGGATGATATTAGTGATGGAAGAACAAGGACTTCCTTGTGAACATTGATGATTCTGAGGAAGATAAGGAGGAAGAAAAGGGAGATGAAGGAGGTGAAGTTGGACTTAAGCCCACCCATAAAACCCTGTGGAGACCTCCTGCAGTGTTCCTCTGCATAACTCCCCTTGAAATTCCATGCATCATAAGAACAAGATTAGACAATTCAACCCTTCAAGCCTGTTCGCCATTTGCTCATGCCTGATCTGTGTATTCATTCAAACTGCCCACCTTGATCTGAAACCCTTAACATTATTGCCCAAGAAAAATCTAACAATCCTTGTTTCAAAATTTTCAGTGGGCCTAGCTTTAACAGCTTTTTTTGGGAGAGAGTTCTGGATTTCCACTGCCTTTTGTGAGAAGAAGTACTTCCTGACATCACCCCTGAACAACCTAGTTTTAACTTTAAGGCTATGTCCCCTTGCTCTGAACTCCTCTCCAGTGCAAACAGTTTGTCTTTATCTACCCAATCCATTTCTTAACCATCTTAAGCACCTCAAATACATCACCCATTAATCATTTATACTCAAGGCAATACAAACCTAGTCTATGCAAACTACTCTCATAATTAAATCCCTCCAGCCCCAATATCATTCGGCTGAATATGTGTTGTACTCTCTAAGGCCAATATATCCTTCCTGAAGTGTTATGTCCAGAGCCACATGCAATACTCTAAATGGCTTCGAACCAACTTCCTATACAGTTATAATATAATTTATATCTTTTTGTATTCCAGCGTCCTTGAGATAAAGGCTAACATTTTGATAAGGTAACAGAGGGTTGATAGGGATAATGCAATTGATGTGGTGTGGTTGAGGGACTTGCAAAAAGCATTAGATAAAGCACCACTGTAATAAACTTGTAAGAAGCAGTAAACTTTATTTACAGACTCTAGCTGAGACTATATGCTTGTTCCAAGATCAAGGCTAAAAACGTCTGTCCCTAAGATTCCCCACACTTAGGGTTGATTCATCCATTCAGTCACATGATCCCTATAACAGTAAGAAATGGCTTAACTTACAATCATTACACTCCTCCCCCTTTAATTTTGTTTTACCTTCTTATTTACAAAAATATCTCAACCTATATTATGCACGATTATATACAGTTCGTGCCATTAAAAATTTAGTCTTTGAGGAGGTTTTCCGATTCAGGTAGAGCGATGCAACTCTACCACTGGAGGTTCTTCCATTGGATCGACTTGAATGGAAACTGCTGCTTCAGGGACATCCTTAGGCAATGGCAATTCAAAATTATTTACTTCAACAGAGACATCTGGTATGTCTATTTTTTGTCGACCTGGTACCTCAGGGGTCAAAGCTTCGACTTCAATTTCAAATGAAGTAACTGGTTGTTGGAGGGTTTCTCAACTTCTGAGATGATCCACGTGTTTCCTAACAATCCTGTTTTCCACTTTGACTTGATAAGATAAAGGTCCTGTTTCCCATCTTGGTCCACTTGCAAACTTTTGTGCAAAAACTGTCTCTCCCACAGCAAACTCTCGACCTTTGCTGTGAACGTCATGATTCACTTTCTGACTACTCTGGTTTCTCTCCACCTTCCCCTCTAAATTAGGGAAGACTAGACTCAACCTTGTACAAAGCCGGTGCCTCATTAATAGTTCTGAAGGCTTTAAACCAGTGGTCACATGAGGAGTTGTGTGATAGCTGAACTGAAGTCTTGAAATTCGTGTTTCTAATGTTCCCTCTGTTAGTTTCTTCATGGTTTAAAGGTTTGTACTGCTCTTTCTGCTAACCCATTGGCTGAGGGATGGTATGGTGTTGTTCTGACATGTTTAATCCCATTTAGGTTCACAGATCTTTGGAATTCAGTGCTAGTGAAATCTATTGTCTCACACAATAACTTCAGGTAAACCATGAACACTGAAACTCTGGCGCAGCTTTTCAATGGTTGCAAATGAAGTAGGTGACCTCACTTCAAACACATCCATCCACTTGGAATGTGTGTTGATAATCACCAGAAACATGGTACCTAGAAATGGACCTACATAGTCTATATGTACTCAAACCCAGGGTCGACCAGGCCACAGATGCAGTGGAGCTGAAACAGGCAACTTCTGCTATTGCTGGCATTGGAAACAGTGTTTCACCATTTTTCTATATGACTATCTATACCTGGCCACCAGATATAACTCGAGCGAGCATCTTCATTTTCGAGATACCAGGATGCACACTATGAAGTTCTTCCAATAACGGCTCTCTTCCTTGCACCAGGATATTGACTCTTGCTCCCCGTAACAAGATATCATCTTGACAACTCAGTTCGAACCTACATACAAAGAATTGTTTTAATTCTTCAGGAATTTGTACATTTGACCATCTTTGTAATACTTGTTCACGGACTCTTGCTAAAATTGGATCCTGATTTGTCCAATTCTTTACCTGTCTGGCACAGACTGGTGAGGATTCCAGGAAATTCAACGCAAGTACTGCCTTTTGAGGTACTGGTATATGTGTAATGCTATCTGGTAAAGGGAAACGACTGAGGATGTCTGCATTTGTTATATGCACACCCGGACAGTGATTACTCATATGCGGACAAAATTAAAGTCCATCTTTGAATTCTAGCAGAGGCTATCGACGGGATTGCCTTATCTTCACTAAACAACCCTAACAGCGGTTTGTGACCTGACACTGTGGTGAATTGATGACCATGCAAATATTGATGGAACTTTTCTACTCCAAATATGATAGATAAGCTCTCTTTTTCAATTTGTGAGTAACCTTTCTCAGCTGCAGGCAGGGTTCTGGATATATGTCCTATTGGTCTTTCAGATCAATCTTCCATCTTGTGTGAGAAAACTGCTCCCACTCCATAGGGAGATGCATTACAAGTGAGTATCAATTCCCTAGATGGGTCATAGTGCACTAGCAGACACAATGAGGAGAATTTTCTCCCCGTCAGGGGGGCCAGTCGGGAGTGGGCGCCTGTGATCAGCTGCGCGCCGCCATTTTACGTGGCGCGCTCCTGGTAACGCTCAGTGCTACCTGTGCAGGCGGGGGGAGGAGGGAGAATTGGGGCCTGCGTTCTTTCGCACATGCGCGCGAAAGAGCACAGAAATCTCCCTGAGGCATGGAGCTGCCTCAGGGAGATAAAGTTGAATTTTAAAGTTCAGAATAAAAAAAGATAAAAATCATATACACATATCCTCTCATGTGACAGTGTCACATGAGCTTGGACATGTTTATCAAATGCTCAATAAATATTTATTAATTTAATAAACCTTTCATGGAACCTCATCCCGCACGTGGATGAGGTTTCATGAAAAATGCGAAGGCTGCCTGGGCTCTTTGCCTGCCCACCAACCTTAAGGTTGGACGGGCAGCCTTGTCAAATTGTTTAATTGTTGTATTAATGGCCTTAACAGGCCTTGACAGTTTGGCAGGTGTGCAGCCGATATCACCGTGCGTCATTTTATGTGTCAGTGTGCTAGGCCTGCCCCGCACGCTGAACAGAAAATGCTGGCCAATGAGTGTAAGTTTCTTAACTCTTGTGAAGTCTTCCTCTTGCTGTGCCTTCCAGGACCATCTGTGGTTCTTCTTCAATAATAAATGTAACACTCGACCGTGCCATGCCTAAAAAAGACTTGGGGCAGGATTTTACATCCCATGGGCAGGCGCACACTCGTTGACCTTGGACAAGCATCCTGACATCATCACGCACTCACGTGATACTTTGGTCAGCGGGTGCTGGAGTCACTCCCGCCATTAATTAAGAGGCCACTTAAGGCCATTAAAAAACCAACTGACAGAGATTTTTCTTTGCTCATGCGATTTTGCGCTTGCCGCACAGGCAAAACGGGCAGGCCAACAATTTCAAAAACATCGTCCACAGGTGGGATAAAAAAGGTCAGCAGCATTGCCAGTGTCAGTATTGGGGAGTTTGGTACATAGTTTGCTGCTGATGAATTATTGGTACTTGGCAGCTTCATCTCTATTTGGGGCTTCATTGTTAGCATTTCCAGGCTTCTTTCAGGACTCATTGGTGTCTCCAAAGGCTCCTAGAGGATTCAGACCATGTGGACCCTTCCAGGTATCAGAAAGCCTTCTGTTATCCTTGTAATGGCGACTGTGGTCTCCACTGGTGGCACCTCCTCTGAGGAGGAAGAGAGCGGGAGAAGAAAGAGGAGGCCAGGTGTCCCAATGCAACTTCCAGGGGAGGGACATGAGAGAGGAGAGGTGCAGACACAAAGGGCGCAGGGCCAACAGGATGTCCAAGGTGGAAGGGACTGCAGGAGACACCACTATCCTGCTGCCAGGGTTTACAGGCAACAATGCAGCTACCTCAATATGTCCAGGGTGCAATGCCGAAGGAGGCTCTGCCTCTCAAGGGAGACAGTGACCTCCATTTGTCAGATGATTGGGCCTGAGATCACCTCCAACTGTGTGGTGGACACCCCATGCCAGTGGCTCTGAATGTCACAGCAGCCCTCAACTTCTACACCTCCGGCTCTTTTCCAGGGGTCAGTGGGGGATCTTTGTGGAGTCTTCCAATCAGCTGTCCATATTTGCGTCAAGCTGCTGACAGAAGCTCTGTTCAGGCAGGTACTGACCTTCATTCTTTACCATACAGATGAGGCCAGCCAGGCTGAGCAAGCCAGAGGCTTTGCGGCAATTGCTGGATTCCCCCGCATCCAGGGTGCCATCGACTGCACACGTGGCCATCAAGGCGCCAGCGGGTCAGCCGGGTGCCTTCATCAACAGGAAGGGATTCCGCTCCATGAACGTGCAGAAAGTGTGTGACCACAGGATGCAAGTCTGTGCAAGGTATCCTGGCAACTCCCATGACGCATACATCCTGAGACACTCCCAGATGCTGAGGCTCTTCAGTGCTCCAGCCTGGCTGGATAAATCGCTGCTGGATGACAAGGGCTATCCGTTGCAAAAGTGGGTCATGACACCTCTCCGCCACCCAAGAACAGAGGCAGAGAAGTGTTACAATAGGAGCCATGCCCCCACAAGGGCGGTGGTAGAGAGGACCATAGGTCTTCTCAAGATGCGCTTCCGATGCCTGGACCATTCAGGGGACGCACTGCAATACTCCCCAGAGCGGCTATCACTGATAGTGGTTTCATGCTGCGCTCTCCACAATCTGCCACTGGCAAGGGGGGACCCACTGGAGAAAGAGGATCTTGACGCAGCTCCACAGGCCACAGAGGATGAGTCCAGTAGTGAGTCAGAAGAGGAGCACAGTGAAGAGAACGCTGAGGGCATGGAGGCAGACCTCAGTAACTTCCAGGGAGGCAAGGACACCTTGATCCAATGCTCCTTCAGCCAGGCTACCAAAGACCAGCTTCAACTGCATGCCAGGGCTGCCGCCTCCATCCTGGATGTCTGAAATAACCCTTTCATTCGCACCCAAAGTCCACTCAGTGCCTGTGCAATAAAGTTTCGAACCACCCACATCCAGCAATACACACTGGCGTACCCTACACCACATAAAATGAAAAAGGCAAAGTATACTCAGGCCATTACGGCAAAATAAATTTTTTCTCATGTTGACATCCATAACAAATTAACAGAACCTTCTCTGGTCTTCAACCCCAGACCAGTTAAAATCAACAAAACATTGCACAACAGAAGATCGCCCGTGACCAGTCCCTCTTGTGCTCATGGTGCCTTAAACTTAGGCTTGCAAGTGCTATGTCTAGGTGCTCCCCCTCACTGGCACCGGCATTGGAGTCAGCCTGCTGATTCTACTGTCCTGTTGGCTTTGATGATCTTGGCAGTTGTCAACTGGCCATTGGAGCCTGTGCTGGCCCCGCCTGGAAGGGAGCGGCCAGTGCCATGGCTGGCATCTCCCAGGTCATCGCAGCATCATCAGATGCCATGGTCACTTGCGGAAGGGCAGAGGAGCTGCTGCTGTCATCCGGAGCACCCTGAGAGGAGCCCACAGAGATGACAGGCAGCTTGTGCACCAACACGAGGTCGCTCTGGATCTCCCTGCTCACCATTGATGGATGAGCACAGGTGGGTACTGGGTGCCTCATCCATCTCCCACACTGGCACTGACCACCTGAGGTCAGTGCCTCTGTGAGGGCTTGCAGGCCCAAGCGCAAACCCAGGAACCCCTGATTCTGTCCCTGGAGTTGCCTCTCCATGAGAGTCACCACTCTCTCAATGGAGGAGGCAGAGCACTCGGCCATGAGGGTCAAGGCAGTGCTCACGCTCCGCATTGACTCCTTCACAATGGAGACGATGGCACGTATACCTTCATGGATCTCCACCAGATCCTCCCGCTGGACATCCAACATCTGTCACCTAATGGACAACTCCAGAGGCTCATCATCAGCCTTCGACTGACCATCGTCCTGGTCCCCAGCAGTCCTCTGACTGCCGGCACCCTGGGCACCCTCTGCCTCTGCCTGCACCTCATGCGAGTGTAAAGTGGCCTCACCACTGTGCATTGACATTCTAGCTGAAGATCTAATGCCCACCACAGTGCTGACATCTGCGCTGGTACCTGGATCAGAGAGTGGGTGTGACACAGGTGCATCTGGAGCCTGGTGGGCCTCGGGTGTCAGGGTTGGCTCTTCGGGGTCCTGTGATTGAGTGCGTGGTGGCAAACCTAAAGGAGAACAACAACATGTCATTAGTTTAAGTCATCACACTGTCACTGTGCATACCAGGCACTCTGGTGAGACCGTGGAGATCTGCATCATGGTGCCCTCAATGATCAATGGGGAATGCAGCTTTGAGGATCCCATCAATGATGAGGCTACACAAGAATGTTTGCAGCATCTGAAACTCTCATCTCTGTGCAGTGCACGCTCACCTGCGTCTGACACCCCAGCCTCTCCAAAGTCAGTTGACCGAGATGCGTGGAGCCTCTCCAGTTGCAAGGTGTCCTGCTTGAATCTGGAAAGGATTAGGAGGTTTTGGGGGCCTCCGCCTGTCTGCAACCTTTCAATGTTGTTATGGGTTGTCTTCTCCTGAAAGAGGAGCATTGATTAGTCCACACTCTACCTGCAGTGTCATTGCAGCCTGGCCAACCCCAGCTGAGGAACACCTTGCAGGGCACATCCGATGCATGGCCCTCAAGCTGCAAGGCACTCAGTGCAAGCAGCCAGGGCTCACCCCCTTGGCCAGCTCCATTGACATCATTGACAATTGGCACTCAGCCTCTAACACCCCACCCGCTGCTTGCTGACCATTTGAAAGCCTTAATCGGCCCACCAGCGTGAAATCATGGTCAGGGGCCAACTGTGGGTGGCAGCCCATTTCCCAGCCACTCCCAGGCCTGCCAACCGCGCCTGCCCGCCGATCTCAAACTTCTGCCCTTGAGCTCTGTGACATTAGTAAGAGGGCACTTACTTGATTGCCCTGAATTTCTCCCCTAATGGATGCAACTCTTGGGCATCCATTAGAGGACCCAGATATGTTACTTCCTTTACTTGGAAGGAGCATTTTTCTTTTTTTAAATGAACGCCACCGCCTAAAAATCTCTCCAGAAGCTCTTCCAGGTTTGCCTCATGCTCTGCTTCTGTGGATCCTGCGATTAGGATGTCAGCCAGGTAAAATTGCATAGGCCGATGACACACTGAAGGGTGGGCGTGTGTATTGGTACAGGCCCTTGTGCAAGTTTATGGTGACATAAACTCTTGATGTGTTGTCCAGATCAAGTTGCTGATACGCATGACCTAAGTCCAGTTTAGTGTAGAATCTTCCTCCTGTGAGTTTAACATACAGATCTTCAATGTTTGGTATTGCATATTTGTCTAATTTTGCCGCCTTGTTCACAGTTAATTGATAATCCCTGCAGATGCGAATGGTTTGGTCCGGTTTCAGGACAAGGCTATAGGTGCTGCCCATTCTGAAAATTGGGCTGGCTGTATTAATCCTAACTTCTCCAAATGACATAATTCCACATCTACCTTTTCTTTTAGAGTGTATGGCACAGGCCTTGCCTTAAAAAAACAGGGTGTTGCTTCAGGGTCCACATATATTTTAACTTGTAGATCTTTATTTTCCCCAACTCTCAGAATACTGTGCCATACTTTTTCAGCAACTCTGGAATTCCTCCTGTCCTGACCTGAAAATTTTCTGACCAATTTAGTTTGATTTTCTTCAACCAATCAAGGTCCAGAAGGCTAAGTCCTTCTCCTGCTACAACAATTATTAGCAGCTGAGCTGTCTGTTGTCTGTATGATACAGGTACAGAGGTGACGCCTTTCACCTGCATTGCTTCTCCTGTACATGTTTTTAACTGAGCAGTGGTTTTCTCTAAAACTCAATGGCTGCGTATCTTCTCTGAGTTATTTAAAGGTATTTTCTCCCACCACTGTGGTCGATGCTTCTGCGTCAACCTCCATGAGCAGAGGTTTTCCACTTACTTGATGCATAACAGTGATTGGTTCAGTTTTCCTGGACTTCAGATTGTGTAGGGAATAAATGTCAGCTTCAATAACTTCTGGCTCATCTATATTGTGCACTTCATTTAACTTGACCTGCTGTCTGAATGGTTGCCTTGATCTAGTCCTGCACTGTTTAACAACATGCCCTTTTTTGTGGCAGTAGTGGCATTCTGCCTCTTTAAATCTACAGACTATGGGTGCATGATTTCCCCCACAATGGTAACACTTTAACTTCTGGGTTACTGGTGAGCTGCTTCCAGCATTTCTTTTTGCTTTGCTAGCATTAAAGACCATGTCCAGATCCGTGGTAGCCTCCCTGATCTTTGCGCCATGTCCGGCAGCAGGCTCCCGCCCTAGCTGCAGAACGGCATCATGTTGCACACTGTGCAAAGGCTGTGAATCCCTCCCAGCACTCTCCATTGCTAGCGCTATCTCCATGGCGCACTTCAGGTCTATCTCAACTTCTGCAAACAAACGACGGTGAATAGCATCATCGTTTATGCTGCAAACCATACGATCTCGCAACGTGTCATTTAAAATATCACCAAAGTCACAATGCTCCATTAACTGTTTTAACTTCACAATGTATGTTGTGATTGACTCACCGGGGGCCATTACACGAGAGTTAAACTTGAATCTTTGCATGATCACTGAGGGTTTAGGCTGAAAATGTCCTTTCACAAGGTCTACTAGCTCAGTGAATGAAGTAATTATGGTTTTATTTAGTGCGGGCTACCTCAACAGTCAGTGTAGAGGTAGAATTGGAAGCACATGTGTAGTTGCTGCTGAGTATATTGTAAATAAACTTAATGCTTCTACCCAAGGAGTGTCTGAAGATCAACTCTATCATTAATAGCACAACTTGGTCATCCAACAACAAACTGGTGATAACAGAATTAAACAGAAGAAATCAAGTTAAAAAGAAATCGGCACTGAACGTCACCCAGCGATTGTAAGTAGCAAACTCCGTTCGAATTGAAGAAGTTATCCCTTCTCTAAATGCCACAGTTTGGGAGAATTCATCCTTTTGAACCTGCCACAGATGATTGGACTCAATACATAGAACGCCTCACATTCTTTTTTCAAGCAAACACCATTACGGGGGAAAAGAAGAAGTGAGCAATCTTCTTGAGCACTTGTGGGAGCAAAACATACAGTCTGATTCGAAGTTTGATGGCCCCAGATTCGAAGAATTTCGATGGATTGCTGGACCTCATGAAGGGTCACTTCCAACCAAAGGCCTCAGTCATGATGCAGTGGTTCAGGTTTAACTCATGAAATAGAGCCCCAAGTGAGACAAGTGCATGTTACGTGGCAAAATTTGAAGCAGTTAATGGAGCATTGTGAGTTCGGTGCGACTCTGAACGACATGCTCAGAGATCGTTTAGAGTGTGGTGTGGAAGAGGACACTATTCAGAAAAGATGATTGTCCAAAGTGAATCTGGATTTCAAGAAGGCACTACAGATAGCAATAGAAAGTGCAGTAAGAGATTCAAAAGCAATACAGGGTGCACAAAATGGTGCCGTCATCCACATCGGGTGGGAATCCCCAACCGAGAGAGGCGTGAAAAAGCGAGACTCTGCCAAGAAGCGGGAAACAGAAAGTGGGATAGCCGAAGAATAAAGAAAAATAACTTAGCAGTGAAATCGAATAATAATTTTAATAGAGGTGGAAACAATCAGTCTTTTAACACTTGGCAGTTTTTTTAAAAATTGAATGCTATTATTGTCATAGAAATGGACAATGCAAGGAAAGATTCAAACAGGCTTGTAAACAAAAGAAGAAGCCCAATGAAATCTACAATGTAGAAGAGTCTGAAACAACAAATTCAGACATTTACTGGTTTAATCTGAAAGTTGGAAAGACAGGACTAATATTTGTCACAGTGAAAGTAAATGGCAAACCTGTTAGAATGGAAGTGGACACAGGAGCTTCTGCTACAGTAATTGGGCAACAAACGTTCAGGCATTTGAATAATGACGAACATCAATTAAGTTTAGAAGAAACAGCCACTAAGCTGAAAACATATACGGGTGAAGACATCAAATAAAAGGCATAAGCAGAGTAACTGTCCATTATGGAAGCCAATCAGCAAAGCTACCCTTGATGGTATAGGCAGGTGAAGGGCCAAGCCTCCTGAGGCGAAATTGTTTAAAGGAGATTAAGTTAGAATGATCTGAAATTTTCCAGTCGTGGGCTACCAGAGCTACTTAGAAAATACGCCTTTAAGGATGAACTGGGGGAAATCCAGGGCCTGCAGGCCAAGATTCATGTGGATCCAGAAGCAACCCCTCGCTTCATGGAGGTGACACCGGTGCCATATGCCCCGAGAGAAAAAGTCGACATTGAACTAAACAGACTAGAGAAACTCGGTGTTGTAGAGCCTGTTCTGTTCTCAGAATGGGCAGCACCCATAGTTCCCGTTCTTAAACCTGACCAAAGCGTCTAAAATTGTGGAGGCTACAAACTGATGGTTAATAAAGTAGCTAAGCTAAACAGGCACCCCATTCCAAAAATTGAAGACCTGTGTGCCAAGCTGGCAGGAGGGATAACGTACACAAAGCTTAACATGAGTCATGCTTATCAACAATTACTGTTGGATAATGCCACCCAGGAATTTGTCACAATTAATACCCACAAAGGGTTGTACCAATATACACAATTGCCTTTTGGTGTCCCCTCCACTTGTGCCATCTTTCAGAGGACAGTGGAAAGCTTACTGCAGGGATTGTCTCTGGTTGTAGTCGATTTAGACAATGTATTGGTGACAGGATTCACTGAAAAAGAGCATTTCGCAAACTTAGAAGAAGTCTTAAAATGTTTCTTGCAAGCTGGAGTGTGTTTAAAAAAAGAAAAATAGAACATTCCAAGCGAGGGAGATAATCTATTTGAGTCACTGGCTCGATTCACAGGGCCTCCACTCGGTTGAGGAGAAAGTGAGAGCCATAAGAGAGGTACCTGTGCCAAAGAACACCTCAGAGCGCAAATCATTCCTAGGAATGATCAACTATTATGGGCGATTCTTGCCCAATTTGTCTATAGTGCTGGCCCCCCTGCATTCTCTACTCAAAAAGAACCAACGTTGATCTTGGGAGGCACCCCAGAAAGAAGCTTTCATAAAGGTGAAACAGTTGTTGCACTCCAATCTATTAGTGCATTATGACCAGATGAAAGAATTGGTGCTGACATGTGGCACATCTCCCTGTGGAGTGGGAGCAGTGCTCTCTCATCGGATGGGCAAGGGCATGAAATGGCCAATAAGTTACATATCAAGAACACTCACCACAGCGGAAAAGGGATACTCGTAGATGGAAAAAGAAGGCCTGTCCATCATCTTTGGTGTCAAGAAATTTCACCAATACGTACACAGCCTCCATTTTACAATTGCTTCAGGCCACAAATCATTGCTAGGATTGTTTAGTGAGGACAAGGCCACCCATACCCTCAGCAAGAATACAACAATGGCCTTTAATCCGGGCAGCATAGCAACACACTTTCATACACAGGCCTGCAATCAAATCACAAACGCCAATGCCCTTAGTCATTTGCCTTTACAAGAAAATGATGAGCACGTCCCAGTTTCACAGGAACTTGTTTTATTGTTAAATCACTTAGATTCATCATCGGTATGTGCTTAACAGATCAGAGACTGGACAAGTCGGGACCCAGCCCTATTTCAAGTACGAGAATGAGTGCTACATGGTTGGTCACAGGAGCCCATATCTGATTAAATGAAACTGTACTTCAACAGAAGACATGCAATAACCAACCAGGATGGCATCTTATTGTGGGGAGCACGAGTGATAGTTCCTCCAAAGGGAAGGTAACCACTTTTAATTGAACTACACAGTGCCCATCTAGGAATTTCCTGAATGAAGACCATAGCATGCAGCTATCTATGGTTGCCTGGAGTGGATGGCGAAGTAAAGCACTGTATGCAATGTCAGCAACCACAAAAGTTGCCATCAACAGCTCCGTTACACCCATGGGAGCGGCCAGGTAGACCCTGGGTGCAGTTACACATTGACTATGTTGGACCTTTCCTGGGAACAATGTTTCTGCTCATTGTCGGTGCTTATTCAAAATGATTGGACATATATGAGGTGAAGTCACCAACGTCGGCTGCTACAATTGAGAAACTACGTCAGAGTTTTGCCATTCATGGACTACCAAAAGTAATTGCTTCCGATAGCGGCAAGACATTTACGAGCACTGAGTTTCAACGGTTTATCAGCCTCAACGGTATCACTTATGTGAAAAATGCACCGTACCACCCTTCTTCAAACGTATTGCCGAAAGGGCAGTTCAAACATTCAAGTCAGGCATGAAAAAGCTAACTGGTGATTCCTTGGCAACCAAGCTAGCTCACTTTCTTTTTCATTACAGGACTACCCATCACACAACAACAGGTGTCACACCTGCAGAGTTATTGTTGAAATGCTGTCTCAGGACGAGATTGAGCTTAATAATGCCTAATTTAGAGGGGAAGGTGGAAAGGAGTCAGGGAAGCCAGAAAACTAGACATGACTGGCATAGTTGCAAGACAAAATTTACCATGGGAGAGCCAGTATACATGAAAAATTTCGGAGAAGGACCAAAGTGGTTACAGGGTGGAATAAGTGCAGTGAATGCACCTCTATCTTACCACATGGAGGTGGAAAGGCTGGATCATTCATAAACATGTGGAGCATTTAAGAAAGAGAGAGACAAATCATCAGGATATGGTCCCACCAGTACTCATGACTGGGCCTGCGTTTCCTGTTGAGGATACTCAACCCAGGACTGACATGTCTGATGTTCCTGTAAGATTTGAGGATACAGAACAGCAAGTGCCCACCAAAGCACTTGATGTTCCAGCAACTACAGAAAAGGAGGTTCCTGACAAAGAATCTGAAGTTATGGAGCTGCGACGTTCCACACATACCAGGAACCCACCTGAAGGACTGAACTTGTAAATGCCTTACCCACTGTAAATATTATGTTGTCTTGAAAAATATGTACTTGTAAATATAGTATGCATAGCCGAGTTAAAGGGGGAGGAATGTAATAATTATGGTTTTATTTAGTGAAGAATAATACTTGTTAAGGAAGATCACATGATCTGTAGTAACCAATAGGAGAATAGCGTGGGCTACCTCAGGGGTCAGTGTAGAGATAGAGTTGGAGTTGCAAGCAGACATGTAGTTGCTGCTGAGTATATTGTAAATAAACTTAATGTTTCCACCCAAGAAATGTCTACAGATCAACTCAATCATTAATATTACAACTCAACCACCCTTGCAACATTGAAGGATCTGGAATTTGGAGCAATCGGAGCCGCCAAGCTACAGATGATAGGTCTTACTCCCACAGTCACTCAAGAGAATTGCCTTCTGTTTCTCCTCCGCCGTTATTTCATTAGTTACAAAATAGAACCCTAATCGCTCAATGTATTGACTCCAGTCCTTGAAGGTTGAGTCGTTCGGGTCAACTTTGCGAAAGAGGGACATTGCTGGTGAGTATACTTCTTTTCTTCCCTTAAAATATCAGAATACTCACAGTTGCGAGGCGAGGAGTTGTGTCAGCACCAGTTGTAATAAACTTGGGGTACAGGACTGGTTTCTTGTAAGAAACAGTAAACTTCATTTACAGACTCCAGATGAGACTACATGTTTGTTCAAAGATCAAGGCTAAAAAGCTCCATCCCTAGGATTCCCCACACTTAGGGATGATTTGTCCATGATCCCCATAACAGTAAGGAATAGTTTAACTTATAATCATTACAGCCACATGACAGGGTTGTCAGCAAAGCTAGAGCTCATGTAATAAAAGGAACAGTAGCAGAATGGAATCAAAAGTTGCTGAGTGAGAGGAAACAGAGAATAGGATAAATGGTTGTTTTTCACATTGCAGGAAGGTTCATAGGTGTTAAGACCCCTGCTTTTTTTGATGTATAGTAATGACTTATAGAAGGGTTTTCCGGTCCTGGTGTGAAATTCCTGCCAGAAGTCAACGGACCTTCTGCTGGTCCGTCAAATTTTCCATCCCACCCGTGACAATTCCCACAGTGGGCGGGGCCATAAAATCCCATTGTTAGACTTGGGTGTAGAGGGCACAATTCTACAATTTTCCTCTTCAGATAATTAATTAAAGCACTTTTCTGCTACAATGCTAGTTCACATTTGAATCCTATGCAGCAGGACTCATCTGCAACCTCATCCACCAGGGAGCTGACATGCACACCATCTTTTAGCCCAAGTCTGCTTGTAGCCCACTCTTGCCTGGGGACTCACCATGTGTTGAAATTGTCTCTATACTATCCCCCTAAGCTGTGCGAAGTGCCAGTATTTGAACTGGTGGCTGTGAGACTCAGCTCAAGTAACAATGGGCGGAATCGTCCCAGATTTGCACTAAGTGTGGTAACAGGCGGGAAAAAGAACATTTTACCCGCCAACCGCAATGGCAGCTTTTTATGTTGTATTGTCCCAATCTCACCTCATTAATCATGCATTCCCAGAAACATGCCGGGTTGCTGGCGGGCGGCCTCTCATTCGCCTGCCTCACAGTCACCTCGCCGCTTCCTCAAGTCAGGCGCCATATTTAAAGTGCAGCTGTGTGCATACCTCTCAGTGCTTCCAGCCCAGGACTGCTGCACAGAAGACATGGCCCCGAAAGGCAAGCAGACTGCAGCCCCCCAATTCAGTGATGCATCCCTGGAAAGCCTTTTGGACGCCGTGGAGGCCCACCATGATGTCCTCTACCCCAGCTTTGGCCGCAGGTGGGGGCAGCAAAATCAATAACCCAGCTTGGTAGACGGTGGCAGCAGTGGTCAGTGCCAATGCCCAGCAACGGAGGACAGCCACTCAGTGCTGAAAAAGGATGAATGTTCTCTTCCGTTCCGCCAGGGTAAGTCACTCATCTCATCACTCTTAACTCACAAACTCACAAACCCTTCACACATTCACAGGGTTCTCACTCACTGCCAGTTCAAGGGACATCACCATTCACTCTCTCACACACACACCTTCATTGTCCTCATCCCGTCCATAAGACAAATCACCACCCACACATGCCAGGCATACTTATCACCTGGCCCGGCAGGCATTCTGCTTACACTCTCTCCATCTCTATTCTTCCAGGACAAGCTGGCACGCAACAAGAGGGCGAGGTCCCAGACTAATGGAGGAATGGCCGACATCAAGGTCCTCACAGACTTTGAAAATAGCTAGCTAGCTGACAACGACCTGGACTCTTCCTGTGTTGACAGTGAGCTTGGCAGTGCTCTATCAAGTGAGGATCCAGCAGTTCAACTTCCATCAGACAGCCATGCTGTGAGTGATGTGTCCTGTTTCACAGGTCACTGCCATGCACTAATTATCTCTCCTTGCTTTTGCAGGCACATCTGGGAAATAGCCGGCAGAGTCCACGATCCATCGCCTCCAATCAAGCCCCGAAGAAACCTCAGAAGAGGAATCTGCTGAAACTCTAATTGAAAACCCGTCACAGCGCTCACCCACACTCTCCACCAGGGCAGAGACACACACCTCGGTGGAACCTAGCTTTAGAGTAGCCTCGGGGTCACAATCTGGTGAGCACTCTCTGATCTACAGCAGGCAGCGGCAGAGACTTCCCAGGTCCCTGGCACTCCGAGGACTGCTGGAGGCCAGAAATCTGCTGAGTCCAAGTCAGATGACCAGCCTCTGGACTCGGTAACACCTCAGTTGCTGGAGCTGAAAAGGCAAGCTGGGGAACATCAGTAGTAACACATCATTCACAGCATGGTTGTCTGGTGGATGTTGCACTGCTGGATCCTCACTTGGTTGAGCACCACCGACCTCACCGTCAGCACAGGAATGGTCCAGGTCTTCACTGGCCAGCTGGATGGCTCTATTTTTGAAGCCTATGAGGACCTTGATGTCAGGCATTTCTCCACCAGTTTGCGACCTCTTCTTCTTGGCGTGTGCCAGCTTGTCCTGCATGAATAGAGATGGAGAGAATGTAAGCAGGACGCCTGCCAGGCCAGATGATAAGTATGCCCAGCATGTGTGGGTGGTGAGTGGTCCCATGGACAGGATGAGGACAATGAAGGTATGCACTCCTCAGACTGCAAAGCATAATGAAGGAGCCCGTCCGCCTTCAGTCGAAGGTGACATTTCTGACATGCCAACGCACCAAGGTTAATACTGGTGGGATGGCAGCCGCCATGGATACCTTGGTCCAGGACATCGGTCCGGTACTGCTGCACGTGCTGAAGTCCATCGCTGATACCATAGTTGGCCCCAACAGTGTCAACGCGAGAAGGGTGCGGGGCAGCTCAATCTCACTCCAACTTCCCCTTCTCCTCAAGGAGTCAGCCAGGGGCCCTAGGACTACCATATGGAGGAGGGTCACCAGGTGCACACCCTGGGGCCACCCACCCAGGTGACTCCAAGAGTAGCCTCTTCTTGAGACCCTGGAAAATCCAGCTCCACAGGCCAAGGATGGTGCCACTGCCACACAGCAGGACCCCGAAAGTCGGCCAGGGCCCTCCAGGTCTCAGCCCTCAAGAGGATGCTCGTCAGGTCATCACAGACAGGGTGTAGCAGTCAGCAGGCTGCCTCCACCTCCACTGTAGATGTTGGGGGAGCACCAAGATGTAACGGCAGGGTTAGGGAAGTTAAGAAGATGTACTTGCACAGCCTGGGCACAGGTGTTAATCCCTTGTACATAATGTTCACTTTTTAAATAAACTACTGAGAATGTCTCCTTGCCTATGGCTCCTTGTTCTGATGAGCAGTGTTCATGTCTCTCAGATATGAACCTTGGTCCCTGCACAAGATAAAGGCAGCTGTCTTAGTCCAGGGCCTCTTCCCTGTGCTTTGTGCAACATTCCCAGAACACTGATGATGTGCCATCACTGTCACTGACACACCAGTAATGCCTGATCTCAATGGAGCTTATCACTGCTGCCAGAATGTCCTGGGCTGGCAGCACAGTGTTCTGTCATGCTCTCTGTGTGCTCCCAGCACCTTTGAGGTGTGGCTGGCCCTCTCATCTCATCAGCGTCTGTATCCGGTGACAGTGTGGTCCTGAAGGGTTCAACTCACGAAGGATGCCATAGGACCAGGAGAAGTTAAAAGTTTCCCTGCTGCAACTCTATGATATGACCCTGGTCACAGAGCGCAAGCAAGCTGCCATCAGCCTGACAGGAGTCAGACATTCACATAAGCCACGTGAGGATCTATGGAGTGTCCCCACTGCATGTCATCAAAATCCTCCTGGAATGTAGGGACTATGGGCATCCACTGGTCTCAATCCCGAAGCCTTATCACAGAGGGTATTCACGCTGCCATCAGCCAGACAGGAGTCAGACATTCACATAAGCTATGTGAGGATCTATGGGGTGTCCCCACTGCATGTCATCATCATCCTCCTGGAATGTAGGCGCTATGGGCATCCGCTGCGTCTCCATGACAGGAGCCATATCACAGAGGGTGTGTGTACTTCCGTCAGCCAGACAAGTCAAACGTTCACAGATGCAATGTGAGGAATGAATCTAGTAGCTATAAGGACCTCCCGAGTGCGCCTGCCTCATCTGGCCAGTGTGAGAGCCTCATCACTGGCATCCTTTGTCTTCGAGGGCTTCCTCACCCTCATCCCCATTGACGTCCTCTCATCGGAGGAGACCTCCAGCTCCTCCTTCTCACCCTCAGCCAACTCCCCTCCCCGTTGCAGTGCCAGGTTGTGAATGGCACAGCAGGTGACAATGATACATGACACCCTCTGTGGACTGTATCGTAGGGCTCCACCAGACCGGTCAAGGCACCGAAACCTCATTTTCAATATTCCAATGGTTTGCTCAACCAAGGTGCGAGTTGCAGCACTTTGAGATCACTTTGCTGTAGTCTAAGTCTGCCTCATGCATGTCACCAGCATGTCCTCTCTGGGTAGCCCTTTTCCCTGAGGAGCCAACCCTGCAGCCTCTGTGGACCCTGGAAGACGTCAGGGACCGGAGACCTACTAAGAATGTAGGAGTGGTGGACTCTCCCTGGCAATCATGTGCAGGCCTGCAGGATGCATTTGTGTTGGTCACACACCAGCTGAACATTCAGCAAGTGGAAGGCCTGTTGTTGATGCAGTTGACTGCGTGTTGCGATGGAGATCTGAACACCACGTGAGTGCAGTCAATGGCACCTTGTACCTGTGGGAAAACTGAGATCTGGGAAAATCCCAGCGATCTTGCTTCCTGGCTTTCCTGACCCCAGCTGAAATGCACAAAGTTGTGTGCCTTCGCAAGGATGGCGCCCGTGACCTCATAAATGCATTTGTGCTTGGAGGCTTGTGATATCCCACAGAGGTCACCTGTGGAGCTCTGAAAGGAGCCACTGGCGTAAGAATTGAGCGTTGCGGTCACTTTCATGGCCACTGGCAGTGGATCCCTCCATGTCTCCGTGGCACCAAATCCTGCAGCAGGTGGCAGATGTGACCAACCAGTTCCCTGGACATGTGCAGTCTCCAGTGACACTGGTTCTCGGTCATCTGCAGAAATGACAAGCACTGTCTATAGACCCTGGGTCTAGCGAGGCGCCAACCAGCGATGGCTCGCTTTGGCTCTTCAGCAGCGTGCACAGGAGCCTCAAATGCCCCCTCTTCCTGAGGGTCCTGCTCCTCCTTCTGCCCAGACAAGCATCGTTGTCGCTCTCCTCTCTTTCATCTTCGCTTTTTGTAAGCCATGAGACATACAGCTAGGTCACCAGGCTCCATGCTCCTGGTGTACTCAGAAACTCTCTTGGTTAAGTCTGAACGCCCCTTAATGCATCCCAGAGAGTGCTGGTCACCACTTGGATCACCAGAGTTTAGTGTGCTGCATGGCTGCACAAAATCCCACCCACCTGACCGATTGGCGGCAGCTTTGCCCATTGGACTGCATGCTGTGCTCTCAGCTCAGGCACAGGCATTCTCCTAACCCGCACTGCAAGGCTGCACTGTTAGCTTAAACCATGGGGGAGATTGGTCCAAACCTGAATGATGACATTGCAAGGGGCTGT
Organism: Cetorhinus maximus; assembly: GCF_964194155.1. NCBI lineage: Eukaryota > Metazoa > Chordata > Chondrichthyes > Lamniformes > Cetorhinidae > Cetorhinus > Cetorhinus maximus. The sequence goes on from NC_135895.1 coordinate 56,953,386, forward strand.
GAGCACCTCCACCAGTGACTGCTCCACGGCCAGCTTTAGCAAGGAGATTGTACAACATGCCCAGTCCTCCAACTGTTCTGCAGTCCACTAAAATGCTCATTAGTTTGCAGTCTGTGCTGGGGGGAGAGGGGGGTGGTGAAAAGCTCTGGAGTATTTAGTGGCACTTTCAGGCCTCTGAGTAGTTTGAGAGGGCGGATAACCTAGAGGCCCAACTCCAAGCATTTCAATGTGGCTGCGCCTGAACTGTCTCATCTGCGGAGGAATGGTCACTTTTTAACAAGGCTTCCCTAATGTTTCCCTCCCCGCAACCACCACCCCCCTCCTCCGCACATGCTTGTGCACTACCATCAACCGCAGTGCAGCCCTTGCCCTGGCACCGCACTGTCAGCCATCCAGGAAAATGCAACTTGCCTGTGCCCTCGCCTGAATGTGCGGCGCCTCAACCTTGAGGTTCAACAGGCGACCCTTGCGAGCACTGCGCAAAGTTACTGAGCATTCACCTCCGACTTTCCCTCAAAGTGCAGCTCACCAGGTGCATGCCTTATAAATGCTGTTGTGAAACATGTCAGCGTGCAATCACACTGATGTGCCTGGATGATCCAGTGTGGAGGGGGGTGATTCCGGCAAGCAGGGCTTATAATAATATGCAGTTGTATTACAATGAAGTTACCAATGTGCAGCAGCGGGAAACACGGCCCGCCATTGGCAGGCAGAGCAGATGATTGCAAACGTGTTTCACGATGTCATGAAAGCGATTTTTGGCTTTCCCACTATGTTGTCCGCTCACACCCACCATGATGCCCGCGCCAGCGAGCACGGAAAATTCTACCCTATGTGTTTCTATTGGAAGTGTGCACTTGTTTGCACACTTCACTGGAAGGCCACACTGACTGGCCAGGCAGCAGTTCATGGTTTCAGAAATGAAGTGTTGGAGTGAGGAGGCAGGTGTTGGGGTGGAAAGCAGGAGGTCAATGGTCACATCATCTGCAGTTTGCACTTCATGCCCACTAGCAGGATGAGATTTGAGAAGATGTATAAGGGAGGTATTTACTGTCATACTCGATGTTCTCAGTGTTGCCATTATCAATGATCTCAGAAACTGCTGGCCCAATAATTCACTGCCCTACTTCCTCTAAGGGACTCAAGAGATAGAGGTCTGCCTGTTCCCCGCCCCCCTTTTATTCTTTGTCGTTACCTCCTCTTAATTACCCCCCATCTCCTGCAAGAGTGTAAACACAAGATGTTTGTGTGATGTGCCTGCCGTAACTGAATAGCAGAAGTAGGTGGAAGCTGTAAGATTTGGGTGTGAGGCTTACATCAATGGTAAATGTATGAGGGTGAGCTGGAACATCTGAATGTTAGGCACGGCTCCTGATTGCTAGAGATTGTTAAGGGTGTTGGGGTTGGTGGGGAGGTGAGGTGTTGAAGTGGATTGAGCAGTGTGTGAAATTATTAATGCAGTTGGGAGGAAATGGCACTCAAGGATGCATTCAATGACCTTGACCACTCAATGTGAGGTCATTGAGCTTTGTTAGGCACAGCAGCCAGGTCCTCAGAGGCCTCATTCTTGATTTGAGCTCCAGGGCTACCTGTTCCCAATCTCTTCATAGCATGAGCCTGGAGGGTCTCCCTAGTCCCTTGTTTTTCATTCCTTTGTGGGATGTGGGTGTCACTGGCTGGGCCAGCATTTATTGCCCACCCCTAATTGCCCTTGAGAAGGTGGTAGTGAGCTGCCCTCTTGAACTGCTGCAGTCCATGTGGTGTAGGTACACCCACAGTGCTGTTAGGGAGGGAGTTCCAGGATTTTGACACAGTGACAGTTAGGGAACGGTGATATATTTCCAAGTCAGGATGGTGAATGACTTGGAGAGGAACTTGAAGGTGGTGGTGTTCCCATGCTTCCGCTGCCTTTGTCCTTGTAGTTCGTAGAGGCCACAGGTTTGGAAAGTGCTGTTGAAGGAGACTTGGTGAGTTGCTGCAGTGCATCTTGTAGATGGTGCACACTGCTGCCACTGTGAATCAGTGGTGGAGAGAGTGGATGTTGAAAGTGGTGGAAATATAACGTCTCTCCTGCTCTCCATCCCCTGGACTAAGGCCTCCAGTGCTGCAACAGAGAACCTGGGAGCCTGTTGCTCCATTCAGAATCTTATTCCTTTTCTGAAACACTTATTGATACTGTTCCACCAGTTTGCAGCCTGAAAGCATCTTTTCTTTAAGAGATGCAGGCTGCCTTTAAGAAGTGCAGTCTAGCTGTAACGCGTGCTAGCAACACACATACTAGGACCACTTGCCAAGCATGGAGCCAGTCAGCAGGGCATTTAGCATTGGGCTGCATGTTACAATCATGGTGATCAGCAGGAAACATAAAGCTTGCATGTTGTCTGCATCACCTCGATCGGTGCAGCGTAATCGCAAACCCAACACATGAAAACCAGTGCTGTGCAATTATTAGTCCTCTGATTAAAAAAGGCATGATAGCATAGCGGGAATGTTACTGGACTAGAGGCCTGGACTAAAGCTCTGGAGGCATGGCAGCTGTGAGGATTTAACTTCAATGAATTAATAAATCTGCACAGTGTAGAAGACTGTAAATCAAGAGTTTCTTACAATGGGCTGCCTTTAAAGAAGGGATAGTTGAAGTACAGTCAAGGTATATTCCTACAAAGGGAAAAGATAGGGCAAACAAACCCAGAGCTCCCTGGATGACGAAAGAGATAGAGATTAAGATGAGTCAGAAAAAGTGCACTTAGGACAGATGTCACATAGATAATAAAACTGAGAACCCAACTGATTATTTACCTTTCAGAGGGGAATTGAAAAATCAAATAAGAGAAGCAATGAAAGAGTATGAGAAGAATCTGGCAGCTAACATAATAGGGAATCCAAAAGCCTTCTACCGGCATATAAATAGTCGAAAGATGGTAAGAGGAAGAATGGGGCTGATTAGGGACTAAAAGGGGGATTTGGGCTTGGAGGCAGGGGGCATGGCTGAGGTATTAAATGAATGCTTTGCATCTGTCTTTGCCAAGGAAGAAGATGCTGCCCAGGTCATGGTGAAAGAGAAAGTAGTTCAGAAACTTGAAGGGCTTTAAATTATTAAGGAGAAGGTATTGGATAGGCTGTCTGTACTTAAAGTTGTTAAGTCACCAGGACCAGATGAGATGCATCCAAGGCTACTGAAGAGAGTGGAAATTACAAAGGCACTGGCCATAGGTTTCCAATCTTCCTTAGACTCAGGGGTGATGTCAGAGGACTGAAGAATTGCAAGTGTTACACCCTTGTTCAAAAAAGGGTGTAAAGATAAGTCCAGCTACAGGCCAATCAGTTGGTGGGGAAGCTTTTAGAAACAATAATTCAAGACAAAATTAATAGTCACTGGGCAAATGGGAATTAATTAAGGAAAGCCAGCATGGATTTGTTAAGGGTAAATTGTGTTTACCTAACTTGCTTGAGCTTTTTGATGAGGTAACAAAGACGGTTGATGAGGTAATGTTGTTGATGTGATGCACATGAACTTCTAACAGGCATTTTCAAAGGATAAAATGCCACCCAACAGATTTGTGAGCAAAGTTAAAACTCATGGAATAAAAGGGACAGTAGCAAGATGGATACAATATTAAGATAAAAGCAAAATAACTGGAAATCTGAAATAAAAATAGAAAGTGCTGGAAATACTCAGCATGTCTGGCAGCATCTGTGGATAGAGAAATAGAGTGAACCTCTTGAGTCCATATGACTCTTCTTCAGAGATGGATACAAAATTGGCTGAGTGACAGGAAATAAAGAGAAGTGATGAACGGTTGTTTTTTGGACTAGAGGAAGCTTTAGACTGGAGTTCCCCAGGTATCAATGTTAGGACCCCTGCTCTTCCTGATATATATTAATGACCTAGACTTTAGTATAGAGGACATAATTTCAAAATTTGCACATGATATGTAACTTGGAAGCATTGTGAACCATGAGGAGGATAGTGTAGAACTTCAAAAGGACATAGACAGGTTAGTGGAATGGGCAGGAAAGGGGCAGATGAAATTTAAGACAGAGAAATGTGAAGTAATTCATTTTGGTAGGAAGAATGCAGAGAGACAATATAAAATAAATGGTACAATTCTAAAGGGGGTGCAGAAGCAGAGGACCTAGGTGCATATGTGCATTAATTATTGAAGGTGGCAGGACAGGTTGAGAGAGCGGTTAAGAAAGGATATGGCATCCTGGGCTTTATCAATAGTGGCATAGAGTGCAAAACCAAGGAAGTTATGTTAAATCTGTATAAAACACTAGTTCGGCCTCAACTGGATTATTGCATCCAGGTCTGGGCACCACACTTTAGGAAGCATATGAAGACATTAGAGAGGGTGTAGAGAAAATTCGTGAGAATGGTTCCAGAGATGAGGAACGTTAGTTATGTAGAAAGATTGGACAAGTTGGGACTGTTTTCCTTGGAGAAGGGAGGCTGAGAGGAAATTTGATAGAGTTATTCAAAATCTTGAGGGATCTAGATTTCCAACTGTATGGGTTTGTTTAAATACACTGATGTTGCATATGGGAGGATAACTACATGGGGCTACAAAAGTTTTGTCACAATCTACTCCAGTGCATTTTTACTCTAATGTATTTTTAATTCCTTGATCTGATATATTTAAAGCAGATTTTACATTAAGATTATATAACTAATCTGTACAGGAATGAGATTCTCCTGTACTGCTCAGCCTAAATTAATAATGGTGCTGATAAAATCATCTTGTGATTGCAGGCTTCTGAATTATACTACCCAGAAACCTAATACTCGGAGACACAATGGTCTGGAAATCTTTTGAGCACACCCAAGCAACTGGGAGCAGAAACATGGAATATGCTGTATTTGGAAAAGTAAAACAATTTTTGTTACTGCTTTATGATGTTTTACCAGTGGGCAGAATCATCAATGAAGTTCAATGTCCTCACAAGTGCTGTAGCAGGCATGAAAAAAGACCATTCACCTGCCAGCCACAATGGTGGGTTTTCGCACCTACCTCATAAATTATGCAGTCACAGGAAACATGCCGGATCACTGGCGGCCGGCCTCCGATTGGCCTGCCGTGCCGTTACCTTGCCACTTCCTCATGCCGGGCACCATATTTAAAATGCAGCTAAGCGCACACTTCTCAATGCTTGCAGCCCAGGACAGCTCCGGTAAAGACATAGCCCTGAAAGCCAGGAAGAGTGCCCTGATTCAGTGACGTATCCCTGGGGCGCCTTCTGGGCGCCATGGAAGCTTGCCATGCGCCTTGCTCATACTCTCTCCATCCATCTTTAGAAACATAGAAAATAAGAGCAGGAGTAGGTCATTTGGCCCCTCTAGCCATTCAGTGTGATCATGGCTGATCCACTATCTCAACACCATACTCCTGCTCTCTCCCCATACCACTTGACGCCTTTAGTTTCTAGAAATCTATCTATTTCCATCTTAAATATATTCAGTGACTTGGCCTCCACAACCTTCTGTGGTAGAGAATGCCACAGGTTCATCACCCTCTGAGTGAAGAGATTTCACCTCATCTCAGTCCCGAATGGCCTACCCCGTATCCTGAGACTGTGGCCGGGATTTTCCGTGCCCATCAACATTGGACATGCTCGGTGGCGTGAGCAGACAATATGGCGAGAAGGCCAACAATCAGTTTCACAACATCGTGAAACCAGCTTGCGATTGTCCTCTCCGTCCACCGATGGTGGCGCGTACCTTGCTATCGGACTTTGAGAGCCTCATTGTATTACATCAGCATATCATTATAAGGCCAGCCCACCGGACTCATTCCTCCCCCTGCTGGATCATCCTCCCATGTCATCAGGAAAACACGCCAACATATTTCACAACAGCATAAATAAGGTGTGCACTTGGTGGGCTGCACTTCGCTCGGGATTTCAAGGTTTGTTTGCCTACCTTGCTTCGGTCAACACTCACAGTCAAAAGCGCCAGGCTTCACAGAAAGCACCACATCACTTTGAGGGGGGCTCACAGGCAGGTGTCTACCTATCAGATCAGCCACATGTGGGCGGTTTTTCAATGGCTGCAGGGCTAGGGTTGGCTTAGCAAAGGGGGAGAAGTGGCCTCAGGCAAGGGAAGAGGCTGCAGGACGAGAGCTGTACTGGGGAAGGAAGGTATTCCAGGGTGTATTTGGGGGGCACATGTTGATTTGTGCAAGTGGCTTCAAGATGGTGAGGGTTGAGGAGGCAATCTCCAGAGGAGATGGGGCAAGATGGACATGTGAGGGTGTGTGTGAGAATGGGTGGTGATGTCCCTTGAGCTGGCAGTGAGTGAGATGCCAGTGAATGAGCTTGAGTGTGTGAGTTTAGAGTGATACCCTGGCTGCATGAATGAGATCATTCATCCTCTATCTGCATTGGACGGCCAACCTCTCCTGTGCAGCATTGGCACTGATCACCACTGTCATCGAGCCGGAGTGGTAATGTAGTTGCCCTACCTGCGGCTAGAGCGAGGGTAGAGGACATCACAGCGGGCCTCCATGGCGTCCAAAAGATTCTCGAGGGCTGCAGTCTTCTTCCCTTTCGGGGCCATGTCTTTTTTGTTGCAGTCTTGGGCTGGAAGCACTAAGCGCAGCTGTACTTTAAATGTAATGCCGGTCGTGATGAAGCAGCGAGGTCACAGCGTGGCAGGTGAATCGGAACTCACCCACCATCGAAATGGTGTGTATCCCAGATATGCACAATTAATGCGGCAGGCTTGGGACAATTCAGCATGAAAAGCCGCCATTGCAGCCAGCGGGTAAAACATCGTTTTACCTGCCCACTACCACACTTAGTGCAAATCTGGGACGATTTCGCCCTGTGACCCTTTGTTCTAGAACCCCCAGACAGGGGAAACATCATCCCTGCATCTAGTCTGTCCAGGCCCTGTCAGAATTTTATATGTTTCAATGAGATCCCCCCTCATTCTTCTAAACTCCAGTGAATACAGGCCTAATCGACCCAATCTCTCCTCATACGACAATCCTGCCATCCCAGGAATCAGTCTGGTGAACCTTCACTGCACTCCCTCTATGGCAAGTATATCCTTTCTTAGGTAAAGAGAACAAAACTGCACAATACTGCAGGTGTGGTCTCACCAAGGCCCTGTACAGCTGCAGTAAGACATCCTTGCTCCTGTACTTAAGTCCTCTTGCAATGAAAGCCAACATACCATTTGCCCTCCTAACTGCTTGCTGCACCTGCATGCTTGCTTTCAGTGATTGGTGAACAAAGACACCCAGGTCCCTTTGTGCATCAACATTTCTGAAACTATCACCATTTAAATAAAGCTCTGCCATTCTGTTTTCCCTACAGAAGTGGATATCTTCACACTCATCCATGTTATACTGCATCTACCATGTATTTGCCCATTTACTCAACTTGTCTAAATGGCCTTGAAGCCTCTTAACATCCTCCTCACTACTCAGATTCCCACCAAGCTTCGTGTTGTCAGCAAACTTGGAAATATTACATTTGGTTCCCTCATCCAAATCATTGATATATATTGTGAATAGCTGGGGCCCAAGCACTGATCCCTGTGGTACCCCACTAGTCACCATCTGCGACTCCAAAAAAAACACATTTATTCCTACTTTGTGTTTCCTGTCTGCTAACCAATTCTCAATCCATGCCAATATGTTACCCCCAATCCCATGTGCTTTAATTTTGCACCCTAACCTCTTATTTGGGACTTTATCAAAAGCTATCTGAAAATCCAAATACACCACATCCACTGATTCTCCCTTATCTATTTGACTAGTTATGTCCTCAAAAAACGCCAATAGGTTTGTCAAACATGATTTCCCTTTCATAAATCCATGTTGGTTTTGTCTAATCCTATTGATATTTTCTAAGTGTCTTTTTATCACATCCTTTATAATAGACTCTAGCATTTTCTCTACCCTTGATGTTAGGCTAATCAGTCTGTAATTCCCTGTTTAGTCCCTCCCTCCTTTTTTAAATAGTGGGGTTACATTTGCCACCCTCCAATCTGCTGGGAATGTTCCAAAATCTACAGAATTTTGGAAGATGACAACTAACACATCCACTATTTCCATGGCCACCTCCTTTAGTACCTTGGGATGTAGATTATCAGGCCCTGGGGATTTATTAGCTTTCAGTCCCATTAATTTCTGCAGCACTATTTTTTCACCAATACTAATTTCTTTTAATTCCTCCTTTTCACTAGACCTTTGGTTCCCTAATATTTCTGGGAAGTTATTTGTGTCTTCTTCTGTAAAGACAGAACTAAAGTAGTTGTTTAATTGCTCTGCCATTTCCTTATTCTCTATTATAAAATCTCCTGTTTCAGACTGTAAGGGATCTACTTTTGTCTTCACTAATCTTTTTCTTTTTACATACTTATTGAAGTTTTTACTGTCCGCTTTCATGTTCCTTGCAAGTTTACTCTCATACTCTAATTTTCCCCTCAATCAATCTCTTGGTCCTCCTTTGCTGAATTCTAAACTGTTCCCAATCCTCAGGCTTGCTACTTTTTCTAGCAACTTTATATGACTCCTCTTTGGATCTAATGCTATCCTTAATTTCTTTCATTAGCCGTGGTTGGGCTGATTTTCCTTTTGTGTTTTTTGCGCCAGAAAGGAATGTATAACTGTTGCAGTGCATACATTTATTCCTTAAATATTAGCCATTGCTGATCCACCATCATGCCTTTTATCTATTGTAGCCAAATAACCCTTCATACCTTCGTAGTTTCCTTTGTTTATGTTTAGGACCCTAGTTTTGGATTGGACTACTTCACTTTCCATCCTAATGAAGAATTCTATCATGTTATGGTCACTGCTCCCTAAAGGACCCCACACAACAAGATTATTAATGAACCCCTTCTCCAGCCAGACCATCGCTTTGGTCTGAAGGTTAAACAATGCACAGGGAAGAGGCCCTGGATTGGGACACCTGCCTTTAACTTGTGCAGGAACCAAGGTTTCACATCTGAGTGAGATGAACACTGCTTATCATAACAAAGAGCCATAGGCAAGAAAACATTCTTGGGAGTTTAATTACAATAGTAAATATTATGTACAAGTGATTAACACCCGTGCCCGGGCTGTGTAACTACACCTTCTTATCCTTCCTAACCTTGGTGCTTCCTGATATCCACAGTGGAGGTGGAGGCAGCCTGCTGACTGTGATGTCCTGCCTGTGATGACTTCAGCATGCATCCTCTGGAAAGCTGAAACCTGGAGGGCCCCAGCCTGCTTTGGGTGACCTGCTATAGGCCAGCTGCACCCTCCTTGGCCTGCGGAGCTGGAGCTGTGGGGTCACAGGAAGGGGGGATTTGCATTGGTCGGACATTCCCGGAGTCACCTGGGTGGATCTAAGCACCATGTCAGTGCAGTCAACGGCACCCTGCACCTGTGGAAAACCAGGGGTCTTCACAAATCCCAATGCTCTTGCTTCCTGGCTTTCCTGATCCCCGGTGAAATGCACAAAGCTCTGTCCCTTCACGAAGATGGCGTCCGTGACCTCTTGGATACGCTTGTGCATGGAGGCTTGCAAGATCCCACACATGTCACCTGTGGAACCCTGGAAGGAGACACTGGCATAAAAATTGAGTGCCGCGCTGCAGTCACTTTCACGTCCACAGGTAATGGATGCTTTCTATGCCCCGTTGGGCCAAATCTTGCGCCTGTGACCGACCAGTTCCCTAGACATGCACAGTCTTCAGCGACACTGGTCATCTGCAGGAATGATAAGTGCCATCTATAGACCCTGGCTCTAGAGCAATGGCTCACTGTGGATCTTCAGCTGCAGGTGCAGCAGGCCCTGATGCCCCTTCACCTTGACGGAGGCGCTCCTCCCTTTGCTGCACCAGGAGCCTCTGCCACTCTCTTCTTCTCTTTTTCCTGTAAGCCATGAGGCACATTGCTAAATCACACGGCTCTATGATCCTGATGTTCTCCGCCTGCAGGATCAAATAGAAAGATGCGTGGGTTGGGATATGTGTCCTAAGAATCTCTCTTGGTTAAGCCTGAAGACCCCTTCACACATCTCGGAGGGTGCTGGCCATCAATTGGATGGCCAAAGTTTAGTGCACTTCATGGCTGTCAGAAACCCACCCACCTCCGCTGCACTCCACATGACAGTGGCAGCTTCAACCATTGGATTGCATATTGTGCTCTCAGCTCAGGTGCAGGCATTCTCATAACCTGCACTGCAAGGCTGCATTGTTAGCTTGAATCATGAGGGATGCTGGTCCAAACCTTAATAAAGACATTGCAAGGGGTTGTGAGCGCCTCCACCAGTGACTGCGCCACCTTTCGCCAGGCGATTGTACAACTTGCCCAATCGGTCAATTGTTCTGTTGCCCCCTAAAACCAACATCAATTTGCAGTCTGTGCCCGAGGAGTGAAAAACTCTGGAGTATTTGGTGGCACTTTCATGCTTTTGCATTGTTTGAGTGGGCAGAAAAGCTTAAGCCCGACTCCAAGCCTGTCAATGGAGCCGATACTGAAAGGTCTCAGCTGCAGAAGAATGCTCACTTTTGAAAAGCTTTTCCAAATGCGTGGCCACTTCCCTCACCACCCTCCCTTCCTTCAGTCTGTGCTGCCTTGTCCCTTCCACTCCTGGCCTGACCTGCACTGGAGCCCTTGCCCCGGCAGCACACTGAAAGCCAGCCGGGAAAAAGCGACTTGCCAGTGCCCCCCTGCGAATGCGCGGCCCCTCTTCCTTGGTGTCCTACTGGCAATGCTCGTGAGTGCTGCACAAGGTTGTGTGCACTCACCTCCGAGTTCCCTTCAAAGTTCAGGTCACCAGGTGCACACTATTTAAAGGCAGTTGACAAGCACACTGTTCTGAAGTTACGCAGTACTGAAGTGGGCGGTAAATTTGATGCAGGGGAGATAATTCCGGTGAGCAGGGCTTTTAATGAGGTGCTGAAGTATTGAAATTAGGCTCCTGAAATGCGACAGCAGGAAACGCGGCCCACCATTGACGGGTGAAGCGGGGGATCGTAAACTGGTTTCACGACAGAGTAAAACCGATTTTTTGCCTTCTTGCCATATTGTCCCTCCCCGCCCGCCATGACGCCCACCACTAATGGGACCGGACTATTCCACCCAGTGTTTTATGTTTCAGGTAAATATTTATATCCACAGTGTTTCCAGTTCACGCATTTGCGGTTCGGCATTGTAATGTTATTTTCTAATCCAGGAAATTCTGAAATCTAGAAATGACTTGTGTTACAAATATGAGGTTTGTAAGATTGTTATGTTTTGGGACTATCTCTTTAATTTATGGTAAAATGGAGGAATGAAGAGGATCATGTGACTTGTTCTGATCTGTCCGACAATAAGCTTGCATGGCTTGGTTGTTCAAGGTTTAAGGGGGGCCCAGGTAGTTTTACTTAGAAAAAGGTCCAAGAAGTTAACACCAGTGGACATTGGCAAAGGCATTTACGATGACTGTAGCACAGAATGACAGAGTTGTTAAAGCACAGAAGGCGGTATTCAGCCCATCGTGTCTGTGCAGCTCTTTGAATGAACAATGCACCTCATGTCATTCGCTGTCTTCTCCTCATAACCCTGCACATTCTTCCTTTTCAGATAATAATCCAACTCCTTCTTGAATGCCTCAACTGAACCTGTCTCCACCATTACTCTTAGGCAGTGCATTCCAGATCTTAACCACTCGCTGCATGAATAAGTTTCTCCCCATGTTTGTATTGCTTCTTTTGCCAATGACTTTAAATTTGTGCCCTCTCGATCCTTCCACCAATGGGATCAGTTTCTCCCTTTCTCTCTGCCCAGGCCTCTCATGATTTTGAACACCTCTATCATATCTGCTCTCAACCTTCCCTTCGTCAAGGAAGAGAGTCCCAACTTCTCCAATCTATCTATGTAACTGAAGTTCCTATTCCCAGAAGCAATTCTCGTAAATCTTTTCTACATCCTCTTTAATGTCTTCACATCTTTCCCAAAAGTGTGGTGTCCAGAATTGGGCGCAATACTCCAGTTGAGATTGATCCAGTGTTTTATACAAGTTTAACATGACCTCCTTGCTCATGTACTCTATGCCCTTATTAATAAAGCCTCAGATACCGTACACTTTATCAACCATTCTCTCAACCTGTCCTCCCACTTTCAATGGCTTATTCACATATACACCCAGGTCCTTTTGCTCCTGCACCCTTTTAGCATTGGACCCCTTGTTTTATATTTTCTTTGTGTTCTTCCTATCAATCACTTCACAATTCTCTGCATTGAATCTCATCTGCCACTTGTCCGTCCATCCCACCCTGTTTAATGGACGTGGTAGGTAGTGTATCTTATGAAGAGGGATTGTAGCCAGACTCAGGTAGTTACTCAAAACAGATTTATTTACACTATGTACAATATATACAAGGTGGGTTACTGAGTAAGCACATCTCCCCTGAGTGCTGGCTGTCTGCTGTGCAGAATCGTTAGCATCTCCCCCTAAGTATACTGTCTGCTTTTTCAATAACAGTGTTAACTATGACCAAACTATTTACATCACATTTACTTTAAACTAGTTACATTACATTGGGTCTGCCACCTCCCCCGCCTCCCCACCACCCCCCAACTCCCAGAGTTCCCCAGTTATAGGTCAAGTCTCTGTGCAGCTTTCACTACTCTTCAGGGCTGTGTTGTTGTGACTGCCATGTGGGGTCAGTTGTCTGGAAGTGGTTCAGCATCTCGCAAGCCGCTCAATGTATTCTTGGGGTCTTCATCCCACAACGTGTGGTAACCAAAGACTTGTGTTCTCATGGGTGCCAATGAAATCAGGGCTCTCCTGTTGGTGTCCAGACCAGGTATGATCGTGGGTGCTCCATTCTGGTAAGGACTGCACCTTCTGCCTTATGATCACAGATCCAAACTCTCTGGCCTGGAGCTAAGAGTCGTAGGGTCTTGTCCCTATGCCTGTACCACTGTTGTTGTTTCTCACGGAGGCTTGTTTTCCTATTAATATTAGGTTTGAGGTTCCTTGGCAGTAGAGGAATGTGAGTCTTTAGTCATGGCCCATGAGCAATTCAGCTGAAGAGAATCCATTAGCTAGAGGCTTGAGAATACAACAGGGCTGAATGCCACTCATAATTCTTAGACATCAGGGTCTTGTTGATCCTGACCGCTTGCTCAGCCTCCTTGTTAGATTGAGGGTGAAGGGGGGAGCTAGTGATATGGGTGATCCCATTATTGGCAATGAATTTGCGGAAGTGACTATTCGCAAATTGTGGACCATTATCCGAGATGATTTCATTGGGGAAGTCATGGGTATAAAAAATGGACTGTAGCGTCCTGATCACTGACTCAGCTGTAGTGGCGTGGAGTCTGACAACTTCCATCCATCTAGAGTAATAATTGACAGCCTGTCTTGCCTTGATGATCTAAGAGGTCAAGCGCCAATTTCTGCTAAGGTCGGTGTGGAAAATTGGATGGGACCAGGAGTTTTGTGGATGTTTGGCTGTTAATGCAGCAGGTATGACAGGATAGGATGAAATCTTAAACACTCTGTGTGATGTCCGGCCAGCGCAGATTGCAGTCTATGTGCTCTGCACTTGGCGATGCCTAGATGGCATCTCTTCTCACGTGAACTTATGGATGAACAAGCAGTGATCACAAACTAAGAGGTCATCAACTACAGTTAAGTGTCTGCGCTGCTCGTGGTATTTACGAATGTGCTGGTCATGCAGAAACCTTATGCTTGAGCACATAGAGACCTCTTTTTGTGCTCTTCAGACATCTTGGAACTTCATAGCAGAGATGGGCTATAAGTTTATTACAGTCAAAGAAAGTGCTTCCACTTCTGAGCCAAGTGTGAAATCCAAGGCAATAGCCTGGTCTACTGTAGCTCTGGAGAGAGCATCAGCCATGGATTGTGAGTTTCCTGGAACCTCCTGCAGAGTTTCTGTGATGGTGGCTAAGTTTGGGATAAACTTGCCCACCTGGTTTACCACCCCTAAGAACCACTGAACATCCGTCATACATTTCAGGTGGGGAAATTTTGTAATGGCCTTTGTTTTGTGAGGGTCCAGCATGATCCCCTGATTCTGGATGATGTGTCCTAGAAATTTGATGGTGGTCTTGGCGAATTCACACTTGTCATCCAACATGAGACCTGCTTCCTGGAGGGCTTTAAGAATTTTTTGAATCTTGTGGTCATGCTCTTCTCTTGTGGATCCGTAGATAAGGACTGCGTCTGTGTTGTAGATGATTGTTTGTTTGCCTTCTAGGATCATGGACATGGTGCGCTGGAATATCTCCGTGGCTGACGAGATACCAAAGGGAAGGTGGTTAAAACAAAAATGGCCAAACAGAATGATAAAGATTGTAAGCAGCCTGGACTCCTGTTCAAGGGGTATTTGCCAAAATACACCATTAGCGTCAAGTTTGGTGTTGGCAACCTTTGCCATGCTGTCGTCCATTGATGCCATTGAGTGGACTTCCATCTCGATTGCCTTCTTTAATTGCGTGAGATCTATGCACAGCCTGAGTTGGCTGTTTGGTTTGAGAACTGTCACTGGCCCGGAGCACCACCGGGTTGGTTGTGTGACTTGTGAAATTACACCTATGTCCAGTATGAGGTCAAGTTCCTCTTTGACCTTCAATAGTCGAGGATGTGGTACCCTCCTGGGGGTGAACAGGCACACCAGCATGGAATCTGGAAGCAGTGAAATGTGATACTCATTTTTTAGGTTACCCAGCCCCTGGAAGAGTTGTGGGAATTCCTAGCGGAATTCAGTCCTGATGTCCAGTAGAAGAACCTCATCTACTTTTTGCAGGATGCCCAGTTGTATACACACATTCCTGCTGAGTAAAGAGATGCTTTGATTTCACAAAGTATACAGGGTCTCTGTGATCTGTCACCCCTTGTGGCATAAAGTGGCTGTGATCTGACCCCTGACCTGCAGATTAGTTCCCCCTGGACCTTGGAGTTTAGTATCTGATGGCTGGACAGGGACTGTTGAGAGACACTAAATGATCAGCCAGCATGGATATGAGAGCACCCATATCGCACTTAAAGCAGGTTTGATACCCTTTAACTTGTAAAGTGACAGGTCAGAAGTCCTGGCAATGGTCTTGTACTTCTCCCAGGAAGTCTGAGATGGTATTTGTTTGTTTGTGGTCCATATTCTGGGTGAGTTGCGTGCCGCAGTTATTCTGTTGTTTTTTCTGCTTATTGAAGGTTTTAAATGAACAGAACTGCTGGAAGTGCCTGTCCTCTCGCATCAAAAGCACTCTGCGCCCCCTGCTGGGCAGTCTTGCCATCTGTGTTGTCTCTTTGAGCAGCAGCGTAAACACTTCAAGATGGTGGCGGTACGGGTTCCCACCTTTTTGGCCAGTTTGGCAGGCTTCTGCCTGGGCGAGGCTACTGCGATTGGGCCTGAACAACGAGCGGACCTTGCCAATGCCTCGGTGTTTGAAGGGCAACAGGCCGAATTCACATACTTGGGCTGGCTTGACTTAACCATGAAATAGTTGAGCAAGAACATGAGCAACTGTCGGGGACTCCTGTTCACGAGAATTAGCTAACGTGCATGAAGCGTTAAGAAGTGATTCGACTGATGCCCTTGTTTTGTGGGACCTGTGGCTGAAGCGTGTTTACCCAGCAGTGGTCTCCCGTGTTGAAGTAAAAAAAGCATCAAAGCTTTTTAAAATCAAGTCGAAGTCTGCAGAGGTCCTGTCAAGCTCCTGGCTGAAAAGGATGTGGTCACCAACGGGCTCTACAGCATAAAGGACCAAACTGACCTGGAGTTGGTTCTCTTCGGTAAGGAGGCCCTAGGCTGCTTGGACTTCAAAAGGTTATCAGACTATGTCTTCCAACTTTGGCCTCTGTGCAGATCTTTGAGACTTTACAATGGGCAGAGTAGGGGCAGTGACTGCTTGTCTGGTACCACCATCACTACCCTTTTCAGTTAGCCTCTTGCTTAGGCACGCTTGTGAGACGTTGGTCTGACGAGGGTTCATTGTTGTCCTGGGCTGTGGGTGTTCCATCAATGGCACCGACTCTTGCTTAGATTGGTGTCTCCCCCTCTACTATTATGTTTAATGGACATGCTCGGTAGTGTATCTTATGAAGAGGGACTGTAGCCTTACTCAGGAAGTCACTCCAAACAGGTTTATTTACACTATGTACAACATATACAAGGTGGGTTACTGAGTAGGCACATCTCCCTTCAAACATCTCCCCTGGTATATGTCCTTTTGAAGTTCTACACTATTCTCCTCACAGTTCACAATGCTTCCAAACTTTGTATCATTCGTAAATTTTGAGATTGTGCCCTATACACCAGTAATCGGTCTCTACAGGGATCGTAACATTTGGTCCCAAGCATTCCCAAGCAGAGCTTACAGTATATTTGTTTTTCTCTGCGAATACACCTCCCTGCTTAAATAAATCACAGGACCATTCCCTGTCCCCCTGCATCATCTTGGTAAATGCAGCAGCTGGTGAGTTCTGGGTTAGTTGACCTCGCCCAGGTCAAGACTAAAAATGCTACAATTTGCCTCACTAGGAATCTGGCTTCCCAACAGTCTCTCTCTCTCTCTCTCTCTTTCTGTCTCCCTATCTCAATAATAGAAACCAGTTTGTTGCCCTGTAAGTTACGGCACTTCAGGTTCAAATCCAAGTACTTTTTAAATGTTATGAGTATTTCTGCCTCTACCACCCTTTCAGGTAGTGAGTGCCAGATCCCCTCTGCCCTCTGGATATGGGAAATCCTCTTGAATTCCCTCTAAACTTCCTATCTCTATGGCCCTGGTTATGGACCCCGGAAATAGGTCCTTCCCATCCACTCTATCTAGACCACTCAGTTTTATACACTTCAATTAGGTCTCCCCTCAGCTTCCTCTGTTCCAACAGAAAAAGAACTCAAGTATACCCAATCTCTCCTCATGACTGAAAATGCTCCTGTCCTGGCAACTTCCTATTAAGTCTCCTCTGTATCCTTTTCTCTGGACTGAACTCCATTTTGCTATTGATGAAGGATTAGTGTCCTGAAATGTTAACTCTGTTCCCCTCTCCCCAAATGCTGCCATGCTATGTATGTCCAGCATTTCCTGTTTTTATTCCATTTGCAAATGTTCCACCCACCTGTCCAGTCTGTTGATATCTTCCTGCAGTTTACAGATTTCTTCTTCATTATCACCCCACATGGTCAGTTGTTGTACCATCTGCTAATTTCTTAATCATACCCCCTACATTCAAGTCCATATCATTGATACATAACACAAAAAGCAAGGGCCCTAGTATTGAGTGCTGCAGAACCCCACTGTAAACAGCCTTCCAGTCACAAAAACACCAAAAATCATTACCCTTTACTTCCTGCTTCCGAGCCAATTTTAAATCCAACGTGCCAATTTGCCTTGGGTCCCATGGGTCTTTACTTTCATGACCTTTCTGCCATGTGGGACCTTACAAAAAGCCTTGCTAAAATCCATACAGACTACATCAAATGCACTACCCTCATCGACCCTCCTTTACATCTCTTTAAAAAATTCATTCATGTTAGTCAGACACAACCTTTCCTTACCAGTCCGAGCTGACTGTCTTTGATTGGTCCATGCCTTTCTAAATGAAAATTTATCCTGTCCCTCAGAACTTTTTCCAGTAATTTTCCCATCAACAAGACTATGATAACTAGTCTCTAATTACTGGTCTATTCCTTTCTCCTGTTTCAAACAATGATACATAATGGTGCCAGTCATCTGGCACCACACCAGCAGCCATAGAGAATTGAAAAATGATGGTCTGAGCCTCTGCTATTTCTTCTCTTGCTGCCCTTAACACCCTAGGGGAATGAATGGTGGTGTAGTGTATTGTCACTGGACGAGTAATCCAGAGACCCAGGGTAATGCTCTGGGGACCCGGGTTCAAATCCTGCCACAGCAGATGGTGGAATTTGAATTCAGTAAAAGACCATGAAACCATTGTCAATTGTCATAAAAACCCATCTGGTTTTCATAGGGAAGGAAATCTGTTGTATCAAACTGCTACAAAGCCTCAAAAAAGGGCCAGGAGAGCATTCTGGGATAGGCACCAGGCATACCTAAAAATGAGAAAATTGCCCAGGTGTGTCCTGTACACAAAAAGCAGGACAAATCCAACCCATCCAATTACCAACCCATCAGTCTACTCTCCATCATCAGTAAAGTAATGGAAGGGGTCATCGACAATGCTATCAAGTGGCACTTGCTTAACATAACCTGCTCACTGATGCTCAGTTTGGGTTCCGCCAGGGCCACTCAGCGCCTGACCTCATTACAGCCTCAGTTCAAACATGGACAAAACAGCTGAACTCCTGAGGTGAGTTGAGAGTGACTAACCTTGACATCAAGGCAACATTTGACAGAGTGTGGTGCCAAGGAGCCCTAGCAAAACTGGGGTCAATGGGAATCAGGGGAAAAACTCTCCACTGTTTGGAGTCATGCCTAGCACAAAGGAAGATGGTTGTTGATGTTTGAGGTCAGTCATCACTGAAGGAGGTCCTCCGGGTAGTATCCTCAGCCCAACCATCTTCAGCTGCTTCATCAATGACAGTCCTTCCATCATCAGGTCAGAAGTGGGGATGTTCACTGATGACTGCACAATGTTCAGCACTATTTGCAACTCCTCAGATGCTGAAGCAGTCCATGTCCAAATGCAGCAAGGCCTGGACAATATCCAGGCTTGGGCAGACAAGTGGCAAGTAACATTCGTGCCAGGCAATGGCCATCTGCACCTAGAGAGAATCTAACTATTGCCCCTTGACGTTCAATGGCATTACCATCACTGAATCCCCCACTATTAACATATTGGGGGTTACCATTGACCAGAAACTGAACTGGACTGGCCATATAAATACTGTGGCTACAAGAGCAGGTCAGAGGCTAGGAATCCTGCGATGAGTAACTCACCTCCTGACTCTCCAAAGCCTGTCCACCATCTACAAGTCAGGAGTGTGATGGAATACTCCCCACTTGCCTGGATGAGTGCAGCTTCATCAACACTCAAGGAGCTTGACACCATCCAGGACAAAGCAGCCCGCTTGATTGGCACCCCATCCACAAACATTCACTCCCTCCACCACAGACGCACAGTAGCAGCAGTGTGTACCATCTACAAGATACACTGCAGGAATTCACCAAGGCTCCTTAGGCAGCACCTTCCAAACCCACGACCACTACCATCTAGAAGGACAAGGACAGAAGATAGATGAGAACATCACCACCTGGAAGTTCCTCTCCAAGCCACTCACCATTCCGACTTGGAAATATATCGCCATTCCTTCACTGTCGCTGGGTCAAAATACTGGAACTCCCTTCCTAACAGCACTGTGGGTGTACCTACACCACATGGACTGTAGTGGTTCAAGAAGGCAGCTCACCACCACCTTCTCAGGGGCAACTAGGGATGGGCAATAAATGCTGGCCCAGCCAGTGAAGCCCACATCCCGTGGATGAATTAAAAAAAAACTCTTAATACTTACTCTCTCATTATGTTAATTTCATCCAATATTTTACACTCCTCCTCCCTGATTACAATATCTGTATTGTCCTCTCTTTTGTGAAAACAGGTGCAAGTAATCATTAAGAACCAAAGCAAAATACTGTGAATGCTGAAAATCTGAAATAAAAACAGAAGAAGGGTCATCACAACTTGAAATGTCAACTCTGTTTCTCTCCACAGCTGCTGTCTGACCTGCTGAGTATTTCCAGCATTTTCTGTTTTTACATAATTATGAATCATACCATCATTCTCTGTCACTACATATAGTATACCCTCATTGCCCCTAATAGGCCCTTTTCTTTCTTTAATTATCCTTTTACTTTTTATGTATTTATAAAAAAATCTTTGGGTTTTCCTTGTTTTTACTTGCCAATATTTTTGAAGCCCTCTCTTTGATTTCATAATTTGCTTCTTAATTTTGCCCCTACACTTCTTATAACTTCTCTAGGTTTTCTGCTGTATTGAGTCCTTGCTATCTTTCATAAGCTTCCCTTTTATGTTTAATCCTCTTTTAAACTCCTTCACATCCAAAGAGCTCTGAATTTGTTGGTTACACCCTTTTTCTTTGAGGAAATATACTTGCCCTGAACTCTGACTATTCCCTTAAATGTCTCCCACTGATCTGGAATTGATTTACCCTCAAGTAGCTGTTTCCAGTCCACTTCAGCTAAATCACATCTCAGTTTAGTAGAATTATCTTTTCCCAAATTGAGAACTTTTATTTCCGGTTTTTCTTTTTCCTTTTCCTTTTCCATAATTACCCTAAATTAAACTAAACTATGATCAAAGTTCTCCCCAATTGAAATCCCTTCTGCCAGCTTCATTCTGTAAAACAAGGTCCAGAACAGCCCCTTTCTTATTGGGCTTGCTATACTGACTAAAAAAGTTCTCATGTATGTATTTTAAGAATTCTGCTCCCTCTGTGGCTTGCAGAATCTGGCACTCAGCCAAGTGCAGTTAGAAATAGTAGCCTAGACATTTTCACCCCTAACTGGATGATCTGAAGTCATACTGATGCCTAATATTATGCAAGCGCAATGTATTCTAGATAAATACTAACTTTGCAAAAGTATATTCCTAGCAGCAGCCAAAGGTACGTATTGGGAAATCACAGCCACATTATCCTGATTTTCCTTTCAGCAAAATTATTAGATGAAAAATTATCAGGAATACACCCACCCCAATTTCCCAGTTCGTGTTTCTAGTAAATGAGGCTTTTTACTAGGAGAACACTTGTTTAAAATCAGCCTATAGCTCCAGATGACTGAAATCAATGTGAGGCTCAGGAGTAGGGCTTAGGGTGGTGCAAGGACAAAGGTGTGGCACACTCCATTTAACACTTTTAAACTAATTGGCTGATCAGACTTTCTAGGAGGGACAAAGCTTAGTAAGCATCATTTAAGTAAGGAAGAACAATCACCTTTTTTAAAAACTCAAACTAAAAATCTATTACTTGACTGGAATTTTACATTCCTGCCCTCTGGAGGGCGTGACCGGGCTAGCAGGCAGGCAGTTAGGAAATTTGGCAACATGGTGGTGGCACCATGCCCTTCATCTAACCGCTGTTGCTGGTATTTTGCCAGTATCAGGGTGGCATCAGGCAGCCCACTCGCATGTGGGCCCATTGAGGCCCTCAAGTAGCCAATTAATGCCCACTTAAAGGCTTCCTTCTGCCACCGTTGGTATTTTGACAACGTTGGAAGGTGCCCAAGCCACATGACAAAGCCTTGTTGTCAACGTTGGGAGAAGGGGTGCCTCCTGTTCAGGTAATTTGTGCACAAGTTACTTCCACCACTCCCTGGCATAGCCCCAGACTTACCTCACAGTCCTCTTCAATGGGAGCTGCCTATTGTCCCAACAGTGACCACAGCATCCAATCGTGCTACTGGGTCAAGAGAGCTGCTAGCTGACGGCTTTAAGGCTGAGGGCAGGGCCACTTCCTCCGCATAAAATCCCCCCCCACCGGCCACCATATAGCAATAACTTTCTACACATTACTTAACTCAAAGCAAGTGCAAAGAACAAAGTCAGTGCTGGCATTTGCAATATGTTAAGCCCAATGCGTATTATTGAAAACATTGTATTACTTTATAGATGGAAACAAGAATTTTTATAATTTACAGTGTGATCTTCCATGGAAGATATCCAAGCTTTCAGCAGAAGCTCCCTCATGGTTAAGCACCATTGTCATGTCCATTAAACCAACCACACACTCCCTGTTGGACAGGATGGTTTCCGTGCTCTCTGCAAAGCTCTGGAACATGTTGGAGTTGGCCTTCTCCATGCTGAGAGCATAAGCAGGCTGCCCAATTAATCTGATATTTATCCATCTGCCTTCTTCAACAGTTTGAGCCCCTGCAGAAAAGTAACGGTGCAATCCAGGGAGGCTAGTCTCCTCTTTCTGAAGTGCCAGAGGTGTCATCACACTTTCAGCACCTGAAATGAAAGAGAAGAGCAAGGGTTAGGTTTTAGTGTGAAAGAGAAGCAGAAGGAGTGGCAGTGAAAATAGTTATAGTTTGTCATGGTGAAATGGAAGTAAGAAGGGCCATGGAGTACAAGAATAGAAACAATTATAAAGTTATATATGACAATGGTTTCTTTGACTACTTTCATTGTAATTCTGCAGAATAAACTCTCCTTATCACAGGCCATGCAAAGCAGTGGAGCAGCTTACAGGTAATGGAGGCCACAATTCCCCATGTCCCGTGGAGTATTCGAACATTTCTGTCTGCACTCATACCATATCAATCCCATTCCTGACAAGGTGTTCATCTAGCCATTTTTGAAGGTGATAATTGATACAGTATTGATAAAGTGTTGAGTTGTACTGCTGAGTATCTATTGCTCTGGATGACATCAAAAGTGAGTTCAAAGTACTACTGTTCCAATAAACAATAATGGCAAAGAGGCTGATGGCAAACTTAAATTACACATCAAACATCAATGCATCAAGGAATTTTAATCAACTATAAACGCTAAAAACCTAGCAAACACGGTCCCTTAACAACTATTGAGGTGATATAATCCAAAACTACCTTGATAGGTTACAGATCCTCAAACAAATCAAATAACGTGAATGACGAGACATAAACTGTCTCATGCAAACATTTTAGTGCTTGATGGAACAATTAGTTAAAATGTGTTTGCTCAAGATGAAAGTATAGAATTGAAAGTGATTCTCCATAGTAGATAAATAGGACCAGCTGCTGTATAGTTAGCTCTTTGAAAAGACAAAGTTAAAAAAGTATGTCAGAGGCAGTTGATTTTTAGCCCTGCAAGTTACATCATTATTATGTCAACCAATGTTGTGAGGTTTGGCCACAAACGTGAAAGAACTTATTCAAAGCTACACAGAAATCCAGTGAAGTAATTGCACGCAATTATCTGTGGTCAAATCATTTGCTTAATTAATCGTGTGTAGCTTTCGCATTTCTCAGGGAGATACCCAAATACCCATAGACCCATAATGGGAAGTGACAATCCAAAGATAAGTGGTTTCATTGGGAAGCAAAATTTCTTCCAGCCTTTGGAAAGGCTCAAAAGACACCAACCCGATGCCAGCCTTCGCCAAGACCTTTGGAGAAAGGAAAAGAAGTCCAAAGCAAACTGAAGTGAAAGAAAACCCAATGTGAGAGAACCAGAGTTGGCAGGCAAATGATGGAGCAGCCCAGAACATGACTTCCTACTTCATGGCTGGTAAAGTGGACACTATGATGCCTACGGTGAGTGTGAGGAGAGTTGTCCTGTTTGACACTTCATGCTATCCTATCCTTACCATTGACAGCAATGTAGCAGGCCCATGGCATAAAAAGAACAGGAGCAGCAGGCCTATAAAGTTTGATTGCAATTTACATTGGAGTATAAATGACAACTTGTCATACCTCTCTTATGGATCAAAGCCTATGCGGGAATGATGAGAGTGCAGGAAGACAGGGAAACTCACACAATTCAACTGTATAACACCTCTTCATCCTTCAAAAATTAGAAATAAAGTAAAATTGTCTTGACGAAGCTCTGTGCCTATATTGAGCTCATGAGAAAAAGATGGCAATGCTAAACAGTAGACACAAAGCTCCTGGCCACCGAAGCAGAAACACATAAGAAAAAACAATAAAGCTAAGGAATATCCTCAAATGCTCCTACTGTTATTACTTTGGTGCCCTTCTATCAGCAACACAGTTCCTAGCAACCCTGGGCAGCTCAGAAATTAGCATGAGGCCAGGTTTAACTCCAGGAGATTGACTTGAAGGTGGAAAGACTGTTATTTAAATCCTATTTACATACACCTGTTTGCAAACTGACAGACGCTTCCTGCACAGTTTAAAACCCAACTGGAGGATTATACAGGATGCTAATGGACAGATCCAGCAAAATATATCTCCGCCCTTTTTTCCAATCGCTATCTGATTGTTGTCATTTAATATAACAACTAAAGCAGCCCAAAGATTCACTTAATGACAGGAGTTGGAAATAGCTTCTCCATTCATAGAAATTCTTCCCCCAGCACAGTTTGTGACCTACTGAAAGCATCCTTTCTAACAGAGGTTCTCAACCTTTCATTTCAGAGGTCCGCCTCCTATATTATCAAAATTCCACTGATCCTCTAAAACATAACGCGTGTTTTCTCTGTATAAAAATAGTTACATAACTAAACATATATTTATCAATATTTTTGCTTTAATTACTTAATGTGAAATTTATTGCTGTTGCTAAGCAACAATTCTGTCAAGATGTGAAAATTGAACTGCTAGATATATAGCAGAAGTCTTCCTCTGCTCCATTTACCAGATCGATGATCAAGTTATGAGATAGATTTCAGGGGTAATAAGGAACTCATTTCACTGAGGTAAGACTGAATGAAAACAAACTGTGCTTGAATAACTGGGAGGGAAAATTGATCCCAAGGTGAGAATAACTCTACTGAAGCCCCTAACATGGGACCATGTATTTCCCATAATACAGTTGGTGGTGAGTGAGCCTGATAAATAGAGCTTGATTTAAACATTGAGAATATCAAGGTGGCTGACACCCTGCCATTGGCCTGTGTAAGCCCACCCACCACACTGAGGTAGTTGCCCAACATTAAGGCTAAAGGGGAAAATCTGAGGTTTAGGAGGATAGCCTGCTGGAGACATCACCTGGAGATTGAACCAGCAAGAACCATCCCAGAGATGTACTAGGAAAGTACCCTGTACCCTGGGACACCTGGTAACATTCGTGGGTCTGTAAACCTTGGTCCTGTCAGCATACGCCTAAACTCTCTGCAGTCATCTCAGCCTTGAACATATTTGAGGTAGAGAATTCCAAAGTTTTACAACCCTTTGAGTGAAGAAATTTCTTCTCATCTCAATCATAAATAATCAGCACTTTATCCTGGGACTGTGCTCCAGTGTTCTAGATTCCCCAGCCAAGGAAAATGACCTCTCAGTGGCTACCCTGTCAGGCCGCTTCAGAAATTTGGGTGTTTCAATGAGATCACCTCTCTTTCATCTAAACTCCAGAGAATATAGCCCAATTTACTCAGCCTCACAGCATAGCACAGCCCTCTCATCCCCAAAACCAATCTTTTTTATTCTTACATTCATGGGGTGTGGGCATCACTGGCGAGGCCAGCAATAATTACCCATCCCTAATTGCCCTTGAGAAGGTGGCGGTAAGCCACTTTCTTGAACCCCTGCAGTCCATGTGTTGTAGGGACACCCACAGTGTTGTTAGGAAGGAATTCCAGGATTTTGACCCAGTGACAGTGAAGGAATGGGGATATATTTCCAAGTCAGGATAGTGTGTGGCTTGGAGGGGAACTTGAAAATGGTGGTATTCCCATGCATCTGCTGCCCTTGTCATTCTGGGTGGTAGAGGTTATGATTTGGAAGGTGCTGTCAAAGGAACCTTGGTGATTCGCTGCAGTGCATCTTGTAGATGGTACATACTGCTGCCTCTAGAGCACCTTTGCTCTAACATCTCCAATGCACGTATTTCCTTCTTTTAATATTGAGACCAAAACTGCGCACAGTGTCAGCTCACCAAAGCCCTGAACAATTGTAGTAAGGCTTTTATTCCAAGTGGTGGCTGTACTGGCTTCTGCTCTCAAGCCTTTCTACACTAAGGATGATATCAGAGGTCATATGATTATGGCAAGTCACATTGCACAAAGGCACTTCTCCAAACATCCCCCTTTTCATAAAAACAAATAAAAACAACCTGCATACACTATCATCTGCACATGCAAGTCAGGCACATACATGGGCTACAATGAAAATCATCATGCACGTAACAGAAAACTAGTCATTTTAGTCTGACCCACTTTTGTCTGTCCCTCCTCATGCATTGCAAACATAAGCCCAGGTTTTCACCATGAAGTAGCAGCTATCCATCCTGACAAAATAGTGGAAATGGCTGAAAATCCTAAGCCCTGCCCCTGAACACGCCATTTCCTATTTTTGTAGGGGCGGGTCTGGAGTCAGACCAAGGTTCACACATACATGTTTTACAGAGGCAGCTAGCCATTTAAATCATCACCTGCCTCCACGAATGTAGAATATTGGTAGGGCTGGAGGGTGAAACCCGACGTGTATAGGCTAAACCTGGTGAGAGCTGATTTGAACTTGCTGGATTCATTTGGATAATGAAGGTATCCCTTTTGAGAGATAACATATCCCCTTGGATATAGACATGGGACACCTTTTGGGAGAGGTAAGGAAGCCTTTAGGAGAGGTATGGCACCCTTTGTAATTGTTAAAAGCAAACTTGATTTTATGCACTTTTTAAGTACACTCATTGGAAAGAACTGTCAAAGCTGCCAAAGAACTGTCAAAACTCATGGGAACTGTCAAAAGCTGTCAAAGGATTTAGCTCTGCTGGGCTTTAAATTTCTAAAAAAAGTGTGATGTTCAAAAAAAAATCAGTGCTTGATGTCGCCCATGTGTCGACAAAAGCCTGAGGATTACCATTCTAGGATTTGTGCTGTAATTACTGATTTTACAAACTAACATTTTCACAGTGGGGTGCCTGTTAAGTGAGCAGTTTGATTGACAGCTATAAGTGCTTATAGAATAGAAATGTTTGTTTTCATAAGAGATTATTTGAAGGGATTTCCATATATTGAATTTTTTTAAGCAATGAGAGTGGTTTTTGTTTAAATACTAATGTCATCAATAGTCACAACTTTATTTAATGTCAGCATTGGTCCTGAAGTTTGCCCTTGGTGGATATTAGGTGAGTTGGCATGGAGGGGGCAAGGGCAAAGGTTGGTGGGTGGGGGGGACATGGGTTGGCATGGGGGTATAAGGTGCCATGGGGTATGGGTGGGGGCATGAGGTGCCATAGGTTGTCATGCATGGGGCATAGGGAGTGTGTGGGAGTGGTGAGAGGTGAGGACTGTTTTTTGTTTTAATAATTTTTTTAATTGAATTTCAACAAAGTGCTAGAGCACAGAGACAGGCCTTCCGCCCAGACCACCTCTGCATGCAGCAGCCTATGCACTCGCTCCTGGGGCGACAGGCCCGACTTCTAATCCAGCCCACTCCCCCAACCCCCAGAACGAAAATTGGAACTACAGGCCGTCATTTTTAAAGGTGGGGTTTGCAGAGTTGGGAATTCTCCCATCTCTGCACACCTGACCAGAGAGCAAAAATCTAGGCCATAATCTTTAAAGCATTCAGGTCTTCTAATGGTACAGCTGTGGGTTGTTATTGACTGCTCGTCTGGGGTCTGCTCATTCCTGGGCTGATGTTTATTCTCCGGAGAATCTCAATGCCATGGCAAATGTTGCTGTTGTGGTAATTGTTGTTGCTGATCCGTTGGCTTTGTCGGGGAATGGTTAACTTCTGGGACTGATGCTCGTTCAGTTCCTTTTGGGGTTGGTAAAATCACATCTTCCTCATCAGCTGTTTACTGTGAAGGATTCTCCAGTTGCATGTATATGTCTGTGGTTACAATGATACACTGTGTACTTTCACTGTGTACAATCGAAGTGACAATTTCTCTACACAGTTCCCAAGTTGCCAAATTGGCTGACTTTTCTTGAGGATGTTGAATGTTTGAACTCCTGGTCCTGGCTCTGTTTGGAACTGGTTCTCAAATTTTCAGTTCTGGCAATGATTTGGCAGCTTTATCAAATTTGACTTTGTCATTTCACTTTGATGTTGTCACTCACTCCTGTTACTACTTCTGGCTTCAGTAGTTTTTAGCTATTGGAGGAGTAGTCTAGGTGTGGCATGACATTAGTCGCCAAACTGGGCTCTTTCCATACCTTTAGTAGGTATGTATTTCCACTCTAGGATAGCCTTGTACATATCTGTATTGGATGGACTAGATTTTTTGATGATCCCTTTGGCGATTTTCACCACTGCCTCAGTCTTTCCATTTGACTGGGAGTTGTGTGAAGATGATATGAATTTCCCAATCATTTATGGAATGCCTGAGTTCTTCACTTGTGAACCAAGGGCTATTGTCACTCATCACAATGGCGGGAATGTCATGATGACTGAAAAGTGCTTTCAGGCATTCTACAATCTCAATGGTGGCCATTGATATCAGCTTGTCTAACTCCCAGTAGTTTGATTAGTAGTTGACAATGATGAGATAGTCAGTTCCAGTTAGAGTGAAGAGATCCACTCCAAGCTTTATCCATGATCTGTCTGGGATGTCATGAGTCATGAGTGGCTCTTTAGCTTGCTTAGCTTGATGTTCATTATAAGCACTGCACTGGGTGAAGTGATCCTTAATCTCATTACTCATGTTTGGCCAATAGAGCAATTCTCTTGCCTTCCTCAGACTAGGCTCAATTTGAAGAAGAGTCATATTGGACTCGAAACATTAACTCTCTCCACTTCTCCCTTCACAGATGCTGCCAGACTTGTTAAGTTTCTCCAGCGCTTCCTTTTTTTATCCAGATCTCCAGCATCCGTAGTATTTTGCTTTTATATTAGGCTCAATCCTTGATGGCTTGCATGGATGCGCTTCACATCTCTTTTCTCATCTCCTTAGGAATAATGACTATTTCCTTTGTACAAGGTGCCATCTTGGGCAATCACTTCACCTCTGTATGCCCAATATTCTCTTATAGCAACAGTTGTGTCCTTAATGGTTTCAGGGCATCCTTTCATCATTGCTTCCTGCAGCACTTGGAGAGTTGCATCTGTTTGCATAGTTTACTTGATCTGAGCAAGAAGCTTGTCTGTCAGATTCAATGTCTCTTCTGGGTTGATGGCTTCCAGAGCATGTTGTGCTGTTGCCTCTCATTGAGTCTGGAAGGTTTCACACTCTGTACTAGCATCATCAACTTCCTTTAAAGGTAGTGCAGCTCTTGACAGCATGCCAGCGATGTACATCTGCTTCCCTGCTTGTACTTCACTTCCAAATGAAATCTTGGCAGTAACCACCTTTATAGGCTTGCTTTTCTTCTTCCAGCAAAACACTTGTGCACAAAGTGATTCAGCTTCTTGCAGTTAGGGCACTGCTTTCCCCACATGTTCCCTTTTCATCTGCATGGCATCCTCTGCAATATTAACATTCAGTGCCCTTGGTCTTTCCACTGGCCCTTCTATAAAATTTCTTCCTTTTCTCCACTGTCTTGTGCTTGTAAGGCCTGAACTACCTCTCGGCATAGTGCAAAGCCCCGTCAGTTCCCCCATTCTCCAGCTGATGGTTAACAACCTCAGAGCTTCTGCACATCTCAATTGCTTTCATGAGAGTAAGGTTCTCTTCTCTCAGCAGATGTACTCTCATGGCAGGATCTCTTATTCCTAAGACAATCCTATTCCTGATCAGATCATGCTTCAGTTGCTCAAACTCACAAGATTCAGCTAGACATCTCGGTGCAGTCACTTACAGAACATTGCTCTGCCCCTCTTCCTCCGCCCTCGCGTTGAACATTCATAAAAAATATGAGTAGACCGTTCAAAGTGGGTTTTCAAGGCCTCCAAAGTTTCACAAAACTAGCTTTTCTGTCCCTCAGTGAGGTCCAGTGCAATACAGCTTGTAGCACTGTTTCCCCAGCACTGATAACAGGCTTGCTGCTCTTATTTGGTCAGGTTTCCTGTTTAACTCTGTGGTAATTTTATAGTTTTGCCATTGAGACTGGAAGAATTTCCAATTTGTTTTCTAATCTGCCTTTATCTCCATAGGAGATACTGACAGTATCTGGAATATTCAAAGCCATACTGACTCATCCAGTGACCAATGCAACCAAATTTGCAGACTGAAGTTTTAGTTATTCTCTGCTGTTTCTTACAGCTACTGGCTGTCTTGCAGGAAGGACGTAATAGCTCTGGAGAGAGTGCAGAGGAGGTTTACAAGAATGTTGCCAGGGTTAGAAAAGTGTAGCTACGAGGAGAGATTAGATAGGTTGGGGTTATTCTCCTTAGAACAAAGAAGGCTGAGAGGTGACTTGATTGAGGTGTACAAAATTATGAGGGGAATAGATAGAGTGAACAGGATAAAATTGTTTCCCTTAGTGGAGAATTCTAGAACCAGGGGACATGGATTCAAGTTAAGTGGCAGAGGGTGTAGGGGGGACATGAGGAAGAACTTTTTTACGCGGAGGGTAATGGGTGTCTGGAATTTGCTGCCCAAGTTGGTGGTAGAGGCAGAAACTCTAAACTCTTTTAAAAAGTACCTGGATCTGCACCTTAAGTGCTGTAAGCTGCAGGGCTATGGGCCGGTGCAGGAAGGTGGGATTAGAAAGGGCACCTGGATGTTCTCGGGCTGGCATGGACAAGATGGGCCAAATGGCCTCCTTCTGTGCTGTAACTTTTCTGTGGTCTATGGTCTATGGTCTTACAGCTATGAAAATCTACTCAATTTCAGCTTCATACTCCTGACACCATGGCCTGGATTTTCCGCTCGGCAGTCGGGCGCGATCGGTGGACCCGGGAGCAGTCGGGCCTCCAACCGTGATTTCACGCTGACTGGCCAATTAACAGCCAGCCAGCGTGAAACGCGCACTGATACGATCAGCGCTGCCTGGGTTGGGGGCGAGAGGAGGGCAAGCGCTGAAGTCAGCCTGGGTGCAGGGGAGCGTGGAATGAAAGCTCCCTGAAGGCAGAGAGCTGAGGAATTTTAAATACAAAAAATAAATAACTTAAAAACCGGGAAAAAATGCCCGTGCATCAGAAACAGTCACCTCAACATATAGAACATGAAAATTCTGTCCAAACATTTTTTTAATTTAATGACGGAAACCTCATCCCGCATTTGGCTGACGTTTCCTGAAAAATGAAAAAGCCATCTGGCCAATTCGCCCGCCAGCCAAACGTAAGGCTGGGCGGGCAGCAAAAAATCCCGGTTAATTGAGCCATTAAAGAGCTTAATAACCCTCTTAATTGTCAGTGGGTGCGCTTCCAACTTTAGCGCGTGCCTGCCGATCGAAGTATCATGCGAGTGTGCAATGACGTTTCGCCCAATGTCATCACACGCTATTTCATGCTCGAGCGTGTCGGGCACACACCCGCACGCCAAGCGAAAAAATCTGCCCCAAGTGGTGGCTGAAATGGCTTCTGCTCTTCACTAAGGATGACATCAGATGTCACATGACTTTGTCAAGCCTATGGCAAGGTACATTGCACAAAGGCACTTCTCCAAAAATCTTTCTTATTCTTGTACTCCAATCCCCTTGTAATAAAGGCCAACAGAAAGCAATCTGCTTTCCTAGTTGCTTGCTGTATCAACATACTAACTTTCTGTGTTCCTTGTACACATCTGTCTGTTAAAGATAGATTTTGGAAGCCACATCTGGGCCCTGTTTTTGTTTCTTGTCATTGATTTAGTAGAACCATTGATCTCTCGGTTATCCCTCCCCCACTCTGCTCCACTCACAATGAGTCAATTGCTGTCGTTAATTGTGACAATTCCGAGAACAATCTGCAGAGCTGAATTCTTGCTGTACTCTCTCACACAGTATGTTTTCTTTCACTTATTATTAATTCCACTGGGGCTGGAGTCTTTTGTTCCACTTTGCTTTATATTCTTGAGATTGAACAGTTATATGAAAGAGATTTTCATCACCCCATGACTGTAAATCCTGATTCAGTTGCAAACATTTTGCCGTAGGGGTGGAACATATCAGATGTGACATTGAGAAATACAATATAAACAGATGAACCTGAGCAGCAATTTAATCTGCTTCCCCTTGTTCACCAGGCCCAATCATAGAGGCTATCAACTGAAGGGGAATTGTCCGTGGATCAGTTCTCTATCTCTGTGTAGTTCAGGGCGAGGAACAGTTCCTTCATTGTCACTGGGTCAAAATCCTGGAACTCCCTCCCTAACAGCACTGTGGATGTACCTACACCACATGGACTGCAGCAGTTCAAGAAGACAGCTCACCACCACTTTCTCAAGGGCAATTGGGGATGGGTAATAAATGCTGACCTAGCCACCGACACCCACATCCTGAAAATGAATTTTTAAAAATCCACCTACAAGGCTACGTACCAGGTGCTGGAAGGTGGAATTAAAATGGGCAGCTAGTTTTTTTCTTTTTTCTTTTTCAGTCGGCGCAGACATGATGGGCTGAATGGCATTTTTTTGTGCTGTATGTAAAACCTTTAACACTGAAGTTCCCAACAGAGCCACCGGATGGCAGCATTATTTGGGATCTGATTACTGACATTAAACACAAGCTTTTTATTTTGTGTGAGCCTTCTTTGGTAGACCCCTTAAAACCTTCTCATGGACCCCTGGTTGAGAACTTCTGCTTTATAATGTTTACTTCATTAATTGAGTAAACAGCCTGCTAGAAAAATAGCAACAACAGTAAACTGTTTTTGCCATTTGTCCTTCAGGCTTTCAAGCGCAGTTTGAGAAAAATATATTAAATATTAGGCAACTTTTTCACATGGACATACAAACCTACTGCATAAACTTTATTTATTCGAGAAACCTAGGTAAAGGGCTACAGTTCATAATACAGGACATCACAAATGTAGAAAACAATGGAAGACAAGGTAGAACAAAACACTGAGGTTAATTGACACCTGACTTGTGTTTTAAAATCCTGTAAATTGTTCGAGGCAGGAATATTTGTCTGTATCCTCCCATCTAATGTAGCTTTATGATGCATAGACTATACAGAACCGAAGCAGACTATTTGATCCAATCAGTTCATTAATATATCATAACCCTCTGCATGAGGACATGGCTGTCATTAAAGTTCTCCTGCTATGATGAAGGGGGAGAAATGACTGGATCAAAGGTACGTATGTGAATTGCTTCAGTTAATGAAGCATAGTAAAAGGAATGTCCAGAAGCAGGGGAATGTCAGGAGCTGTCATGGACATAAGGCATAATTCTCAAGTCAGCACATATCCAGAACACAAAGCAGCCCACTCACTTGGCGGTGGATGTGTCATATAGCATACAGATCTAAGGAACATGATAGCAATACTAGGGGCACCTTAGTTTCACGGTCATTGGTCCAAAACAAGGAAGTACTAATCCTCCTCCATCCCTAGAAGCAGACACCAACAACCAGCAGCTATCCACCTCACTTTTTGTTCCTACTGAAGCACCATTAAGAAGGTTGCAGAGCTGGGAAATAGAAGCTGTGTAGTTTACGTTGTCAAAGGGGAAATCCCAGAGTAAAACACACTGAACACTTCCGTGCCACTACTGTTAGGATGTGCCAAATTTGGCTTAAGGTGTCATGACACTTCATTTAGGATCACACTGAGATAGCTGGGGTAAACACTGTTGTATGCATGGGTCCTAATGTAAGACTCTGGGCGACGGCAGCAATGTTTGATGTGGCCAGAGTACAAGGAAAATATGCTTGGATGTTCCAGACACTTGCAGATTACAGCCTGCCAGTGTAGTGTTTAAGTCAGACCTATGCCATGTAGAGCAACACTGAGAACGCATTGCACCTGATGACCAGCTTCTTAACCACAATGGAGAGGGGGCGTCGTTCTCATATGCCTATTTTCTGTTCCACTGTGGCTACATGCTCCTTACAGTTTTTGGCGCACTCCCTGGCCTCTCCAAACCATATTCCCTGCACCATCAGGTAGTCTAATCTGACGATGAAAGGGACAAAGGATCAGTCAGCCCAGTTCCCAAGGAATGCTGTACAACAGGAGCACTAAATAATGAAATTTACCCAAATGTGTTTCAATATAATTTACATCACAATACTGTGCAGTTTCAAACATAAAAATATGCCCATCAATATTTCATGAAGACCCTTCGATGAACATAGGAACAGTAAGAGAAGTCGGCCATTCAGCCCCTCAAACCTGTTCTGCCATTCAATTAGATCATGGCTGGCCTGCACCTCAACTCCATCTACCTGCCTTGGTTCCATAATCCTTCAAACAATTGCCTAAGGAAAATCCATCAATCTCAGAATTTACAATTGACTGAGCTTTTTGGGGAAAAGAGTTCCCAATTTCTGTCACCTTTATGTGAAGACGTGTTCCCTGACATCACCCCTAAATGGCCTAGCTCTAATTTTAAGGTTATACTTCCTTCTCCTGGACTCCCTCACCAGAGGAAATAGTTTGGGGAAGAAAGTTATTTCCATAACTGTGCATAGACTTACCTTAATTCCACGGGGACAGGCAGTGCTGCAGATCACTATCTGCTCAGCCCCAGAATTTTTGCCCCTTTTGTCTCTTATCTAACTTGTCAAATATTTTAATTATTTTAAACTTATGAAATAGATCACCCCTCAGTCTTCTATTCTTAAGGGAATACAAACCTAATGTTGACTATCTATCCTCAAAATTTAACTCTTTTAACCCCAATATGACTCTAATGAATCTGTGCTACAACCTTTCAAAGGCCAATATGTCCTTCCTAAGGTGCAATGCCCAGAACTGAATGAAGTAATCAAAATGAGGTCGAACTAGAACTTTTTAGGACTGTAACATAACGTCCACCCATGTGTAAGACAGCCTCCTTAAGATACAGGTTAAAATTCCATTAGCCATTTTGATTATATTTTGGTAGTTAATGATTTCTGTACATTGAAATCTAAATCTGGACATCTGATGCACTTTAACAGTTCCCAGATTCTCACCTTTTAGAAAATGCTCTGATTTGCCTTTCTTGGCTCTAAAATGGATTACGTCACACTTCCTCACACTGAACTCCATCAGTACAGTTTTTCCCACTTATTTAATCTATTATGAACATTTACAAACTTTTTCTCTATTTATGTGATGTACTGTAACACTTAACTTGATGTCATCAGTAAACTTGGATATCTGGCTCTCCATTCCTTCATGTATAAATATAATAAATAGCTGAGGTCCTTGTGCAGATCCCTGGAGGACACCACTAGTCAGATCCTGTCAATTTGAGTACATTTCATTTATCCATACTCCTTGCCTTCTACCTCTTAATTCCCTACCCATGTCAATAAGTTGCCTCCAATTCTATGTTCTTTCATTTTTGTTAACACTTTCTTATATGGAAATTTACTGAATGCTTTCTGAAAGTGCAAATGAATAACACCCAGATACACTTCTTTTCTACCATGTTCATGAACTCCAGAAGAAAACTGAATAGGTTTGTTAAATATGGAGCAAATGTTACAAATCAATGCTGGCTCTCTCTCCTCAATTTATATCTGATCGAGTGCTCAGTGACTGTGTCGCCAGTGGACAATTCTGCAAGTTGCAGAATTAGATCATATTGAGATCATGACAATCAAATATATTTCACAGATTAATAGTCTGAGTGTGCCATAGTTCTTAGAATGGGTGTCCGTAGTATAATAGCCCTATATGTCTCAGCCACTGAGTACATTCAGCCTCCCCCTACTCATATTGATTGGATGGCCCACCTGCAGGTGCAACATATTTATGGCTTCTTACATGTACAGACTGTAATGGTTATTACTTTCATCTTGCAGCTATTATTTAATTTGTGCCAAGAAGAATCAGCAGGAATACAAAATATTTAGAAACAAAAATGGCCTAACAATTACATCCTCTTTAAAATTTCTCACCATATCCCCTGATCATTCCTCCTTTTTGCAGAAACAACACTAATAGAAACATAGAAACAAAGAAACTAGGACCAGGAGTAGGCCATTCAGCCCTTCAAGCCTGCTGCGCCATTCAACATGATCATAACTGATCCTTTATCTCAACGCCATATTCCCACTTTCTCTCCATACCCCTTGATGCCCCTAATATCCAAAAACTTTTCAATTTCTTTCTTGAATAAACTCAGTGACCCGGCCACCACAGCCTTCTGTGGTAGAGAATTCCACTGGTTGACCAGCCTCTGAATGAAGAAAATTTTCCTCATCTCAGTCCTAAATGGCCTGCCTCATATCCTGAGACTGTGGTCCCTGGCTCTATACTCCCCAACCAGGGGAAACATCCTCCCTGCATCTAGTCTGTCTAGCCCTGTTAGAATTTTATACGTTTCAATCAGATGTCCTCTGATTCTTCTAAACTCTACTGAATACAGGCCCAGTCAAACCAATCTCTCCTCATACGACAGTCCTGCCATACCTGATCAGCCTAGTGAACCTTCGCTGTACTCCCTCTATGGCAAGACCATAAGACCATAAGACATAGGAGCAGAAATTAGGCCATTCGGCCCATCGAGTCTGCTCCGCCATTCAATCATGGCTGATAAGTTTCTCAACCCCATCCTCCCGCCTTCTCCCCATAACCTTTGATCCCCTTACCAATCAAGAACCTATCTATCTCAGTCTTAAATACGCTCAATGACCTGGCCTCCACAGCCTTCTGTGGCAATGAATTCCATAGATTCACCACTTTCTGGCTAAAGAAGTTTCTCCTCATCTCTGTTCTAAAAGGTCTTCCCTTTACTCTGAGGCTGTGCCCTCGGGTCCTAGTCTCTCCTACTAATGGAAACATCTTCCCTACGTCCACTCTATCCAGGCCTTTCAGTATTCTGTAAGTTTCAATCAGATCTCCCCTCATCATTATAAACTCCATTGAATAGAGACCCAGAGTCCTCAAACGTTCCTCATATGGTAAGCCTTTCATTCCTGGGATCGTTCTCGTGAACCTCCTCTGGACCCTCTCCAGGGCCAGCACATCCTTCCTGAGATACGGGGCCCACAATTGCTCACAATATTCTAAATGTGGTCTGACCAGAGCCTTATAAAGCCTCAGCAGCACATCCCTGCTTTTATATTCTAGTCCTCTCGAAATAAATGCCAACATTGCATTTGCCTTCCTAACTACCGACTCAACCTGCAAGTTAACCTTAAGAGAATCCTGGACTAGGACTCCCAAGTCCCTTTGCACTCCAGATTTCTGAATTCTCTCCCCATTTAGAAAATAGTCTATGCCTCTATTCTTCCTACCAAAGTGCATGACCTCACACTTCACCACGTTGTATTCCATCTGCCACTTCTTTGCCCATTCTCCTAACCTGTCCAAATCCTTCTGCAGCCTCCCCGCCTCCTCAATACTACCTGTCCCTCCACCTATCTTTGTATCATCTGCAAACTTAGCCAGGATGCCCTCAGTTCCTTCATCTAGATCATTAATGTATATAGTGAAAAGTTGTGGTCCCAACACTGACCCCTGTGGAACTCCACTAGTCACCGGCCGCCATCCTGAGAAGGACCCCCTTATCCCCACTCTCTGCCTCCTGCCAGACAGCCAATCTTCTATCCATGCTAGTACCTTGCCTCTAACACCATGGGCTCTTATCTTACTGAGCAGCCTCCTGTGCGGCACCTTGTCAAAGGCCTTCTGGAAGTCCAAGTAGATAACATCCATTGGCTCTCCTTTGTCTAACCTACTCGTTACCTCCTCAAAGAATTCTAACAGATTTGTCAGGCATGACCTCCCCTTGATGAAACCATGCTGACTTTGCCCTATTTTACCATGCACCTCCAAGTATTCTGAAATCTCATCCTTAATAATGGACTCTAAAATCTTACCAACGACTGAGGTCAGGTTAATCGGCCTGTAATTTCCCGTCTTTTGCCTCACTCCCTTCTTAAACAGGAGGGTTACATTAGTGATTTTCCAGTCCTCTGGGACCCTCCCTGACTCCAGTGATTCCTGAAAGATCACCACTAACGCGTCCACTATCTCTTCAGCTATCTCCTTCAGAACTCTGGGGTGTAATCCATCTGGTCCAGGTGATTTATCCACCTTCAGACCTTTCAGTTTTCCTAGCACCTTATCCTTGGTAATGGCCACCATACTCACCTCTGCCCCCCGACTCTCTTGAACTTTGGGGATGTTACTCGTGTCTTCCACCGTGAAGACTGATGCAAAGTACCTATTCAGTTCCTCCGCCATTTCTTTGTTCCCCACTAAGTGTATCCTTTCTTAGGTAGGGAGACCAAAGCTGCACACAATACTCCAGGTGTTGTCTCCCTACTTCTGAACTCAAGTCCTATTGCAATGAAGGCCAACATACCATTTGTCTTCCTAATTGCTTGCTGCACCTGCCTGTTTACTTTCATTGACTGGTGTACAAGGACACCCAGGTCCCTTTGTACATCCACATTTCCCAATATATCTCCATTTAAGTGATGCTCTGCCTTTCTGTTTTTCACATCGAAGTGTATAACTTCACATTTATCCATGTTATACTGCATCTGCCATGTGTTTGCTCACACACACAACTTGTCTAAATCACCCTGAAGCCTTCTTGAATCCTTCTCACATAGAAGAGCATAAGATTGTTTAGGTACAGTTAAACTATAAAGCCTAACACTTATGTTTTGTTTGGCAGCTGGAAGCTACTGAGTACACCATGCGTTTAATTAGGTATGGGGCCGAAATGGATATGACAGTATCATGATAGTGAATCAGCAAACTGTTTTGCATCATGCCTAATTATATCCCAAATCCTGTACTACTTTCTTCCTTTATGACAAAAGATTGCCTTTAAAGTAATCTTTAGAAAGTGCATTTAAGCATTGCTAATGGTATAATGTACATCTGTGTGTATCATTATAACCCACTTTCCTTGCTCATATTTTTTGTTATGAAAGTTTTAACTTTGTCGTTTAAGGTTGTGAATTAAAAACGCCACAGTACTCAGCAAATTATTTTCCTGTAAATTGTCACTTGACAATAGTTTCAGTCAACAAACTCTACCTTGGCGAACTGCTTCAAAATTAAAATAGAACAACTTCATTTATTGCAATCAAATCAGTTTTAATTGTACTATGGAGTTCTTACTATAGCTTAAACCTGTCAGATGTTGAAAGCGCTGTGGCATCGACTATCACACTCTTCTCAAAACTACACAAGAAATGGCATTGGGAAAAAAAATCATAGACCATGTTGTGATAATCAGCTTTTAATATATCCTGTTTTAATGTTTTCATTTATCATAATGCAAGAGTCTGGCAGTTCTAACAATGTCTGTTTTATGTATTCGATGAGAAATTTACTGAACAAAATAAAATCAGTCAGTATTTAGTATATCAATCTGTTTGGCTTTCATTATTTGTTTCTCATCTGTGTGTTACTAGTTTTCTTTTTGCTTTGATAAGCAGTACTTATTCTGTTGCTGTGTAGGTACAGAATTCAATACAGAAAATTAATGATCAGTAGAAAAAAAGGGGAAATTTTGTAGGATTACCACTTTCTTATCCTTATTTTAAAATGATGAGTTAAAATACTTGTGTTATTTATGCATGATGCATGTCTAACACAAGAAATTGGACCAAGTTCTCCTATTAGTAAACGCGCAGCCCATCCTATAGCTAGGTCTCATCTTGCAGAGGTGGCCAGTTCAGCCTGGGCTAACTGCTTGCTGGTGGTAGGAGGGGCAGTTCCATGGCTGTGGTGCTCTGGGCTCATTGGGGAGGAAATAAATTGACCCGAGTTCTCACTTCTGTCATGAACCCGCTGGAAAGTCATGTGTATGGATCTCAGATTTGGACAGTATCAGGCTGTGCCATGATTGGATAGTAACCAATCATTCTCCTTCAAACCAATACCCCTGAACCTATGGAAGAGCAGGTTAGAAAAGCATTTTGATAATGTCTGTTCCCAGTTAGGAATCAGACAATTGCATTGTATGACTGTAGTGAAACAAAAATGGCAAATTAACTCACTTGGAAGAAGAAACTTAAACTGTGAGAAACAAACAGAAGACAGCAAGCCTAATGAAAACTGGAAACAGCACAAGTGACTGTCGGGAACTAGAGCCTAACAAGAAAAATTAAGAATCATTATAAGCAATAAGAGTACCAAGACTGATTCCTGCGAGGAAGAAGTAGACAAGAGTCACAAAGAAAGGATCAGAACTGGAGGTTCAGAATCTAAATTTATGTTCACTGGGAAAATAATCAAGCAATACAAGAGAGAAATCAAAGTGTAAGCTATTTAGATAAAAACTAAGTTAAAGAAGCCATGAAAATTTAAGGAATAACATCTGCACACTTTGGGGTATATTTTAAGTTTAAAAAGAACAATATATTTTCTAGACTGCAATA
Organism: Cetorhinus maximus; assembly: GCF_964194155.1. Classification (NCBI taxonomy): domain Eukaryota; kingdom Metazoa; phylum Chordata; class Chondrichthyes; order Lamniformes; family Cetorhinidae; genus Cetorhinus; species Cetorhinus maximus. Next base: position 56,993,257 of record NC_135895.1, read on the forward strand.
ATCACAGTTTAGTTAAAAAATAATGTAACTTTGCTTACAGGGGAAATTATAGCCCCTAGTGTTCTCAAATTACTTAAGGCATATGTTAAGTCAGTTGAAGTATTCAAAGGGAATCAATTGCTCATTTTATGAACAGTAGTGGGAGGTAGATTATGGATAGAAAAAAATGCAGATTACATCATGAAACAAGACTTCAATTCAGAATGGGCGAAATTCCCAATTACCATTTTTAAATCCAATGCGCTATAAAAGGAACAAAAGTGTTTTTGCTATTCAGTGCTAAAACTAAGATTTCATTGTGGTGATCTACTGAATGCAAACAAGAAATCACTGGTGGCCATGCCTTCAGCTGCCAAGTTTAATTCTAAGCTTTAGAATTTCCTCTCTAAGACTTTCTACCTCTTCCTTCTCCTTTAAGACACTTTTTGAAACCTTCCTCTTTGACAAAGCTTTTTGTCACCCGCCCTAATGTCTCCTTATGAGGTTCTCTATCAAATTTTGTTTGATAACGCTCCTGTGAAGCACCTTGGGATGTCAAAGGTGCTCCATAAATGCAATGTGTTGTTGTAAAGCACAAGCATTGCTGGGAGCGCACCGACAAGAAGTTATTGTTGAAAGGGAACACCTTTGATTTTGCACTTGCTGTAAATTGAAGCTGTAATATATTTGCAAGTTCTTGTTACATGTTGTCTCGGGAGCTGCCTCATCCCAAAGTTACTCGGTCAACAGATTTATTTTCAGTTATTGCAATTCATATTTAGAATGGAAACATTCCAATAAGTTTCCCATTATTTCTGTGTTAGTTGGAGGACAAAGAAAATGGAAATCTGGAAGCAAAGCAAAGAAGTTCATAGATTGGCTGCACCTCCTAATCTGTCAAACATGCATCAACCAGGCAAACAATGCAAACAATTTTATAACTTTCTCCATAGAATGCTGTATGAAAGTGAAGTATCCAAAGGCACTCGACACAGAGTCAGCTGTAAGCGAATCAAGCAGCAGTTTAGCGGTTTATTCAATACAAGTATGCGTGCAGGGGAATGCTCTCTCAAGGTGCTCTTAGTGGCAATTCAAAGATACACAGTTTCCACCACGTATTTATACCATCTTTTTGTTACCTCACCACTAACTCACATTGTTCTTATGTTGTATGTCTAATTCAGTGCGTCCACAATTACAGATGAGTTTACAAAATAGTCACAGAACGACCTGACCCTTAACACAAACGATATGCACAGTTTAGTGAATCATGAACTTTACCTTATCTATTCTGACAATTTACTATGTTGTCCAGTCATCTGCATATCTTAGCCTGGCCCTGAAGGTCACATTCTTTATCTTATCATAGCCTAACCCATAGTTTAGTGAACAACTTCCTGGCCTGACCCAAAGGTCACATTCATCACTACATCCACTATACCATTTTTTTTACTTCAAACGCTTTTAAATCTTAAACCAGCATTTGGTCAAGCCTGGGTAATCGCATGATACACCATTTCAGCCCCTCTCTTTTGGCTCTTGGCTACTAACCCCCAAGATGGCCAACTAACGCTAAACTATCCCGTGCTCCTCACTCCATCACTGCTGGCTGGTAGGCAGTTAGATTTACACAGTTGCATTTTCCGAAACTACATCTAGCATGCTCTGTTTCTCCCCAGGCACAGCACTTTGGTTACTACTCTAGCAATGGCTTAGTTCCAGCGTTACCAGCACCAGGTACAACATTCAATCATCATTCAATTGCACTACCGTCGGTACATGGGAAGCAATTCTGATCCAAGGGTGAATGTCTACACTGATACCCCAGTCCTAGATCGCCTGCCACCACAGTGCATCCTCCAGTTCGGTTTTCATATCCTCTCCCAGTTGCTTGACTTCCTGTTGGATTTGGCGATACTGCTTCATTGCTGCCTTGGCCTCTTTCCTTTATGGCAGTGGATGTTCCGGCAGCTTTGGGATTAGCTTCCCCTTGGGAAGCAGGTATCTAGGTAAATCCTCCTTTGGATTATCGGTTATATTCATCCATTCCCTATGAGGAGATCTGGATATGGGTTATTGGAGGTTGTCCAATTGTCGTTGGGACCTCGGGGTGGAAGCAGAAACTTAAGTCACTGGGCAGTGGATGTTACTGATATCGAGGTTCATTGGTGGTCACGCAGTATTCCCCTTTTCTACGGTTGTCTTATGAGGAAAGGTTGGACAGGCTAGGCTTGTGTCTGCTGGAGCTTAGAAGAGTAAGAAGTGACTTGATTGAAACATATAAGATCCTGAGGGGACTTGACAGGGTGGATGTGGAGAGGATGTTTCCTCTTGTGGGAGAATCTAGAACTTGGAGTCACTGTTTAAAAATAAGGGGTAGCCCATTTAACATGGATGCGAGGCAAATTTTTTTCTCTCAGAGGGTCATGAGTCTTTGGAACTCTCTTCCTGAAAAGGTGATGGAAGGAAAGACTTTGAATATTTTTAAGGCAGAGGTGGATAGATTCTCGGTAAGCAAGGGGGTGATAGGTTATCAGGGATAGGCGGGAGGCAGATTCGAGGTTACTATTAGATCAGCCAGATTCAATTAAATGGAGGAACAGGCTTGAGGGGCCAAATGGCCTACTCCTGCTCCTTGTTTGTATGCTCATATGGTGTGCTACCTGTGTCAGTTCATGGTGGGTGCTGGAAATTCAAGGATACAGTTCAGGGTGCTATTGAAACTGCACACAGTTCTCACCCCTATCTCCATGCTTATGTGAGCAGACAGCATTTGAGTATGGGGTAATGCCTTAGCCAATTGCTGTCTCTTCTGATCCCAATATTTTCTACTTCGTAGAGGGGTTTGGATGCCCCTTCCTGCAAACTTGGAATGGCCAGAACCATTCCTATTAATCTCAGGTGGATGGTGACACAGTGCTTAACTGTCGAGTAGGCTTGTATCAGTCCTCTCAGTGTTCATGAGGAGCAATATCCACCTTTGGGGGCCCAGGTCTGCAATATGTCATCCGTGATCCAGTCTGGCACATCTCCATTGTGGAACTGAACTAGATTGTGCTGGACTTCGCCGGTCAACCATGCGCCATGTGCTGTGTATACACAGTACCTACCCAAGCATATGGAGGCCGGATGTAGGGATGCTGAGACCTGATTAATGGTATGTACATGGCCTTCCAAAATCTGCCTGGATCCTAATAAGGTTTCTCCTGTCTGTCCTTGCTGCCTTTCCAGCTCATTGGCTCTTAAGATAAGTACCTGCAATGTGGAGGTCAAGTGATTAACCTTGTCATTTATCCCCGCTATGTCCAGGGAGTGAATGGTGGACATCCTGCGCTATAGAGGGCGGCTACATCATTAACTAGACCTCATTTACGATGGGACATATTCGACCATGCACGCGCCCTGGAGATGCAATTTTTCCACATGGTAGGACTCTACAATGTCCAGGATGTCATTGACAATACGGGGTGTCGTCATTTAACATCGTCTTACAGAACATTGTTTCACATTAATACCAAAGTCCAATTAATACCCTGCACTTGTATTGTGTTGCTGCTGATTTGTGTTAATGTCACCATATGCCAGGCGTTCTGGCATTCCAAGGCTGCAAGAGCCATGTCTTTGGTGACATGGGGTGCAGGAAATCTTGGGAGCCTTGGTGAGGTGAGAGTGACTGCCCTCAAGATCAGGGCAGCATTTGACCAAGTGTGGCATCAAGGAGCCCTAGCAAAACTGGAGTCAATGGGAATCAGGGGAAAAATCTCCACTGGCTGGAGTCATACCTAGTAGAAAGAAGATGGTTGTGGTTGTTGGAGGTCAATCATCTCAGCTCCAGGACATCACCTCCGGAGTTCCTCAGGGTAGTGCCCTCGGCCCAACTATCTTCAGCTGCTTCACCAATGGCCTTCCTTCCATCATAAGGTCAGAAGTGAGGATGTTCACTGATGATTGCACAATGTTCAGCACCATTTGCGACTCCTCAGATACTGAAGCAGTCCATGTCCAAATGCAGCAGGATCTGGACAATATCCAGGCTTGGGCTGACAAGTGGCAAGTAACATTCATGTCACAAAAATGCCAGGCATTGACCATCTCCAACAAGAGAGGATATAACCATTGCTCTTTGACGTTCAATGGCATTACCATCACTGAAATCCCCCACTATCAACATCATGGGGGTTACCATTCACCAGAAACTGAACTGGGCTAGCCACAAAAATAGTGTGGCTACAGGTGCAGGTCAGAGGCTAGAAATCCTGTGCTGAATAATTCAGCTCCTGACTCCCCAAAGCTGTCCACCACTTCAAGGTACAAGTCAGGTGTGTGATGGAATACTCTCCACTTGTCTGGATGAGTGCATCAACACTCAAGATGCTTGACATCATCTAGGACAAAGCAACCCGCTTGAATGACACCCCATCGACAAAAGACATTCAGTCTCTCCACCGCCGATGCACAGTGGCAGCATCTGCATTGCAGGAACTCACCAAGATTCTTTAGACAGCGCCTTCCAAAACCACAACCACTACCGATTAGAAGGATAAGGACAGCAGACACATGGGAACACCACCACCTGTAAGTTCCCCTCCAAGCTACTCGCCATCCTGACTTGGGATTATATCACCGATCCATCACTGCTGCTGGGTCAAAACCCTGGAGTTCCCAATTAAAGCACTGTGGGTGTACCTATACCACATGGACTGCAGCGCTTCAAGAAGGCAGCTCACCATCACCTTCTCAAGAGCAATTAAGGATGGGCAATACATGCTGGCCTAGTTAGTGACGCCTACATCCCATGAATGAATAAAAAAAAGTATCAGATACTGGAAGCAACCCAGATTTGTATTTGTGCTGGGCCCTGGTTGCACTGAAGTGGTTGCCGGAGCCCTTTTAGAGACCACTGGTTAAACACTCACCATCTTGTACAGTATAGACGGATGGAGTGTGCACTGCGCCATTTTGTGAACCATATAAAACAGCAGTTCCCTCCCGTCACCATCTTGGTTTTCTTGAATTGTTGTGGTATTATTGTGGTATTTTACCTATAAAATTCATTCATAATGAGGCTCAAACAGAGACAGTTATTATGAAGTGCTGAGAACAGACAGCAAAAACAAGTTACACTTCAAGTGAAATTATCATCCATTCCCCTAAGGGGAGAATCTTCAGCTTGGTGAGTGGAGGCAGGGCCCACTCGCTGAGACGTAAAATGACGTGGCGTGACATCGGGCGTGCGTCCTGACATCACCGCGCATCTTTTAGATTTTCAGTTCGGCAGGCGCGCAGCTGACTTAGCTGCGCACCTGCTGAACTGTCAAAGGCCTATTAAGGCCATTTAAATTACAATTAAAATAATTAACGGAGCTGCCCGTCTAACCTTAAGGTTGGCGGGGAGGCGAAGAGCCCAGGCAGCCTTTGCGTTTTTCATGGAACCTCATCCACAGGCGGGATGAGGTTTCATGAATGATTTTAAATTGTCTCAAACATTTTTATTGAAATTAATGCACAGTTTCACATGAGGGGACATGTCATAAAAAATTTTTCAACACCTTATTGAACTGTTAAAACTTAAAACTAATCTCCCTGAGGCACCTCTATGCTCCCAACTCAGGGAACTGCCCCACCCCCCACCCTCCCGCCCCCCAGCCTGCACAGGGAGCGCACAGTGCTTCCGGGTGCGCATCACGCTGGGCGGGCCTTAATTGGCCCCCACACATAAAGTGGCGACGCGGACCCGATCGGGGGCGCCGATCAGGTCCATGCCCACCCCTACATAAACCCCCTGACGAGGGGAGAATTGTACACTAATTGAGACAATGTTTCACAGCTTGAAGAGAACCCAAACTTTATATTCTGTTAGCTTTCTCAAGTTATGATAAATTTGTTGTTGATTTTTAAAATGTTTTCTTAACTTTAAAATGTTAACGTGCATGTTGGTATGGAAATGGAAATTCCAAAAGCCTTCCCCATCGTAACCCCATTTATAACACTATGTCTATGTTTTGCATAACATTGTTTCCCAGGAACCCAATAAACAATGTTCTGGGAGGGAAGTATCATTTGTGCCAGCCTTCTTCTGAAAGATCTTAATGTCAGCTTCCTTGCAATTTTGCAAACTTTGAAGACACACAGATTGGAGTGAATTTTCACTTTTAATAAGAACATACAAGCAAGGAGCAGCAGTCGGCTATTCGGCCCCTCGAGCCTGCTCCACCACTCATTAAGATCATGACTGATCTGATAGTAACCTTAAATCTGCATCCCGCCTACCACCGATAATCTATCATCCCCTTGCTTACCAAGAATCAATCCACCTCTGCCTTAAAAATATTCAAAGGCTCTGCTTCCACCACCTTTTCAGGAAAAGAGTTCCAAAGACCCATGACCACCATGAGCGAAAAAATTTCACCTCATCTCTGCTTTAAATGGGGGGCCCCTTATTTTTAAACAGTGACCCCTAGTTTTTGATTCTCCCACAAGGGGAAACATCCTCTCCACATCCACCCTGTCAAGATCCCCTCAGGATCTTATATGTTTCAATCAAGTCACTTCTTACTCTTCTAAACTCTACCGATATAAGCCTAGCCTGTCCAATCTTTCCTCATAAGACAACCCACCCTTTCCAGGTATTAGTCTGGTAAACTTTCTCTGAACTGCTTCCAAAGCATTTACACCCTTCCTTAAATAAAGTGACCAATATTGTACACAATACTCCAGATGTGGTCTCACTAGTGCTCTGTGTAACTAAAGCATAACTTCTCTACTTTTGTGTTCAATTCCCTTCGCAATAAATGATAACATTCTATTAGCTTTCCCAATTACTTGCTGTACTTGCGTACTAGCCTTTTACGGTTCATGCACTAAGACACCCAGATCTCTCTGTACCTCAGGGCTCTGCGGTCTTTCACCATTTAGATAATATGCTTCTCTTTTATTCTTCCTGCCAAAATGGACAATTTCACACTTTCCCACATTATACTCCATTTGCCAGATCTTTGCCCACTCACTTAACTTATCTATATCTTTTTTGTAGCCTCCTTATGTCCTCTTCAGAACTTACTTTCCTATCTGCCTTTGTGTCATTAGCAAATTTGGCAACTATCCCATTCATTCCTTCATCTCTTCATGTTGAATTGAAAACAGGTAGTAGTGGATCAGCTATCTGTTTTATATCCAACCATCTCTTCCTTTCCACTAAAATCAATGGACATGAAAATAAGATGGCGTGTAGGACTGAAGGCTGATTCACTACAAGTTTGCACCCTGCGGTAAAAGTGAAAATTCACCCTATTGTGTCTGCAACGTTTCAGATTGTATACAATATTAATTTTGTGAAATCTGATTTTCATTTGGACTGATAATATTTCTTTATTAATCTCTTGGATGTAACCATTAGCTTGACTCATCTCTTTCCAAATTAGTCATAATGCTATATTTGAAAAGATGTAATTCCAATATCTCTTACAACATAGAGTTTTATGTTGCTAATGACTAAATTACAATTACACGTAGCATGAATCGCTCTCTAGCATCTACAATGTATCTTACTAGCATACACCTGCTGTTACAAACTAAATTAGCTGTACCCTGAGCATCAGTGATTCATCCTTGGAGCTAATGTGCTGGGCTTCCAATGATCTAACCATATTCTTCAATCTTCTAATTTTTTGTGAACATTTATGTGACTATTGTTGTTCCTGACTTCGGCCATTTTCACCAGTGTGGGGCCCCACAATCTACCCACTTCATAATTAGGGCCAATTAAGCTAGTTGAAGAGCTCATTAAGAGCTTGTAAATGGGGGGCATTTTAATTTTCACTGGGGTGCGGAGGCTGCATGTGCTGCCTGAGGGATACCAGTTGAATGGGAGCAGGTGCACAGCGGGGAACTAATCCATTGCTTAATTTCCATTTTCATGCTTCCATCTTCTGCCACCAATGATCCAGGTACTTGAAACTATTCACTTTCTCCAAGTCTTCACCCATAATCTTTACACCTTCACACTGATCCTCTTCCCCAGGCTAAAACTGACAGTCCATAATTTGGGTCACAAGCACTCCAGGGAATTAGCTGGGCCCCATAAAAGGGTGAACTGGACAGAGGGAGCCTTGTCCTTGGGGCAACAGGTGACAACGGGTCAGCCCAGGTGGTGGGGAAAGTGGGAGGGAGTTATCCTCCTGGCATCTGTCACATCATTATAATGATACAATACCTAATCACTCATAAGGGATTGGGTAAATACATTGTGGGTTCATTTATTAAGACTAGGCATATGAGAACAGTTCTACATAGGTATAAAGCTTGGAGACATCAGAGCCGTGCGTCTGTGCTCTGCTCAGATTAAAAGTGAAACTAAGACTGGACCACATGGCACATTTCCCTTCCAGTGATGTCATGCCAATATCCCTAAAATACATATTACATAAACATCATGAGGGTATAAGAACAGGGGGCATGGCTGCCAAGTACAAATAGGAGGCATCTGAGCACAAGGAAAACTACAGCTGGCAAAGGGGGCATGACTGTCAGATTTTGAGCCCAGTGCAATAAGCGGCAACACACTCTGCAGGAAAGACAGAGCCTCAAGCATCAGGTGGGCAGAGGAGAGGGATGAGGGACAGGAAGGACGTGGAGGCCATGCCCTCAGTACAGGATCTACCAGCAAAAATGGAGTTACCTGGATATTACTGATAACCAGTATCACAGGAGACTATGATTCTCCAAGCAGGTGGTCACAGACATTGATGTTCTCGTCGCCGAAGGCTTCACACCTGTTCACCATGCCCTGCCAGTAATCGTCAAAGTTATTGTGGCCTTAAACTTTCACTTCTGGCTCCTTCCAAGGGTCAGCTGCAGTCTATTTGCCAGAGTAGGACAGCCCATTAAATTCCAAAAAAATGGGACCTTGCAGGCACAGAGGACACCAGGTCTCGCCTCCATTGCTGGGTCCCCCAGGTGTAGGGTATCAATGATTGCTCCCAAATGGCCATCATGGAATCCAGCGATCGGCCAGTGAGATCCATCAACAGGATGGGGTTGACTCCCTCAACGTTCAGCCAATCTGTGATCGCAACAAAAGCTTCCTCCATGTGTCTGCTCACTTTCCTGACTATTGCAATTTTAAGGTCCATGGGGAGATGGTATAATCAGTCTTGATTTCAACATAGTGAGGATGCTGGAAGGAGGAAAACTAATTCTGTAATAATATTAGTAATAAATAATAGCAAATAATGATGTTGACTCACTATTAATTGAGGTAGGTAAAACAAGCACTTGAGTTACTTTGACCTTGATGTCAAGACCAAGTTTTCAGGTGATGTTGCTGCTGAAGAACCTCCACTGACAGCTGTGGAGACTTATTGGGAAATGGCTGCACTGTTAAGAAGTGAATAGTTTGTGAGGGAAACTGTTTTTAAAGTTTCTCTGTTTTGAGGCAAGCCTTCCCTAAAATAGAACCTGAACTGAAAATGTAAGCTGCAAGGAAAACAGAAAAGGTAAACACAGAAACGAAGCTGAACTTCCCAGTCTCTAAGCAAATAAGGAGCAAGCTAAGGTTGGGAAAGCAAAACTAAACCTTGGTGAAAGGTGTAAAAGGACACAGACCAGTCGAAACCAGACAATTGCAGTTGAGTCCACTGGAGCAGAACAGGAACGCTGGAGAAGACTGAAGAAGAAGAGGCTAGATCAAGAAGCTGAGAATAAGCAAAGAGAATAAGTTGCTGCAGCTGTTTCTGTTACTTGAAGATAAAATTGGTGGTTCTAAGCCATCCAGACCGAGATGGGCAGGTTCTGCAGATGTGTGCTATTTCTGATGAAGAATATACCATGTGCATTCAAACTTCCATTCACGCACTCTCTCTCTGATTCAGCCATGCCAACAAAAAAACACTGCTTCACATGCCCATAGTAAGGAGTTGCAGACCTTCGGTTGTCTCATTGGATCTTCTCTCTTCTCACAAGCCTATTTTGCTTCAAGTCTGCATCCTGCAGCTTTCACCCTTTCAGCTTAGAGCCTTTCTCTGCTCCTCACTCTTAACTTCACTTCACAGGACTTTTTCCAGATTCCTGTCCTTGCCCTTTGACTTAACTTAAAGGGCTTCTTGGGCCTTTCTCTTTTTTTCCTTTAGGATTTGCTCCCTGCAGTTCCCTCTCCCAGTAGACTGCTGACAACTTGGTATCTCCCTTGAGGTCCAGAACTCACTTGACATTCACTATTACTTTAACTTTAGAGTAACTCATTTAAGATGTTTAGACTTATTCTCCTCAGCAGTCAGCTAAAGAGAGACTTAAACTGCTCCCTTCACCTTAAGAGCAGAATGACCAAGTGAACCCAAACTGCTTTTGGTTTCTTTGTGTCTGTGTGGGGCCTCTCTCTCTGTACCCCTGTTGCGAGGCAACAGCACAGTTTTTTGTACCTTGTTTGTTTTAACTCCCCTTCAAGAGTCATAAACCTCATTAAAATTCAGACATCTTTTAAAATGAAACTAAAACTCAAGCTTTCCCTTAACACACAAATACAGAAATGCAAATTAAACTTAAACTTAAAGCTAAAACTCATTCCTAACACCCCTCTAGTTCCTCATAATAGTGCAAATTATTAGAACACTTTCATGGATGTCACAAGAGTCCTAATTTTACAAGAACAGCAGGTAGGAGGGCTGACCACACCAAATTCTGTTTGTCCCTCCTCCCCATTGAACTAGGCTGCCTGCATAGGAAGCATGAGTGCAGAAACCTAGGATAGTAGTGCCATTGAGACTGGGGCAAAAGAAGAAACAACAGATATCTGAATGGTGAGTTGTTACATCTTAGAGACACAGCATGCAAAGCACACAGAGACAAATTTTACCCCTTTGTCAGCGATGTTTAATTGCATAAAAAGTATAGATCACACATTTAATGGAGAACAATAATAAATTACACTGCGGTGTACAAGTGTTCAAAGTCATGTTCTGAACAAATACTACCAATAAAAACAGTGCATGCTAAACTGCAATGCCCTCACACAAGGAGGGATGTGGATAGGGTCATGTTAATGCTATCAATTAAGCACCGAGTTCAGGAAATCTACCAGATGAATAAAGATCTGAATCCTCCTCAGTTGCTGACTCCTGACTACAGGGAAAATTGAAGTCGTTTTCCCAACAGACATGGCACCTATCAGTTGGCTTATACATCTGCAGATAACAGGCTGGCTGATTCAGCAGATGGTTCTGCTTTAACCGGGAAGGATCCTGTAGTATGGATGTTGAATGGAGTGGTGACCTCTTTAATAGAAGATTCAACTCAGTTTTTAAAGTTTTCTGCTGGTCAGCCTGGCGCAGATAGCAGAGCTCTGCTACAGTGAGGCTGATAATGCAATGGCAGGTGCCAGACGCACTGAAGCACATCGGTTGCCTGTTTCTCATATTGGTAACCCTGGGGCTTAAGGTTTGCAATGTGTGCAAGGTGCCTATAACAACCAATATGACCATTTTAAAGAGTACTGAAAGTCTGTGTATAACCAGTGCGAAGATTCAGTGAGAGTGCAAAAAAAAGTCTGCTTTCGCATAAAGAAATTATAACAACTGAGCAGTACTCCAGCACCCACGTAGAAAAGGTGCTGAAGAGGACACTCAATACAAAATACTTCTTTAATTCATTCACGGGTTATGGAGTGCACTGCAAAAGCCAGCATTTATTGCCCACTGTAATTGCCCTTGAAAAGCTGGGGGTGTTGAGCTACCTTCTTGAATCTTTGACTTCAACTGTACAATTGTTCCTCACTGCCACACACTGTAAAATTTATAAATTCATTGCCTGATGGCCCCCTATCACTCAGCCATTCTTGACCCCTTGGCTCTTCCATTCTACTTCCAATCTGACTCTTCCCAAACTAGAAATTCTTGCTTTAACAGCCTCACCCATTATTAGCATGGAAATATATGGGCCATGACCTTTCTTCCAATCCAGAGTCAATATACTTGTTTAGAACTATTAAAGGTGCCCTCCTGCCTCCCAGATTTACCCATTCTCATCTAAAGTTGTTGATTTGCTTTGTTGTACAGTTTCACAGACAGTAATTATGCTCGAGTGATTATTGCTCACGTATGAGAATAGACAGTCAACTGCACAGCAATGAAAATTGTAAACCTGCATTTGATCCCAAAAGCACAGTGCTGCTACCTGCTGTTGGAATTTTACTTTGCAGCTTTACATGGTCATACACCTACACCCAGCCGCCTAAAGTCAAGGAAGAGCTTCATGAACAGTGTTGCTCCATTACAATCAACCCCATCTGAAGCCCGCATCGCCTTGTGGAAAGATCGGCTCGCCAGTCTCGAACAACCCCCAGCGATGGAAATTCTACCGGATGAAAGCCTTCCCCCAGGAGCTAATTGCAACTGGGCAATCTGAAAGTGCCTTAACAGACTTAGGACTGGTGTAGGTCGTTCAAGGGTGTCACTAAGCAAATGGGGATATACAACCTGCCCGAAAACTTGTGAATGTGGAACTGAGCCACAGACTATGCAACATCTCCTGCAATGCCTATCACTAGAGGAACCCTGCACTGTTGCAGATCTTGCCAAATTCAACAACAAGGCGCAAAAATGTGTCCAGTTCTGGCTGGGCCATGTATAGACTGTCCGTGGACACGATAAGAAGAACTTTGCTGACTAACACTACAGATTGTTGATAAGTGGAAAACTAATACACTTCTAAGAGTTATTTTAATTAGCAGCTTCTTAAAAAACCTTTTAAATTCAGTAGCTAAAAGCAGATTTTGGTTTACATTTGATGCCTGATATAACCCAAATAGCGACATTTATCTATTGTGTGTTCACAAGGCATAGGAAAGTGACTTCAAAGGTGTCACGATAGCAAATTATCTATTACACTTACCATTCCATATGGTTCAAATAAATTCATTTTAAAAAAATCACTGGTGACTGAACAAATGCTAATTACCTCCCAGTGTTCACCCTAAATTCCTATAGCTTTGAATTTGATAAATTCCCTTCTTTGTGGAACTCGCTACACCTGACTCCGAACTTAGACAACTGTTTATCAATGCTCCACCCTAATTATATCATCATTATCCCACCACAGGACTCTGCACTCCTTTTTATTATCTCCAATCTATTTCCTATGTTCCATTTGTTATTATGTTTTAATGTATCAAAATGTTTGTGGAGTCAGACCTATAATTTGACCTGTCCCAGTGTTCATTTGCATGCATATTTTCTATATTGCTGAAAAAAAGAGACATGTCTAAGCTTTTCATCTTGCACTCATCAGGACCCGAGCCCATTACTCTTATTTTCATTTTTACTCTGCTTTTTACGTCTTTTCTCTTTAGCCCTCTTGGGGGGTCCAAGAGGACCAAAAGAAAGGGGTTTTCTTCTATCATCATCCCTCCTTTCACTTCTCAATGCTCAGGTGCTCTGCCCTCCCAATTCCCTACCACAACCCTTCAGCACTTCTCAACCTTTTGCCATCCCAGATTTGACTCCCTCTTAGATAAACCTACAGCTTCCCTCCATGCCTTTCTCCCATGCACTCACCAAAGCACTCGGTGCTGGCTCATTACAAGCTGTAAACCTCCACCCCTCTCTCTCTTCAAACTTCCTGTCCAATGTGCCTACTGGGGTTGACTTTGTCAGTCCCTTCCTTGCTCAACTCACTCTTGATACTGTGGACTCTGCTCACACTACACCTCCTCAAAGCTCCCTTCATCCATGAACATATTGTGGATGATTGCATCAATATCATGGCCTTAATGGAAACCTGGCTGAGAGATGACGATCCTTCCCCTTAATGAAGCCTCCTCACCTGGATATATTTTCTACTACTTGCCCTACCAAGAATGTCATGGTGGCAATATGGCACTTATCATCAACTCACACTTTTACCTGACCTCCGATTCCTCTGGCACTTTCTCCTCCTTTGAATATCTCATCTCTCTTCCAAACTTTCATGTACTGGATATCATCATTGCTTTCCTCCCTCAGCCTCTGTATTGAAAAACTTCTTATCCTGGGTCATTTTAACATTTATCTCAATACATTATGGCCTCTCTCCTTGGAGTTCACTGCTTCCTTTTCCACCTTAATCACAGCCTCCATGTAAACTCTTGCTGCATCATTGGCTATACCTCTGTAAAATGTTCAGCAGGAAGTGTGTTTGTGGATAGATTTTTTTCAACCTTTTTATGGATTTTAAGTTAACAGGATCAACTTGGGAGGTACCTTGGATGTCTTTGTCGGCACATCAGAAGAGGAAGTCCGTAGTCAGCAATGATAGTAATACTGTGCTATGGTGAATCAGTAAGTGCACAGGAGAGGAGTCAAGGTTCCAGGAAGCAATACCGCATCACAGGTGTTGTGATTATCAAGTTCATAATTCTATTTTTTAAATTCATCCACGGAATGTGGGTTTCGCCGGCTGGGCCAGCATGTATTGCCCATCCCTAGTTGCCCTTGAGAAGGTGGTGGTGAGCTGCCATCTTGAAGCATTGCAGTATATGGATGGTGAATGGCTTGGAAGGGAACTTCCAGATGGTGGTGTTCCCATCAATCTGCTGCCCTTGTCCTTCTAGATGGTAGCGGCCGTGGGTTTGGAAGGCGCTGTCAAAGGAGCCTTGGTGAATTCCTACAATTCATCTTGTAGATGGTACACACTGCTGCTATTGTGCATCAGTTTTGGAGGGAATGAATGTTTGTGGATGTGGTGCCAATCAAGTGGGCTGATTGTCCTGGACAGTGTCAAGCTTCTGAGTGTTGTTGGAGCTGCACTCATCCAGGCAAGTTGGGAGTATTCCATCACACTCCTGACTTGTGCCTTGTAGATGGTGGACAGGCTTTGGTTAGTCAGGAGCTGAGTTACTTGTTGCACGATTCCTAGCCTCTTACCTGCCCTTGTAGCCAGAGTATTTATATGGCTAGTCCAGTTCAGTTTCCCTGGTCAGTTGTAACCCTCAGGATGTTGATAGTGGGGGATTCAGTGATGGTAATGTCATTGAACGTCAAGGGGCGATGGTTGGATTCTCTCTTCTTGGAGATGGTCATTGCCTGGCATTTGTGTGGTGCGAATGTTACTTGCCACTTTCAGCTTGAGCCTGGATGTTGTCCAGGTCTTGCTGCATTTGGACATGGACTGCTTCAGTATCTGAAGAGTCACAAATGGTGCTGAACATTGTGCATTCACAGCGAACATCCCCACTTCTGACCTTATAATGGAAGGAAGGTCATTGATGAAGCAGCTGAAGTTGGTTGGGCTGAGGACACTACCCTGCAGAACTCCTGCAGTGATGTCCTGGAGCTGAGATGATTGACCTCCAACAACCACAACCATCTTCCTTTGTGCTAGGTATGAATCCAACCATAGGAGAGGTTTCTCCATGATTCCCATTGACTCCAGTTTTTCTAGGGCTCCTTGATGCAACAATCTGTCAAATGCTGCCTTGATGTCAAGGGCAGTCACTTTCAACTCACCTTGGGGAGTTCAGCTCTTTTGTCCATGTTTGAACCAAGGCTGTAATGAGGTCAGGAGCTGCGTGGCCTTGGTAGAACCCAAACTGGGCATCAGTGAGCAGGTTATTGCTAAGCAAGTGCTGCTTGATAGCACTGTTGATGACCCCTTCCATTACTTTACTGATGATGGAGAGTGGACTGATGGGGCGGTAATTGGTCGGGTTGGATTTGTCCTGCTTTTTGTGTACAGGATGTACCTGGGCAATTTTCCATATAGCCTGGTAGATGCCAATGTTATAGCTGTACTGGAACAGTTGGGTTAGAGGAGCAGCAAGTTCTGGAACACAAGTCTTCAGTACTATTGCTGGAATGTTGTCAGGGCCCATAGCCTTTGCAGTATCCAGTGCCTTCAGCAGTTTCTTAATATCACATGGAGTGAATCAAATTGACTGAAGACTGGCATCAGTGATGCTGGGGACCTCCAGAAGAGGCCGACATGGATCATCCACTTGGCACTTCTGGCTGAAGATTGTAGCAAATGGTTCAGCTTTATCTTTTACACTGATGTGCTTGGCTCCTCCACCATTGAAGGATGGGAATATTTGTGAAGCCTCCTCCTCCAGTGAGTTGTTTAATTGTCCACCACCATTCACGGCTGGATGTGGCAGGACTGCAGATCTTAGATCTGATCCGTTGGTTGTGGGATCACTTAGCCTTGTCTATCTCTTGCTGTTTATACTGTTTGGCATGCAAGTAATCCTGTGTTATGGCTTCACCAGTTTGACACCTCATTTTTAGGTATGCCTGGTGTTGCTCCTGGCATGCCCTCCTGCACTCTTCATTGAACCAGGGTTGATCCCTGGCTTGATGGTAATGGTAGAGTGGGGGATATGCCAGGCCATGAGGTTACAGATTGAGTTTGAGTACAATTCTGCTGCTGCTGATGGCTCAAAGTGCCTCATTGATGCCCAGTCTTGAGTTGCTAGATCTGCTCAAAATCTATCCCATTTAGCACTGTGGTAGTTCATACAACACAATGGAGGGTATCCTCAATGTGAAGGCAGGACTTTATCTCCACGATGACTGTGCAATGGTCATTCCTACCGATACTGTCATGGACAGTTGCATCTGCGGCAGGCTGGTTGGTGAGGATGAGATCAAGTATGTTTTGTCCTCTTGTTGGTTCCCTCACCACCTGCTGCAGACCCAGTCTAGCAGCTTTTAGGACTCAGCCAACTCGGTGCTACCAAGCCACTCCTGGTGATGGACATTGAAGTCCCCTACCCAGAGTACATTCTGCACCCTTGCCACTCTCAGTGCTTCCTTCAAGTGGTGTTCAATGTGGAGGAACACCGATCCATCAGCTGAGGGAGGGCGGTACGTGGTTATAAACAGGAGGTTTCCTTGCCCAAGTTTGATCTGATACCATGGGACTTCATGGGGTCAGGAGTTGATGTTGAGATCTCCCAGGGCAACTCCCTCCCGACTGTATACTACTGTGCCGCTACCTCTGTTGGGCCTGTCCTGCTTGTGGGACAGGGCATACCCAAGGGTGGTGATGTCTGGGACATTATCTGTAAGTTATGATTCCGTGAAGACAACTATGTCAGGCTGTTTCAAAGGGCATTTAAGAGTCAACCACATTGCTGTGGGTCTGGAGTCACATGAAGGCCAGACCAGGTAAGGACGGCAGATTAGTGAACCAGATGGGTTTTTACAACAATGGACAATAGTTCCATGGTCATCATTCAACTTTTAATTCCAGATTTTTATTGAATTCAAATTCCACCATCTGCCATGACAGGATTCAAACCCAGAGTATTACCCTGGGTCTCTGGATTACTAGTCCAGCGACAATACCACTACGCAATCACCTTCCGGATATATATTTTAGAATATAACTTATAGTTTTAGAAATTAAAGTCTTAACTGTAGAAAAAGAGAGCATCTGACTGGCATCTATTAGGCATATTTGAACGAGACTATGATCCTGCTTCACAAGAACATAAGAATTAGGAGCAGGACTCGGCCATTTAGCCCCTTACGTCAGCTCCAGCATTGGATAACATCATGGCCTGTCTGCCCCCCATACCTCTAGACTTCCTTGTCGACCAAAACTCTATCTAACTCAGCCTTGAATATATTCAATGATCCAACCTCCACTGCTCTCTGGGGTACAGAATTCCACAGACTAACAACCCTCTGAAAGGAAAAATTTCTCCTCATCTCAGTCTTAAACAGGACACCCCTAATTGTTAAGCTGTGTCCCCTAGTTCTAGGCTCCCCCACAAGGGGAAATATCCTCTCAGCATCCACCCTGTCAAGTACCCTCAGGATCTTATATGTTTCAATAACAACACCTCCCATTCTTCTAAACTCCAATGGACATAGGCCAAACCTGCTCAACCTTTCCTCATAAACTAACCCCTTCATCCCAGGAACTAATCGAGCGAACCTTCTCTGAACTGCTTCTAATTCAATTATCTGTTCTTAAGGAGACCAAAACTGTACACAGTACTCCAGATGCAGTCTGACTAACGTAACCCCCTGTAGAACTGTGGCAACAATTCCCTAATTTTATATTCAATCCCCCTTACAATAAATGCCAACATTCCAGTTCATGGGTTTCCAATAGAATTTTATAAAAAATCCTTATCACAGCTTTCTCCCTTATTATCGTCTCTGTTTTCGGAATGCTTTCTCTCTAAAATGCTCCCACCTACGCTGCGCGAGGCATCCTTGTCTACTCTTTTAAATAGGGATAAGGATCCTCTGCATCGCAGTTCATACCGGGTCATGAAACTATTAATGTATATAATATTTTGGAAAATATTTTTCTTTTAAAACAGAGGTTTAGTCTGCGGGTCTCCTTAATTGGATTAAAGCTAACTAGTTTGGGTGCTTTGATGTGTACTAGTTTTGATATGGAAGAGAGATAGCGTGCATTTGCAGTTTTTGAATAGAGCATTCAAGAAGTAGGATTAAAACTTGATGCCTTTCTAACAGCTGCCAAGCAATATATTTATATTACGAATAATATTGGTACAATGAATGGGGTTTCATTGTTAAAAGGTAAAGTTCAAAAAGACTGATGAGACAATGAGGAGAATTTTCCCCAATTCGGGGGGGTTGTGTGGTGGCGGGCGGGGGCAGGCATGGACCCGATCGGCGCCCCAAATCGGGTCCACGCCACCACTTTACATGGGTGGACCAATTAAGGCCCGCCCAGCGTGACGTGCGTCCAGAAGCGCTGAGCGCTCCCTGTGTGGGTTGGGGGCGGGGGGGGGTGATTCCCTGATTCGGGGCATGTGCTCTTTTGCGCATGCACACAAAAGAGCGCAGAAATTTCCCTGAGGCAGCTCTTAGTTTAAGTTCCCAAAATTTTAATAAAGAAAAGGAAAAATTTTAAGTCATGTCCCCTCATGTGACAATGTCACATGAGCAGGGACATGTCAATGAATTTTTTTTTTAAAATGTATTCAATTTACAAACACTTCATGAAACCTCATCTCACCAGTGAATGAGATTCCATGAAAAATGCAAAGGCCACCTGGACTCTTCGCCTGCCCACCAACATTAAGGTTGGACGGGCAGCTCAGTTTATTAGTTTAATTGATATTTAAATAGCCTTAATAGGCCTTTGACAGTTCGGCAGGCGCGCAGCCCAGTCAGCTGCGTGCCCACTGAACTGAAAATCTAAATGACACACGGTGACATTGGGATGCCCGCCTGACATCACCATGCATCATTTTACACCTCGTCGAGAGGGCCCCACCCCTGCTCGCCGAGCCGAAGATTCAGGCCAATGAGAATTTAAATTCAATCAGTGATGGTAGGTATAACTTCAGTAGTTTTCAGATGTGCAGGCAGAGGCAATGTAAGATCAAAAGGCAGCTGCAAGCCTCCAACTGGCTCCACAGTAAAAAGAACCTCATTTTGAATTCGTATGGTGAAAATGCTTTGCCTGGTGTTTGGTTAAGTCTATGGATTGTTGTTGCCTTAATGGAGGTTAGTTTGGAAATTTGTTAAAAGTTATGATAGTAGTAATTTGTAGCCATGTGTGTATATATTTTAACCTGTGCAAATTAATAAAATGTTTCATTTAGTTTAATGTAAAACCTCGAGAACTAGTAGTCTGATTCCTGAGTTTTGAGTCGCATCTCAAACATAACACTTAAAATTATTAGTTATGACAGTTGTTTAAATTTCCCCTCTGGGATTTTTTAAACAACCCCGCTATACCAACTGCATCAGTCATAACAATTGGGGACTGTGCTAGGAATAAATTATATTTCTAATTCTTGATTGGTTAGGAATTGGTGAATCATAAAGCTTACGATTACAACACTCTTTGAACTCAGGAGTTGGTGAGGTATTTTAGAAGTGGTGAGACTGCAAGATGGCTTTGGCAATTGCTAAGACTTGTCTGGGAGTAAAAGAGATAACTCTAAGTGGGTTGGAGAGAATAACCAAAAGTAAGTTAACAAAGTTGGCGGATAAGTTACAATTGGCGTTACCTACAGGAGCTAGGAAATCTGATATAGTTAAAAGTATAGCAAAGCATCTACAGTTGGAAGTGAAACCTGACACTAGTGAGACACAGCTGGAGGTAGTGAGACTTCAGTTACAAAGTTTGAATTAGAAGCGATGGACAGAGAAATGGCCTTTAAAATGGAATTAGAAATTGCGAAGATGGAGAAGGAGGAAAGAGAAAGAGAGAGAGAAAAAGAATTCTAATTGAAAATGTTGGCAGTTAGAAAAGAGATGTCAGTAGGTGAGGAAGGATTTATCTCCAGAGTAGAACCTAGTGGGAGATGTTTAAATTTGTACAAGCTCTTCCAAAGTTTGAGGAAACAGATATTGAAGCATTCTTTATTTCATTTGAGAAGCTAGCTAAAAAGATGAAATGGCCACAGAAAAACTGGACATTGTTATTACAATCTAAGTTAGAGAGTCATAGAGTCATAGAGGTCCACAGCATAGAAAAAGGCCTTTTGGCCCACCAAGTCTGCGCTGGGCAAACAAGTACCTAACTATTCTAATCCCATTTTCCAGGACTAGGTCCATAGCCTTGTATGCCATGGCATTGCAAGTGCATATCCAAATACTTCTTAAATATTAAGAGGGTATTTGCCTCTACCACCCTTTCAGGCAGTGAGTTCCAGATTCCCACCACCCTCTGGGTGAAAAAATTCTTCCTCACATCCCCTTTAAACCTCCAGCCCCTTACCTTAAATCTATGCCCCCTGGTTATTGCTCCCTCCACCAAGGGGAAAAGCTCCTTCCTGTCTACCCTATTTATGCCCCTCAATTTTACACACCTCAATCATGTCCCCCCCCCTCAATCTCCTCTGCTCCAGGGAAAATAAGCCCAGTCTGTCCAATCTCTCTTCATAACTAAAACTCTCCAACCCAGGCAACATCCTGGTAAATCTCCTCTGCACTCTCTCTAGTGCAATCACATCCTTCCTATAATGCAGATTCCAGAACTGCACGCAGTACTCTAGCTGTGGCCTAACCAGCTTTTTATACAGTTCCAGCATAACCTCCCTGCTCTTATATTCTATGATTCGGCAAATAAAGGCAAGTATCCCATATGCCTCTTAACCATCTTATCTACCTGTCCCACTACCTTAAGGGACCGGTGGACATGCACACCAAGGTCCTTCTGATCCTTAGGCTTCCCAGGGTCCTACCATTCATCGTGTATTCCCGTGTCTTGTTTGTCCTGCCCAAGCACATCACCTTACACTTATCCGGATTAAATTCCATTTGCCACTGATCAGTCCATCTGACCAGCCCATCTATATCCTCCTGTAATCTAAGGCTATCCTCCTCACTATTTACCACCCCATCAATTTTTGTGTCATCTGCGAACTTACTGATCAACCCTCCTACATTCAAGTCTAAATTATTCATATGTACCACAAACAGCAAGGGACCCAACACCGAGCCCTGTGGAACCCCACTGGACACAGGCACCCAGTCACAAAAACACCCCTCAACCATCACCCTCTGCTTCCTGCCACTCAGCCAATTCTGGGTCCAATTTGCCAAGTTGCCTTGGATCCCATGGGCTCTTATCTTCGTTATCAGCCTCCCATGTGGACCTTATCAAAAGCCTTGCTGAAGTCCAAGTAGACTACATCAAATGCATTGCACTCATCTGCACACCTGGTCACCTCTTCGAAAAATTCAATCAAATTAGTCAGACATGACCTCCCCTTAACAAAACCATGCTGACTGTCCTTGATTAATCCCTGCCTCTCCAAGTGTAGATTAATTCTGTCCCTCAGAATTGCTTCCAATATTTTCCCCACCACTGAGGTTAGAACTGACTGGCCTTTAATTCCCTTGTTTATCCCTTCCTCCCTTCTTGAATAACGGTACCACATTGGCTATCCTCCAGTCCTCTGACACCTCTCCTGTGGCCAGAGAGGTATTGAAAATTATTGCCAGCGCTCCTGTTATCTCCTCCCTTGCCTCACTCAACAGCCTGGGATACATTTCTTCTGGGTCTGGAGATTTATCTACTTTTAAGCCTGCCAGACCACTTAAAACCTCCTCTCTTTCTATGCTAATTTCTTTAATTATATCACAGTCCTTCTGCCTGATTTCCATACCCATGTCGTCCCTCACTTGTAAACACCGACACAAAGTATTCATTTAGAACCCTACCTACGTCTCCTGACTCCACACACAAATTACCACTATGGTCCTTAATGGGCCCTACCCTTTCCCTAGTTATCCACTTACTCTTAATGTACTTGTAAAATAACTTTGGATTTTCCTTTATTTTACCTGCCAGTGTTTTTTCATGCCCCCTTTTTGCTCTCCTAATTTCCTTGTTAATTTTCCCCCCTACACATTCTATACTCCTCCAGGGCTTCTGCTGTTTTGAACCATCAGTATCTGCCATAAGCCTCCCTTTTTCTCTTTATCCAATCCTGTATATCCCCCGACATCCTGGATTTGTTGGTCCCACCCTTTGTCTTTACTGGAATATGTTGGCCCTGTACTCTCCCTATTTCCTTCTTGAATGAGTCCCACTGCTGCGATGCAGATTTACCTATAAGTAGTTGCTCCCAGTCCGCTCTGGCCAAACCATATCTGATCATATTAAAATTGGCCTTCCCTAATTTAGAACTGATTTCTGGCCCATCCCTGTCCTTTTCCATAACAACCTTGAATCTACTGGAGTTATGATCACTATCTGAAAAATGATCCCCCACTGACACCTCTGCCACTTGCCCAGCTTCATTCCCTAAAATTAAGTCCAGGACCGAAGGTGAAAGGAAGGCAGGTAGTCAAGAAAGAGAAGGGAGTAGCTGGAAGTTCCCAGGACGTTTTTTCTCAGAATAAAAAGGAAGGTGCTGAAGGTAGAAGTGACATTCGAAAATTGAGGTGTTTTCATTGTTATAAAGTGGGGCTCACGAAGTCAGTGTGTTGGGGTTTGCAGGAAATATCTGTAGGAATTATTGGGGTACAGAAAAGTTCTGGAAGTAAAAGTACTGTGGGTTCTGAAGTTCAGGCACAGGAGAAACCAGTGGTTTGTGTGCAGGTGTAAAGAAGTGGGAATGTGTTCACAGTTTACTCAAGAAGATTCTGAGGAGCAGGCTGCAGAAATGTTTAAAGACTTTGTATGTGAAGGGAAAGTCTTTCCATGCACATAGGGTGGAGTAGGTAAAGATGTTAAAATATTAAGAGATTCAGGGGCCAGTCAATCCTTAATTTTGGGAGATAGTGATATTTGTTGCTCAGAGAGAGTGTTGCAGGAGAAGGAAATAATAAGTGGGGCTCATGGAGTTGCTAAATCTATTCCGTTGTGGAAGATAAATTTAAAGAGCAGATAGAAGACGGGTGAAGTTATAGTCAAATTGGTGGAAAAATTGCCCTTTGCAGGGGTTCAATTTATTCTGGGTAATGATATAGCTGGATTGCAAATGAGGGTGATGCCTATGGTAGTTGAGCAGCCTGGAGAAGTGTTTTCAACAGAGGTGCTACAGAAGGAACATCCTGGGTTGTTTCCTGAGTGTGTTATAATGAGATCAAAGCCCATCGGGAAGAACAATATAAACAAGATAAGCAGGCAGTTTAAAGGCAAGAAGATGGTGTTGAAATCCAATTAGCTAACACTGTAAACTGGAGGAACAGCACCTCATCTTCCGACTAGGCACTTTATAGCCTTCAGGACTGAATATTGAGTTCAACAACTTTAGATCATGAATTCTCTCCTCCATCGCCACCCCCTTTCCGACCCCCCTTTTTTCCAATAATTTATATATATTTTTCTTTTCCCACCTATTTCCATTATTTTTAAACGTATTTCCATGCATTGTTTTATCTCTACCGTTTAGCCTATTTCCATCCCTTCCCCCCACCCCATCCCCACTAGGGCTATCTGTACCTTGCTCGTCCTACTTTCTACCCTTAATGTCACCTATTAGCACATTTCTTAGCTAATATCACCACCGTCAACACCTCTTTGTTCTTTTGTCTATGACATCTTTTGGCAATCTCCACCTATCACTGGCCCTCTATCCAGCTCTACCTGTCCCACCCCCACTTAAACCAGCTTATATTTCACCTCTCTTCTATTTTTCCTTAGTTCTGTTGAAGAGTCATACGGACATGAAACATTAACTGTGTTCCTCTCCGTAGATGCTGTCAGACCTGCTGAGTTTTTCCAGGTATTTTGATTTTTGTTTTTGTACTGTATTTGATAACATTGGTTAGGAGGAAGGAATGCAGGACAGTTCAGTTGAAGTGTTTAACTCAAAGAGGTTAGTGGAGTTACAGAAAAATGATTTGCAATTAAAACAGTTATATCAGAAAGTTTATTCAGAAACCAAAGCAAAGTGTATTCCAGTATGTTACTATCTTCGAGGGAATATGTTAATGAGAAAACGTCGGTCGGAATAAGTCTCAGCAAATGAAAGCTGGAGGGAGGTGCATCAGATTGTTATCCCATTAGGTTATAGAAACAAGATTCTGAGGATTGCTCATGAAATTCCAATGGGGAATATTTAGGAATTAGGAGCAGAACCCGCTTGCCGACACGTAAAATGACGTGCGGTGACGTCGAGCGTGCGTCCCGACGTCACCACGCATCATTCAGGTATTCAGTTCCGTGGGCACGCACCGGAGTCAGCTACACGCCTGCCGAACTGTCAAAGGCCTATTAAGGCCATTTAAATATCAATGAAAATACTTAACTGAGCTGCCTGTCCAACCTTAAGGTTGGCGGGCAAGCAAAGAGCCCAGGCGGCCTTTGCATTTATCATGAAACCTCATCCATGGGTGGGATGAGGTTTCATGAAGGTATTTAAAGTTTAATAAAATTTTTCAATAAAATTCATTGACATGTCCCAGCTCATGTGACACTGTCACATTAGGGAACATGTCTTAAAAAAATTTTTTTGTCTTTATTAAAATTTTTTGAGATCAAACTAATCTCCCTGAGGCAACTCTTTGCCTTTTTGCATGCATGAATGAGCGCCGGCCCCGACAGCCTACTCCCCCAACCCGCACAGAGAGCACACAGCGCTTCCAGGTACGCATCACGTGCGGCAATAGGGTCTGTGCCCGCCCATGCCCGCTCCTGTCCAACCCCCCCGACTGGTAGAAAATTCTCTCCTAGGAAAACACAGGAAAAGATACAGAGGTTTTTTTTTGGCCAGGATTACATAGGGATGTAGTCAAATTCTATAGAGTCTGTCATATATGTCAAATAACAGGAAAAGCACAAGCAGTGATTAAGCCTGCGCCTTTAATTCCAGTACCAACTTTTGAAGAACCTTTTACCAGGGTCATGATTGATTGTGTAGGACTCCTCCCTAAGACTAAAAGTGGAAATCAGTATTTACTGACAATAATGGATGTGTCTACTAGGTTTCCTGAAGCAATACCTTTAAGAAATATTACAACTAAGAAGATTGTGGAGGAGTTAATTACATTTTTCACAAGATATGGTTTACCTAAAGAAATACAATCAGGTCAGGGGTCAAATTTCATGTCACAGCTGTTTAAGGAAGTAATGAATAGTTTGGGGATAAAACAGTTTAAGTCAACAGCTTATCATCTAGAGTCACAAGGAGCTTTGGAAAGATGGCATCAAACTTTTAAAACTATGATGAAAGCGTACTGTCAGAATTATCCACAGGATTGGGGCACAGGATTTCCATTTTTGTTATTTGCTATTAGAGGTGCTCCTAATGCATTGACTGGTTTTAGCCCTTTTCAACTAGTTTAGGGTCATGAGGTAAGATGACCACTGAAATTGATTCATAAGTAATTGGTGGGGCAAAATTCAGAAAATACTCTCCTGGGTTAAGTATCAAATTTCAGGGAAAGATTGCAAAATTTGCAAAAGAGTGAAATTTTTCCTATTAACTCTATTGCAAAGAGTTACCTTCTTTCTTTCCTCCCCTTCAAGATCTCAGTAAACAGTTTTAAATATTTAGGCATTTTAGTTAATCGATCCCGTGGAGACCTTTTTAAACTCAACTTTGACCCTTTGTTGGAATGTACGAAGCAGGACATAGTACGTTGGTCTAACTTACCCCTTTCTTTAGTTGGTCATATAACTTCTGTAAAGATGAATATTTTACTAAAATTTCTATACTTATTTCAGTGCATTCCATTGTTTGTTCCCAAGCATTTTTTGGTGCAGTAGACCAATTAATTTCTTCCTTTATTTGGAATAAGAAAACACCCAGAATTCGTAGTTTTTCTGCAAAGTCCCAAGCATTTAGGTAGTTTGGCGCTGCCATATTTTCAGTTTTAATATTATTCTGCTAATATCTGTAATACTTATTTTGAGCTTTGTTTGGACTCGGCTAGTTTAGTGTGGGTGCAATTGGAGGCAGCATCCTGTCAATCCACATCTCTGCCTGCTCCGTTGTGCTCCTCCATTCCTTTCTCAACTTTTCTTAAAACCACAGTCACTTAAGATTTGGACCCAGTTCAGTACATTTGGGCTGCAATCTCTCTCTTTATACAGCCCTATTAATGCAAACCATTCATTTCTGCCTTAATCAGGAGATTCTGCCTTTCAAGTCTGGCACACGAGAAGCGTCAAAACCCTTGCTAACTTATACATTGATAATAATTTTGCTTCTTTTGAGTACCTCAGAAATATGATCTGCCCTACACACACTTCTTTTGCTATTTACAAATCAGAGATTTTGCACGCAAAATAATCGCCCGGTTTCCTTTATTGTCCCCTAAATCACTAATAGATATTATGTTAGAATTAAATCCTTTTGTTAGGCGGTTCATTTCTAAATTGTATTCTCTAATTTTTTTTCACCACACTGCCCTTCGCTTCCAAACTCTTTGGGAGCAAGATTTTGACTCAGATTTATCAGAATATAACTGGAAGTTTATTCTCTCTCCTGTACATTCCTCATCTGTATGTGTATGACATGGGTTGCTACAATTTAAAATCTTACATCATATCCATCTATCAAAGATGAAATTATCTAAGATCCATCCATATTTTGATCCAACCTGTGATAAATGTCATACTGCCCCAGCCTTTCTAATTCCTATGTACTGGTCGTGTCCTAAATTGGCTTTGTTTTGGACAAAAATATTTAGGTCACTTTCATATATTTTCAGGAGCAACATTGAACCCCCTCCTATTACAGCACTCTTTGGAGTGGAACCAAATGGTTTCCCTCTTACAAAAATTTAGACTGATGCATTTGCCTTTTCAACATTATTGGCTAGATGTATTATTCTATTAAATTAGAAACAGTCTTGCCCGCCTTCTTTTACTAATTGGATATGTGATCTTATGCAGAATCTTAAACTTCAAAAAATAAAGTACCCTATAAGAGGCTCCACTGGTGGATTTTATGTAGCTTGGGAACCTTTCTTAGATTACTTTGAGGATCTACAGCTCTCTACTTTCATACAACTGACCCTAATGATGTTGTATGTATTATATCAGGTGAAACTATATCTTACTTATGATTGTTGATTTTCTTATTATTTATTCTTTGGGGGGACTTAGAGAGGGTTTTTTTTCTCTTTCCTTTTTCTTCTTCTCCTCCTACTTCTCTTTTCCTTTCTTTCGCTTTCTCTTCCAAATGTAAGTGTATTGAAGTATTGCTGTACTGTAAGCTTTTTTTTTGTACGGTTACTTATTATAAAACATTTTAAAAACATTCCATTTGCCTTCCTAACCACTTGCTGTACCTGCATGCTAACATTTTGTGATTCATGTACCAGGACTTCCAGATTCCTCAGTACCACAGCATTCTGCAATCTTTCTCCATTTAAATAATATGCTGCTTTTCTATTCTTCCTGTCAAAGTAGACAAGTTCACATTTTCCCACATTACACTCCATCTGCCATATATTTGCCCACTCATTTAACCTATCTAAATCCCTCATAGACTCCATGTCCTCTTGGCAACTTATTTTCCAACTAGCTTTGTGTCATCAGTAAATTTAGCAACCATACATTTGGTCTTTTCATCCAAGTCATTGATATAGATTGTAAATAGCTGAGGCCCCAACACTGATCCCTGTGGCACTCCACTCGTTATACTTTGCCAACTCAAAAATGACCCATTTATGCCTACTCTCTGTTTCCTCTTATCTAACCAATCCTCTATGCAAGCAAAGATGTTCAGCGCTTCTGCCAGTTCCTTGTTTCCCCCATTATTACTTCCCCAGTCTCCCCCTCCTAAGGGACCAGTGTTCATTTTAGTTAATTTTTCCTTTTTACTTATAGAAATTCCATCTGTTTTTATATTTCCAGCTAGCTTTCTCTCATACTTCAATTTCTCCCTTTTCTTAAAGTAATTCTTTGCTGATTTCTAAAATCTGTCCAATCTTCTGACCTACCATTAATCTTTGCAATATCAAATGAAAGAAAAAGCAAAAATACTATCCTTAGTTAGCCATGGTTGGTGCGTCCTTCTCAGAGTTTTTCTTTCTTAATCAAATATTTATTTGCTGAGAAATATGAAATTCTCCTTAAATATCTGCCACTGCTCCTCTATTGTACTACTTTCTAATCCATTCCCCGGTTTATTTTAGCCAATTCTTTCTTCATAAACTTAAATAAAGGCAATTACAAGGGTAAGACACTACTCTTAGACCTTCTTGCCTTCAGACTGAATGTGAAATTCTATCATATTATATTACTGTTGCCTAAAGGCTCCTTTACAATGAGGTCATTAATTAATCCTGTCTCATTGCACACTACCAGGTCTAAAATAGCCTTCTTGCTGGTTGGCACTAGAACATACTGCTCTAAGAAATTGTCCCAAATGCGCTATGAACTATCTTCCAGGCTACCTTTGCCAATCTGATTCATCCAATCTATATGAATATTAAAATTACCCATGATTAATGCAGTACCTTTCTCTCAAGTTCCCATTATTTCTTTCTTTATCCCCTAATTTATAGCCCCTATAATTTAGCTACTGTTATGGGCTATAAACTACTCCCATAAGTGATTTTTTATCTTTACTATTTCTTATCTCTAGCCAAACTGCTTCTGCATCTTAAACTTTCTGAACTAAGGCCATCTTGCACAACTGTGCTAATGTCATTCTTCATTAACTGTAGAAACTTGCTCTAGGAGGCTTCTTAGTCAAACAAAATGAACTTTATTTACATGAGAGCTTCTGTGGCTTCTTGTACATAGCCAGCCCCTCATAAAGCCATTTCCTAGGAAACTCCTCCCCTAGAATTTATTTCCCCACATTAGGTACACATTGGTTGAACAAACCACGTGACCCCTACTTAGTCAAACTGATCTTAAAGTGACAGTCATCACATGCTCCCCCCTTAACTTTTGTACATCTTTTCAGTCAACAATTGCTTTACACAATTGAACCAAGGATTTTCTGAATTCTAGAAATAATTACATATGTTGTTAGCCCGGACATCATTTACACAATACATACAATTGACCCCATAGTTATAAGTGAAGTCTTTGGGGTGGTTTTCGAATTCACGATGATCAGCATAGGTTGTTCAACAGGTTGTGACGCTTCTGCTGTAGCGACATTTTCCAGAACTTTACCAAATGGGTACCTCCTTTGGTACAGACAATTCATTATTAACTTCACAGGGATGTCCTTGACGTTTATTACAGGTCGACCAGATTCTTCAGTGCACACAAATTCACCAACACTCAATGGTGACACTGACTGCAGGAATGCCTCTCTACCCCTCAAGTGGTCAACATGCTTCCAAACGATCCACCCCTCTATCCTTACTTGATATGAAAGAAGTCCAGTATCAGAGGCTACCCTTTCAGGAGTCCACCAGGGCTGCTACTGAAGCTTTTCACGTACATATTTTCATCAGTCGAGAACTTCCTAGCTCAGTGAGAATCATGACTTGCTTTCTGGTTGCACTGACTTGACTCTACCCTCCCCTGCAAATTTGGGAACACAAGACTTAACCTCATCCTGAAACAATGTTTCATTAACAGTTCAGCAGGAGGAACACCTGATGTTGGCACTGTTGGCAGTGCCTTACCAGGTTTTCAATATCCGCCCTCACGCCTTCTCCTCCCTCCCAGAAACATGATAGGGTCCCCCTTGTCCTCACTTATCACCCCACCAGCATCCGCATTCAAAGGATCATCCTCCGCCATTTCCACCAACTCCAGCATGATGCCACCACCAAACACATCTTCCCTTCACTCCCCCTGGTGGCATTCCGTAGGGATCGTTCCCTCCCGGACACCCTGGTCCACTCCTCCATCACCCCCTACTCCTCAACCCCCACCTATGGCACCTCCCCATGCCCACGCAGAAGATGCAACATCTGCCCCTTCACTTCCTCTCTCCTCACCGTCCAAGGGCCCAAACACTCATTTCAAGTGAAGCAGCATTTCACTTGCATTTCCCCTAACTTAGTCTACTGCATTCGTTGCTCCCAATGCGGTCTCCTCTACATTGGAGAGACCAAACGCAAACTGAGCGACTGCTTTGCAGAACACCTGCAGTCTGTCCGCAAGAAAGACCCAAACCTCCCTGTCGCTTGCCATTTTAACACTCCACCCTGCTCACTTGCCCACATGTCTGTCCTTGGCTTGCTGCATTGTTCCAGTGAAGCCCAACGCAAACTGGAGGAACAGCACCTCATCTTCCAACTAGCCTTCCGGGCTGAATATTGAATTCAACAACTTTAGATCTTAAACTCCCTCCCCCCATCCCCACCCCGTTTCTTCCCCCTCCCTTTTGTTTTTTTCAATAATTTATATAGATTTTTCTTTTCCCACCTATTTCCATTATTTTTAAATCTACAACTAATACCTTGTCAGTCTTTCCACCCCACCCCCACTAGAGCTGTACCTTGAGTGTCCTGCCATTCATTCTTAATTAGCACATTTTCTTAGATAATATCACCACCTTCAACACCTCTTTGATCCTTTTGTCTGTGACATCTTTTGATTATCTGCTCCTATCACCGCTTGCTTGTCCCTACAACCACCCCACCCTCAACTTCTCTCCCCTCCGCCCCCCCACCTTAAACCAGCTTATATTTCACCCCTCTCCTAACTATACTCAGTTCTGTTGAAGGGTCATGAGGACTCGAAACGTCGACTCGTTTCTTCTCCGCCGATGCTGCCAGACCTGCTGAGTTTTTCCTGGTAATTCTGTTTTTGTTTTGGATTTCCAGCATCCGTAGTAGTTTTTTGTTTTTTTCAATATCAGTGTTGATTCTGGGCCACCATACATAACTCCTGGCTAACATTTTCATTTTAGAGATACCAAGGTGGTCACTGTGTAGTTCCATCAGGAATAGCTCCCTATCCGGCACAGGACCACTCGCACTCCCCATAGCACAATACCATCTTGACAACTAAGTTCATGTTTACAGATGGAGTAGGGTTTCATGTCCTCTGAAACTGCCTCATTTTCCCATCCCGTAAGGATTTTATCTCACACTCTGGACAACAGTGGACCCTGACTGGTCCAGGCTTTGATTTGTTTCACACAGGCTGTTAGCGTTTCCAAAAGGTTTAAGGCCAAGACAATTTCTTGAGTAATAGGTGTACATGTAATACTTTCTCTCAAGGGCAAGTGACTCAGACTGTCCACATTCACAATACATACCCCTGGTCGGTGTTTGAAGGTGTATTCATATGCGACCAGGATCAATGCCCACCTCTGAATCCTCGCAGAGGCTGTTGGTGGAATAGCCTTGCCCTCCTCAAAAAGGCCTAATAACGTCTTGTGATCTGAAACAATAGTGAAATGTCTCCCATTTAGATTGATGGAACTTTTTGACGCCAAAAACTATTGATAAGCCCTCTTTTTCGATTTGTGAATAGCTTCTTTCAGCTACTGATAGTGTTCTTGATACATATCCTATCGGCCTTTCCGAGCCGTCAGCCATCTCATGGGACAACACTGCCCCGACGCCATATGGAGAGGCATCACACGTCAGTATTAGTTCCTTCAAAGGGTCGCAGTGTACAGGTAGGCTTGAAGACTGCAGCAATTGCCTCACCTTGTGGAAAGCCGTTTCCTGAGGAGTTACCCAGCGTGGTGCTTCTTTAGTAGGGCGTGTAAGGGGGTCAGTACAGTGGATAGATTTGGCAAAAACCACCCATAATAATTGACTATTCCTAGAAACGATTTAAGTTCAGACACGTTCGTGGGGGAAGGCACTTCCTTTATGGCCCTGACTTTCTCCTCGACAGGGTGTAACCCTTGAGCATTGATCCTGTGTCCCAAGTAAATCTCCTCCTTGGCTTGAAAAGTGCAGTTTTCTTTCTTAAGGCGGACTCCAGCCTCCTGAAATCTTGTTAACACCTCTTCTAAATTTGGCAGATGATCGGCCTCCACGGTCCCAATGATGAATACACATCATCAAGGTACACCACAACCTGTAGTAGGCTCTCCATGGTACAGTGGAATATCACATATGCTGACAAGACACCAAAAAGCAGGCCCATGTACTGAGAAAGCCCTTTGTGGGTGTTTATTGTGACATATGCTCAGGAACCGTCGTCCAACTCAAGCTGTTGGTAGGTGTGACTCACGTCCAGCTTGGTATATGACTGGTTCCCGGCAAGTTTTACATAAAAATCTTCAATTTGTGAACGAAGATGCTTGTCCAGTTTTACGGCCTGATTGACAGCTTGTTTGTAATCACTTGTCAGGCTTCAAGACGGGGACAATGGGTGCATTCCATTCCGAAAACTGAACCGGCTGGATAATACCTAGTACATCTAACCTCTTTAGTTCAGCATACGCTTCCTCATGCAGGGAATATGGTATTGGTCTAGCTCAAAAATCAAGGGGTGGCTTCCAGATCCACGTAGATTTTGGCTTGTAAGCCCTTAATTTTTCGTCCCAGAAGAGAGTATCATATTTTCTTAACAATTCTAACAATCCCCTTGTCCTCACCTGGAAAATGTCAATCCAATTTAGCTTTATTTCCTTGAGCCAGTCACGGCCCAGGAGGCTTGATCCTTCACCCATTACTACTACAATGTATTCTTTATCTTAAACTGGACAGACTCCTTATTCATTACGAGCACTTACCAGAATAGTTAAGGGCACCTTCTTTTGCTAGGGATCTTGGCAGAAGAATGCAATTGCTTCTCACAGACACACTCACAGCATGTTTAAAGTACAGATAGGAATATTAGTAGAAAAACAGAACTAAATAGAATCCAGCCCTTAATTACCTGATTAATTTATTAACTTATTCCTCAAATACAGAATAATAATAACTTCTAATAATTATCTGTTCGTGGTCAGTCGCTACTTTACAATACTAGTGGTTAGTTTTCAAATCACAAAATAGCTTCTTTTAGAAAAGGTGTTAGTAAAGCGTGAGAGAAGCCATGAGTTGAAAAGTGCCAAGAGGAGCCGGGAGTTCAAAAAGAGCATGGGAGGAGCCGGGAGTTTGAGAAGAACACAAGGAGAGCTGACCTGAGTGAGGAGGACAGTGGTAGTGGGAGATAAAAACTGGCAGCAGAGAGCCCCTTCAACCTGTCAGATCCAAAATGTGACGTCAAAGGAAAACAGGTAGGTGATTGGTGGCTATCTCTTCCGTGTCTCTTTTGATTGGCCAAGTGGTTTAACTCAAGAGACATTATTGCAGCTGAAGAGAACAGTTAAGTACACTTCTAAATTATTAAACATCCAAATTAATTAATTAAATAGAATAGAGATGGCTGGGTAGGTGATGCGTTGCAGCTGTAGTATGTGGGAGAAGGTGAACGCCAGTGCAATCCATGGTGACCACATCTGCAGCAAGTGTTGGCTGCTTGAGAAACTTTGGCTCAGAGTTGGTGAGCTGGAGTCTGAGCTGCGGATACTGCGACACATCAGAGAAGGGGAGAGTTACCTGGACACTGTTTCAGGAGACAGTCACACCCTTAGACTAATTACGTCAAATTTGAACCATGATCAGGGACAGGAGGGTGTGACTGTGAGTGAGGCAGGTATGGGGATCCAGAATTTGGCTTTGGAGGAGCCCAGTCAGTGCCCTTGTCCAATAGGTATGAGGTTCTTGCTCCCAGTGCGGACGAGGGCACAGACTGCAGGGAGGATGAGTGAACTGACCACAGCACTGTGGTACAGAGCGTCATTCAAGTGGGGGGAGAAAAGAGAAATGTAGTAGTAATAGGGGATAGCATAGTTAGGGGAATAGATAATGTTCCCTGCAGCAAAGGACAGAGAGTCCCGAAGTCTGTTTTGCCGACCTGGTGCCAAGGTTAGGGACATTTCTTCTGGGCTAGAGGGGAAGGATCCAGTTGTCGTGGTCCACGTAGGTACCAATGACATAGCTAGGACTAGGAAAGAGGTTCTGCTGAGGGACTATG
Source organism: Cetorhinus maximus (assembly GCF_964194155.1). Taxonomy (NCBI): domain Eukaryota; kingdom Metazoa; phylum Chordata; class Chondrichthyes; order Lamniformes; family Cetorhinidae; genus Cetorhinus; species Cetorhinus maximus. The sequence goes on from NC_135895.1 coordinate 57,027,508, forward strand.
AGCAGCTCAGGGCTAAATTAAAAAGCAGAACCACAAAGGTAATAATCTCCAGATTACTACCTGAGCCACATGCAAATCGGCGTGTGGTAAATAAGATTAGAGAGGTAAATGCGTGGCTCAAAGATTGGTATGGGAGAAATGGGTTCCGATTCATGGGGCACTGGCACCAGTACTGGGGAAGGAGGAAGCTGTTCCGTTGGGATGGGCTTCATTTGAACCATGCTGGGACCAGTGTCCTGGCAAATCATATAACTAGGGTTGTAGATAGGGCTTTAAACTAATTAATGGCGGGGGAGGGGCAGGATGGGTTCAGTTGAAGGGAAGTTTAAAAAATCAAAAGGAAATGAGAGAGCAGAGGTGCAGGGTAGTGAAGAGGTGAACGATAATCAAAGTGTGACAGGAAGGGGCAGAAAATATAAGCAGAAGAGTGCAGCAGAAATCAGAACCAGAATGAGTAATAATGGTAAAAGGTCAAAACTTAAGGTTCTTTATCTGAATGCACGCAGCATTTATAACAAGATAGGAGTTGACAGCACAAATAGAAATAAATGAATATGACTTGATAGTTATCACAGATATGTGGTTGCATGGTGACCAAGACTGGGAACTCAATATTCAAGGGTATTCGACGTTCCGGAAAAATAGGCAAAAAGGGAAAGGAGGTGAGGTAGCTTTGTTAATAAAGGAAAGTATCAGTGCGTTTGAGTAGTGATGTGGAATCAGTTTGGGTGAAAATAAGGGGAAGAAGTCATGGGTGGGAGTCGTCTATAGGCCCCCGAAGAGTTGCTTCACTATAGACAAAGTATAAATCAGGAAATAATGGAGGCGTGCAAGAAGAGTGCTACAATTATCATGGGTGATTTTAATCTGCATAATGACTGGACAAATGAGATTGCCGGGGGCAATGCAACGTGGAAGACTAATTTGTTGAGTGCATCAGGGATTGTTTCTTAGAGCAAAACATTGCAGGACCTGCCCAGGAATAGGCTATTTTAGATCTAGTAATGTGTCATGAGGTGGGGTTAATAAAAGATATCATAGTTAAGGATCCTCTAGGGAGTAGCGATCACAACATGGTAGAATTTCAAATTCAGTTTGAGGACGAGCAACTCAGTCTCAAACCAGTGTCCTCAACTTAAATAAGGACAATTACAAAGATATGAAGAAAGAGTTACCTAAAGTGGGCTGGGAAAATAGATTAAAGGGAAGGTCAGTGGATGAGCAGTAGCAGATATTTAAGCAGATATTTCATAACTCTCAGCAAAAATTTATCCTGGTCAAAAAGGAGGACTCGATGAGAAGGATGAACCAGCCATGGTTAACAAGGGTGGTCAAGGAGAGTATCCAATCAAAAACTAAGACATACAAAGCGGCGAAAACTAGTGGCAGGCCAGAGGATTGGGAATTTTTTAGGAACCAGCAGCGGATGACTAAAAAGTTAATAAAAAGGGAGAAAAATGATTATGAAAGTAAATTTGCAAGAAATATAAAAACAGCAAGAGCTTCTACAGGTATTTAAAAAGAGATTGAGTGTGGGACCCTTGGAGGATACGAATGAAAAATTGATAACGGGGAACAGGGAAATGGCAGATAATTTAAACCAATATTTTGCATCAGTCTTCACGGTGGAGGACACTATAAACATACTCAAAGATATCAGGTAAGCAAGGAGCTAATGGGAGGAAAGATCTTGTAACAGTCACTATCTCGAGGGACAAAGTATTTAACAAACTGAAAGGACTAAAGGCAGACAAGTCGCCAGGAGCTGATGGCCTGCATCCAAGGGTTTTAAAGAAAGTGGCTGCAGAGATAGTGGAGGCATTGGTTGAAATATTTCCAAACTCACTGGATTCCAGAAGGGTCCCAGCAGATTGGAAAGCCGCTAATGTAACGCTCCTGTTCAAGAAGGGAGGGAGACAAAAATCAGGAAACTATAGGCCAGTCAGCCTAACATCTTTTGTGGGGAAAATGCTCGAGTCCATCACGAAGGAAGAAATAGAGCATTTAGAAAAGCCAATGCAATCAGACAGTCAACATGGTTTTGCGAAAGGGAAATCATGTTTGACAAAATTGCTAGAGTTCTTTGAGGGTATAACAAGCTGAGTTGGTAAAGGGAAACCGGTAGATGTAGTATATTTGGATTTCCAGAAGGCATTCGATAAGATGCCACATAAACGGTTATTGCACAAGATAGGAACTCACGGTGTTGGGGGTAATGTATTAGCACGGATTGAGGATTGGTTAACACACAGAAGACAGAGTTGGAATTAATGGGTCTTTTTCAAGTTGGAAAGACGTAACTAGTGGAGTGCTACAAGGATCAGTCCTAGGGTCTCAATTATTTATCAATATTAATGACCTGGAGGAGAGGGCAGAGTGTAATGTATCCAAATTCATTGACGATACAAAAATAGGTAGGAGGGCATGTTGTGATGAGGACATAAGGAATCTGCATGGGGATATAGATAGGTTGAGTGAATGGGCGAAAATTTAGCAGATAGAGTTTAATGTAGGAAAGTGTGAGGTCATGCACTTTGGTAGGAAGAATCAAAAGGCAGACTATTATTTAAATGGAGAGAGACTCCAAAAAAGTGCAGCACAAAGGGATCTGGGTGTTCTTGTGCATGAAACAAAGGTAGCATGCAGGTGCAGCAAGTAATTAAGAATGCAAATGGAATTTTGGCCTGTATTGCTAGGGGTTGGAGTTTAAAAATAGGGAAGTCTTGAACAACTGTACAGGGTGTTGGCGAGGTCACACCTGGAGTGCTGTGTACAGTTTTGGTCCCCGTACTTAAGAAAGGATATACTGGCCTGGGGGGCAGTTCAAGAGATTCACTAGGCTGATTCCTGGGATGAAGAGGTTGACTTATGCAGAACGACTACACAGGTTAGGCCTTTATTCATTACAGTTTTGAAGAATGAGGGGTGATCTTATTAAAGCGTACAAGATTCTGAGGGGGTTTGACAGGGTAGATGTTGAGAAGGTGTTTCCACTAGTGAGGGAATCTTGAACTAGGGGACATAGTTACAGAATAAGGGGACACTCATTTAAAACAGAGATGCAAAGGAATTTCTTCTCTCAGAAGAATGTCTGGAATTCTCTACCTCAAGAGTTGTGGAGGCTGGATCACAAAGTATTTAAAGAGGAGGTAGGTATACCTTTGAAATATAGGGGAGTTGAGGGCTATGAGGATCTGGCATGAAAGAAGAGTCGAGGCCTGAGGCAGATCAGCCATGATCTTATTGAATGGCGGGGTAGGCTTGAGGAGCCAAATGGCCTAATCCTGCTCCTTGTTCTTATGTTCTTAAAATGACAACTTGACCTTGTATATTTTAGGTCTCTAAAAATGGTCAAGTTAAGCAGACAACCTAAATCCTACTAAAATAAAATCTAAAACCATGTCTGCTTACAACACTGGTTATCATTACCCCCATCGCTACCCTGCTCTACTGCTTTGTCTACTCTCTTTAATTCACCACATCTCCCCTCATGTGATCCCTTCCCTCTAACTAGTTAGTTTAAAGCCCTCTCTTCCACCCTAGCTATGCAACTCACTAGAACACCAGTCCCAGCACAATTCAGGTGAAGATTGTCCCAGTGGTACTGCTCCCACTTTCCCCAGTACTGGCACCAGTGTGCTAGTGCTATGAACCAAAACCCATTTCACCCACACCAATCTTTGAACTACACAACCAACTCTCTAATCTTATTTACCCTATGCCAATTTGTTCATGGCTCAGGTAGTAATCCAGAGATTATTAATATTGTGGTTTAATTCTGTTTAATAATTTAACTTCTAGCTGCTCATAATCACTAAGCAGAACCTCTTTCCTAGTCCTATGTCATTTGTATCCAAGCAACCGACAACTGGATCGTCCCCCTCCCACTGCAAGTTCCTCTCCAGCCCAGAGCAGATGTCCCAAACCCTGGCACTAGGCAGGCAACACAGCTTTCTGGACACACTCCTGACTGCTCAGAACTGTGCCTATCTCCCCTGACTATATTGTCTCCTACAACTACATCCTTATTTACTTTGCCCACGTAAGTGGCTCCCAGCACCACAGTGGCATGGTCAGCTTGCTCATCTAACCTACCAGTCCCCTCTCTTGTCCATACAAGGTGCAAGAACCTTGAACCTGTTGGACAATGGAAAGTGCCGAGGCTCCTCCACTGCTTCCTTTTTGGCTCCCATGGCTGCCTCACTTGCAGTTACATCTTCCAGTCCCTGATCACATCCCAAATCCAAAGGGGTGGGACTGCCTTCTGAAACAAATTGTCCAGGTAACTTTCCACCTCTATGATGCATCAATGTATGTAGCTCAGCCTTCAGCTCATCAACTTGGAACTGAAGTGCCTCAAGCCAGACACTTACTGCAAGTGTGATTGTTGTGGATCACACAGGTGTCCACTAACTCCCACTTGCTACAGCAGCAACACATCACCTGCCCTGCCACCTTTGTTTAATTTAACTAATTAAAATTTAGAAATAACACCATGATTATGTCAAGCAGTTTAACTAGTTAAGCGGTAAATTTAGTGCAATACTTGTGCCTCCACAATCCCACTTTAAACTACTGTCCCCCTTCTAGAGAAAAAAACTCACTAATTACTCAATTAATGCTTCTGGGTTTCAGCTCTCACAGCCCACTCTCTTAGGCCAGTCCTTTTATGCAAAAGATCAGAACAGCACCTCTTCCCTGACTCATCAAATTCCCAAGGTCACACCGTCTAACTGCAGTCTTTGTGCTTGCTTACTTCATGTGTTAGCAAGACCACCTATATTTACACCAGCTGAAATTCTAGAGATGAATCAGCACTGGCTAGAGAAGCCAGCTACCTAATTAACTAACTGAAGCTGGTTTATCCCCAAGACTGAAAGAAAATAAACTTTAACAGTAAAATTGTTAAATGAAAACTAGACTAGATTTTGTATAATGATTAGCCCTTAAAATTCCCACTCACCAAATTCAAGCTCACACTCGTGCCTAGCTAGTGATGAGCTGCTCTCTTTGTGCTTGCTTACTAATTTTTTTTTAAAACTCCACCCTCAACCCACAAGTACGTTGAGTGTTAACATTTCTCCCATTTTCCTTTGGGTTTTAGGCAATTTACAGGGCCATTAAAGGGTCACCAATAAATCTACCTCCCTGATTCCACAAATAGTTCAAAAGATACAAACTTTCATATTCAAGACAAGACCATCCTATCTGCCAGCAGTTGCAGCCTGTCCTTGAGCTGAAACACAGCACTGGCTGTTGAAAAAGAAGTTGGTCTCTTGCTAGATGATTGTGGTCCTTTGATAAGCAAATCCTAAACAATGAGGATGTATACCAACCTAACTCAAATTTCTCAGCCAAGTGCATCTATCCTCTTGGTACCTTAGAGTTTCTATTCCTAGGTAGTGGATTTTCTATGCCGCAAGAGACACTGAAACCACCACTAAGTTAGCGAGTACAATGACTCCGTTTACCCTCAATTCTTAGGGTAAGACATGGATAAATTGTGATTTAAGTTCAGATCTTGGTGACTGTGGTTTGTAAGTATGTGGCAAAAATCTACTCAAAATCCAGAACGGTTCATTCTGTGATTGGGAACCCAAGGTTTGAGTGGCTCTTGCTCTATTGATAGACAGCGACATTATTTGCTGACAACTTATCACCATCCTTCCTCATTTCTCTTATCAGAGTCCTGTTCTCAGTAACCTGAAAATAGAAGCTAAAGTGAACCTTTAAATCCCCATAAGCCTATGAATTCTGTCATGTCACTGGCTATTTTGTTCAGGGAGGCAGTCATGTTCTATGGCTCCATGATGTAGTGCCCAAAGAGAAGAGAGCCTGGCTCTTCAGTTCAAATCCTCCTTTTCAAAGGGAGTATGCAGATGTATTCTGTAAAGGAACACCCCGTGAAAATAGTGGAGGGATGGAAGAACAGCCAAACCCAAGTAGAGATAAGCTCATTTGTTTCTTGATATTTGGCTCTCTTACCCATGCAATTAAGTAGATATTTATACCTTTTTTTTAAAATGGCTGAGGAAATATAATCTTAAGAGAACTGCACCAACTGGGAGAATTGCTCCAACAATACCATGTCAAACTCAGTTCTTCCAAGCAAACAGTGTCCTTTTATGAAAGGAGTACAATATTTATAAACCAATAATTATCACCTTGAAGGAATTATATATAAATTGCCCTCGATTTACATAGAATTTGGTGCCAAGATTCTTGATGTGTTAATCAATGTTGACAAACTTTTGGTATCAAGGGATATAAAGAGGTCTTCAGCATTAGTCAGTGCTAATGCTGTCTGTGTTGTTCAACACCTGGGACTTTAGTAGGAACTAATGTTGGCAAATTCCCATCTCAAGGTGTCAATGTTTCCTCAACAGCACTAAATGCATTGTTATGTTCAACCAACTGGATGCAGTGAGATTTTTTAGCCTCACCATGCTCAACTATCGTGTTCAGAACAATTACCAGTACTTTCGAGTGTAAATCAGTATCACGTATAGGTGATGAGCATTTATATAATGATTGTGAGCAGTGGTACTCATGAATTACTGCATTCAGAAATATTTAAAGCCTTTGCCAGCAATTGTGATAAACCCAATTATGGACCAACGTCATTCGTTTTGATTCACCCAATATATTAAACATAGCAATATTGAAGGATGTACTACACAGCACATATCCAGTTGGCATTATGCCAAGTGTCAAATTCCAACATGTACTTTACCCTCTTACATGATTAAGGAACAGTAAATACAAGGTCACATACCACAGTTATAATTTTAATGGTTAGACAGCAGCTTAGAAATCATGATTACAAAAGCAAAATACAGTGGATGCTGGGAACTTAAGAAAAATGCTTTAAAAACCTCAGCAGGGTCAAGCAGCATCTATGGAGAGAGAACCAGAGTAATGTTTCAGATTGATAACCTTTCATCAAAGCTGGAAATGTTAGGAGGAGATGTAACAGGTTTTAAGGAAGTACAGAAAACAAAGGAGATAGAATGAAAAGAAGATTTTAGGGTGGAAAGAGAAGGAAATAAACGTCAAAACATGAACAATAGGGTGCTAAAGTGCTTCAGGAGTGCTAGGGAAGAGCACGTGTTACATCTTGTGTTTGTATGGAAAGATGCTATGGGAAAGGGAGGGGTCTTGAGGGTGATTGAGGTATGAACCACGATGCCATAGAGGGAAAAGTCCCTTTGGAATGCTGAATGAGGATGGGCAGATGTACTGATAGAAGATGATCTGTTGAACATGGAGGCTGGTGGGATGGAAGACAAGGACAAAGGAATCCTATCATGGTTCTGGAAGGGAGGGGAAGTGATGAGAGCAGAAGCATGGGAAACAGTAGAGTGTCAGGGGCTCTGAACAACATTGGACAGGGATCCTCGGTTGAAGGAAAAGGACATTAGAAGCACTGACATGGGATGCGGATTCTTGAGAACAGACGCGGTGGAGACGGAAAAATTTGGAGCAGGGAACAGAGTCCTTATGGAAAGCAATATGTAAGGAAGCTTAGCCAAGGTAGCTGTGGGTTTACAGCAGATACTGGTCAATAGCGTATCCCGAGAAATGAAGACAGAAGTTGAGGAAGGGAATAATCTGAGATGGACATGTGAAGACAAGGGAAAGTGGAAAGTAGAAGCAAAAGTGAAAAAAATTTCCAGTTCAAAGTGAAAGCAGGAAATGGCACCAATGAAATACTGGGAAAAAAGCCAGAGGAGAAGTTGTTCAATGAGAAAATGTTCAGCCTTATAGAAGGTGGCAGTTTTGGACGGATACAGATTGGGCCTCTGTTCAAGGAAGAATTGAACATACCTCAGACCATCCTGGAGGAGGAAGGTGGTGTGGGGAGATTAGAAGTCCATCAGCTCAAGGAAACTGTTAGTGATGGAGGGCACCAGAAACAGTGATGTAGATGGAAGAGACTGGACACGAAGAGGGACAAAGTCAAGATAGGAAGAAATCACTTCTATAAGACAAGAGCAGGCTGAAATAATGGGTCTACCAGGGCAATCCTGTTGGTAGATCTTGGGAAGGAGAAGCAGGCTGTGCAGGGTTGGGGGATGACGATACTGGAGGTTATGAATGGAAAATCTCCAGGAGAGATGAGGGCAGTGAGCTTGGAAAATTATGGCTTGTTGTTTAGTGGTGGGTTCAATGTCCAGGGGTTAGGCTTAGAGTTGGCATTCAGCCTCAGCAAGACAGAGGTCAGTTCACCAAACAAAAGCATCAATTGTCAGCAGGTTTACTGAATGTTCTCAGATCCATTCCTAACAGAGTGCTACAAGTTCAGAGGGAGGGAGGGAGGAAGGTGAGATCAACGGACACGAGCAATGAGCAGAGAAGTTGAGATGACCGAGGTCACATCAACAGTTCCCAATTAAAAGATCTAGATAGAGTAAAAGGTTACAGAGCATGATTCAGATAGAAGAATTCTGGAGATGAGAAAGATTCCATTGTGCAAGGGGATGATTTCTGGCCAAACAAATGGATGCGAAGCAAAGGAACTTGTAATATGGAAGGTGTGCAAGAAGTGCAACACTGCCTTTTTACCTCTTCCCTGCCCAGGGCCCCAAACACTCCTAGATGAAGCAGAGATTTGCTTATACTTCTTTCAATTTAGTATGATATTTGTTGCTCACAATACAGTCTCCTCTATTTTAGGAGACTAAGATAGACTGATTTACCAGGCCACCTTTGTTCAGTTCACAAATGTGACTGAGCTTCTGCTCATCTGTCATTTAAATTCTCGGTTCCACTCTCACCTTGGCCTCCAACATTGTTCCAAAGCTCAAGGAATAGCACTTAATCTTCCAGTTAGGCACTTTACAACCTCAACATTGAATTCAACAATTTCAAGACCATAATCATTATCTTTAATTATATACAGCACCTGTTGGTAATGATTGAGATTCCTATTTACACCTCTTCCAGATCCATCTTTTGTACATTACCATCATTTTCCCTACACCATCATCCCTTTTATCACTTCATCTCTCCTGCTTTCCACTATCACAGACCTTCCCTTTATTCTTCCCTCCCCACCTTTCCCTGCCTTTGCACTTGCTTAAAACCTGTTATATTTCTAAACTATTCCAGTTCTGATGAAAGGTTATGGTCCTGAAATATTAACTAGTTTCACTCTCCAAACACCATCTGACCTGCTGAGTATTGTTTTGTTTTAATTTTGTGATTACAGTTCTTTCATCTCATTAGTACATAAAAATCTTTTCCTCATTACCCCATCATTCCAGAGAAGTGTAATATAGTAAAAAAAAACTACATTTCAGGAAATGAATGCAAGTCAACCCTTCACAAAGCTATACTAAAAATAAAATTACAAAAGGCATAAATCCCCAACTTATCCAATTTCATGCATCCCAAGTGATCATTCATTACAAAGCAAAGCATCTTAAGATGTCGCAGTTAAACAGAGCTTCATCAACCTTCATAACGGAAACAAAATGTGTTGGCGTTCTTCTTCTGAGGCCTTTCCCCACAAGTTGCATTTCTTCCAAGGGAATGTGCACAGGTTAATTGCAAAGTAATTTGTTGTTTTGCTCAGCAGGTATAAGCACATCCGGATGCTGGAGAAACAAGTTAACAACAAAAAAAGAGTGTGACGTTCTTTTTTCCAACTCAGTCCCATTATTTAAAATCCTCCTCTCCTAGTTCTTCACCCAAATGCTCAGTAAATTGAGGAACAACAAAACTGGGGCAGCACAGGGGACCCTAGTGATTTATTTGTCAGCAAATATTGAAAAGCTGACTGGGCTAAAGTATAGATCATTAGAAATTGTATGAACACCTTACATGAAAAGGAAACATTCCTTCAGAAAACAGGCTCTCCTGCTTGTGATAGAATGTCACAGGTGACAGAAACTCTTGTACTTCAAGTGCCATTCTTCAGAAAGTCAGAATATTCCCTCCAAAGGTTCAAAACCTGCCCTCATCTGACATCCACACACACTTTCCAGAACAAGTCACTTGTCAATCTCGGAAATACATAGAAGTTGGCATCATCTGCAAATTTTGACACCACTCTGTTTAAATCCAAATAATGGAGACACAGTGAACAGAAATAGCCACAGAATTGCATCCTGTGGGGACACCATTATCCAATTCAAACTAGAAACAGTAGCTTTGGCCAATTTCCTTCCCCAACTTAAATCAGGAAAGCCAAGGCCACAAATAGGGTCCCCAACTCTATCTCCAATAAGAGCCAGTGATCAAAGCTGGCCATCAGCACTGAACAGCAGAGAACAGATGTTTCGGAGAAGGCAAAAGGAGAATAGAGACATCCCAAGTTACACTAAAGGGGTGAAAAAAGCTTGCATTTCATACTTTTACTCAAGGTGTGTTATAGAGATCATAAGTAATATTCAGGAATCATCAACTTTAATTTCCTTTTTAAATTAGATTTCTTACTGCAGCTTTTAGTGCTTGATGTAGGTCCTCAATAATGTCTGCTACATCCTCTAAGCCAATAGATAATCGGATTAGAGTGTCACTTATCCCCAGTGCATCGCGATCCTCCTTCTGGACAGAAGCATGCGTCATAATAGCCCTAAAAAAAATGAGAGTGTTTATTGGTGTTGTGGTGTTTTATTCAAGATATTTTATATCATACACAATTGTGCATTTTCACTGGGGGAGGGGGGGGGGGTGCGGGTGGTGTTGTTGGCAGTGAGTAGGTGGAGGAGGATTGCACCTTTACTTATTATCCCATTGGCTTAGCTAATACATGGAACCTGAAATTACTTCAGGAATGACAGAACATTTTTGGGTGATACCTAAATAAATGTTTCTATGGGACTTGGATCCCAACTATGCCCAAATTGATAGGCAAGATAAAGTTTTATAAAATAGTTTGAAAAAGGGAAGGGATCTAATATATTATATATATAGGGCAGTTTCAGCATAGCCTCTAGTTGGCATAGGTGTACCATTTTAAAACCGCCTCTAACTTGGTACTAAACTAGCAACCTCACTCAAGAGGATGAATAGCTTATGTGGAAACTGAGAGAGTGTCACTCTGGTGCAGTGGGTGCTTTAATGTAATACAGGCAGAAACATATTACCAGGCCAGAATAAAATAACTCTATCCTGAAAGTAACCGTGCTGCACTTGGCCCACAAGTGCTAGGTAACAAAAATGGAAACAATCCTCTCATCCTTCATCAAAAGAACATAAAATTCAAAGATTTGCCATGATCATGCTTAGAAGTGAGAAAATTTGTAAAGAATGATTTACGAACAAGAATTTAAATAGAACAATAACTTATATCAGGAAGGATGGCTTGCAGTAATTCCTTTCATAGTGTGGAGTTACAGGTTGGCCTGTCTAGACTTTATAAACTATATTTACATATTGATTGTAGTCATTGCTCTGCAGCAAAGCGTATGTGAACAACCAAGACAACCCGAGGATGTAATAATGCACGCTCCTTATGTTTGTAAATAAAGGGCTTCACTGTAGTAAAATATCAACAATCAGCAACTTAGTTTTCATAAATTTCAATTTAAACTTCATAAGATGCCTAGAAGAGAAAAATTGACAAATATTTTGAGGACCGTCTCTGCCAAGCTGAAATACTAACTTTTGAATGATTAAATTGTTAGCTGCAAAAATTTTGTTTATGCTATATCCCTCACTAACAACATCCTGGGGGTTACCACCAACCAGAAACTGAACTGGACTAGCCACATAAATACTGTGGCGACAAGAGTAGGTGAGAAGCTGGGAATTCTACTGCGAATAACTCACTTCCTAACTCGCCAAAGCCATCATCTACAAGGCACAAGTCAGAAGTGTGCTGGAATACTCTGTTTGTCTGGATGAGTGCTGCTCCAACAAAACTCAAGAAGCTCAACACCATCCAGGACAAAGCAGCCCACTTGACTGGCACCCCATCCAAACATTCACTCCCTCTACCACTGGTGCACAGTTGCAGCAGTGTGTACTATCTACAAGATGCACTGCAGGAACTCACCAAGGCTCCTTAGGCAGCACCTTCCAAACCCATGACTGCTACCATCTAGAAGGACAAGGGCAGCACACACACATGGGAACACCACCAACTGGAGTTCCCCTCCAAACCACTCACCATCTCGACTAGGAAATATATTGCTGTTGCTGGGCCAAAATCCTGGAACTCCCTCCCTAATGGCATTGTGGGTGTACCTACACCACATGGATTGCAGCAGTTCAAGGCGGCAGACAAAATAGGAGAAGGTGGCCATTCGGCCCCTCAAGCCTGCTTCACCAATCAATAAGATCATGGTTGATCTGCTTGTATTTTGAATTCCACATTTCCGTCTAACCCCAATAACCTTTCGATTCCCTTGCCTAACAAGAGAATCTACCTATCTCAGTCTTAAAAATATTCAATGACTCCACCTTCTGAGGCAGAAAATTCCAAAGTCACATAACACTCAGAAAAAAAATCTCTTCATCTGTCCTAAAAGGGAGAATCCTAATTATATGAGAGTTCTGGACTCACTCACAAGAGGAAACACCCTTTCCACATCCACCTTGTCAAGACCATTTAGGATCTTATATACTTCACTCACTCTAAACTCCAGTGGAAACAAGCCTAATCTGTCCAACCTTTCCTCAAAGCAACCCTCATTCCAGGTATGAAATCTAGTAAACCTCCTCTGAATGGCCTCCAAGGAAGTTCATCACCACCTTCGAGGGTAATTAGGGATGGGCAATAAATGCTGGCCTAGCCAGCAGTGCCCATATCCCATGAAATGAAAGAAAAATCTGTGTCTCAAGACAGAAAACAGACATAGCAAGAATAAATTATATACTGGAAATAGCAAAGTTAATTGCAGTGGTATTGGAAAATAAAATGTAATGTAAAATCTTACTGATAAATGAGTTGTAGTACAATGAACATACATACAAATTAGGAGCAGGGGCAGGCCACTCAGCCCCTCAAGCCTGCTTTACGATTCAATAAGACCATGGCGAATTTAAATGCAACCTCAACCACACATTCCTGCCTACCCCCGATAACCTTTCACCCCTTGTTAATCAGGAATCTATCTAGCTCTGCCTTTGAAATATTCAAAGACTGCTTCCACCACCTTTTGAGGAAGAGTTTTCCAAAGACTCTGAACCCTCAGAGTAAAAATTTCTCATGTGTCTTAAATGACTGACCCCTTATTTTTAAACAGTGACCTCTAGTTCTAGATTCTCCTAGGAGGAAATGTCCTCTCCACATCCACCCTGTCAAGACCCCTCAGGATCTTCAAGCTTTAAATTAAGTCATCTCCTACTCAAATTCCAGTGGATACAAGCCTAACCTGTCCAGCCTTTCCTCGTAGGATAACCCACCGATTCCTGGTATTAGTCTAGTAAACCTTCTCTGAACTGCTTCTAAGGCATTTACATCTTTCGATAAATAAGGAATCCAGTAATGTACACAATACTCCAGATTTAGTCTCACCAATGCCCTGTACAACTGAAGCATAACCTTCCTACTTTTGTAATCAATTCCCCTCACAATAAATGATAACATTCTATTAGCTTTCTTAATTACCTGCAGTACCTGCATACGAACCTTTTGAGATTCATGCACTAGGACACTCAGATCTCTCTGCACCTTACCATTAAGACAACGTGTTTTATTCTTCCTGCCAAAATGAACAATTTCACATTTGCCTACATTATACTCCATTTGCCAGATCTTTGCCCACTCACTTAACCTAAATCACTTTGTAGCCTCCTTACATCCTCTTCACAATTTACTTTCCTACCAATCTTTGTGGTGTCAGCAAATTTGGAAACCATTCCTTTGGTCCCTTCATCTAAGTCATTTATATAAAATTATAAAAAGTTGAGGCCCCAGCACAGATCCCTGTGGCACACCACTTGTCAAATCCTGCCAACCAGAAAAACACCCATTTATGCCAACTCTCTACTTCCTGTTAGCAATCTTCTATCCATGCCAATACATTACTCCATACATCATGAGCTTTTATTTTCTGCAATATCCTTTGATGTGGCATTTTTAGCAAATGCCTTCTGGAAATCTAACTACGTCTACCGGTTCCCCTTTATCCATAGCACATGTGACTCTTTCAAAGGACTCCAGTAACTCCAATTAATTGGTTAAACACGATTTCCCTTTCACAAAACCATGTTGACTCTGCCTGGTTGCCTTGAATTTTTCCAAGTGCCCTGCTATAACATCTTGAATAATAGCTAACATTTTTCCTATGACAGATGTTAGGCTAACTAACCTGAAGCTTTTTGCTCTCCATCTCCCTCCCTTTTTGAATAAAGTTATATTTGCTATTTTCCAATCTAATAGAACCTTCTCCAAATCTAGGGAATTTTGGAAAATTAAAACCAATGCATCAACTCTCACTAGTCACTTCTTTCAAGACTTTAGGGTGAAGTCCATCTGGACCTGGAGATTTGTCAGCCTGCAGCCCCAACAATTTGCTCAATACCACTTCACTGATGATTATAATTTTCCAAGTTCCTCCCCCCCTTCCATTCCCTGGTTTACAGCTAGTTCTGGGATGTTATTCATGTCCTCTAGCGAAGACCGAAGCAAACCGTTTAATTCATCCGACATCACCTTACTTTCCATTATCAATTCCCCAGACACACATACTATAAGACCAAAGCTCGCTTTTTGTTAACTCTTTTCTTAAATATCTGTAGAAACTCTTACTGTCTTTGTTACTAGCTAGCTTTCTCTCATACTATTTTTTCCCTCCTTATTAATCATTTTGAGATTCTTTGCTGTTCTTTACACATTCTTTCCAATCTTCTGATCTGCCACCCATCTTTGCATAATTATGTACCTTTTCTTCAAGTTTCATACTGCCTTTAACTTCTTAGTTAACCACAGGTGGTGGGCCCTCCGCTTGGAACTCATTGGAATGTATATATTCCCCGTATTCTGAAATCTCCCTTTAAATACCTGCCACTGAACTTCTTTTGACATATCCTTTAACCTCATTTCCCAGTTCACTTTCACGCCCTCATGATTGCCCTTAAAGCTTAGAATACTAGTCTTGGACCCACACTTCTTTCCCTCAAAATAACTGTAAAATTCAACCATTACGATTGCTGCTACCTAGGTGCCTTCACTAGCAGGTTAAAGGTTATCAATTAATCACATCTCATTGCACAATGGTCTAGAATAGCCTCTGGTTGGCTCCAGAATAAGCCAAGAAACTATCCTGATAACATTCTATGAACTCATCTAGGCTATCTTTGCCCATCTGATTTTTCCAGTCCATATGTAGATCAAAATCCACCCCCAAAATGATTGCTGTACTTTTCTGGCAAGCTCCCACTATCTCTTCTTTTATACCCTGTCCTACTGTGTAGTTACAATTAGGGGGGCCTGTACACCACTCCCACAAGTGACTTCCTACCTTTATCATTCTTCATCTCAACCCAAACCACTTCTACATTCTGGTTTCCTGAACTTCGGTCGTCCCTCCACATGCTAATACCTTTAATTATACTAATTAAAATCTTTAATTATCAGAGTCACACCTCCACCTTTTCCTAACTTCCTGTTCTTCCTAAATGTCACATACCCTTCAATATTCAGGTCCCAATCTATGACATCCTGTAGCCATGTCTCTGTAATGGCTATCAGATTGTACCTATTTCAATTTGCACTATTAGTTTATTTGTTTAGAATGCTACATGTGTTTAGATACAGAGCCCTTAGTTTTGTCCTTTTATATTTTTGTAGCGTCTAGCCTCATCTGATTTACTTTTAAATTTATACTCTGTCCCTTCCGGTCACAGTCTGTTTATCATTTCCCATATTAATACCTGTCTCTCCTCTTTGGTTTACCACATCTTCCCATATTTGATCCTTTGCCCCTACTATTCAGTTTAAAACCCTCTCTACTTCCCTAGTTAGGCAGCTCACGAGGACACCAGTCCCAGCACGTTTCAGGTGTAGACCATCCTAACAGTACAGATCCCACTTTCCAATACTGGTGCCAATGCCCCACAAACCAGAACCCACATCACACCAGAGCCACACCCTCACGTCTCTAATCTTATTTGTCCTATGCAATTTTGCATGTGGTTCAGGTAATAATCCAGAAATTACTACTTTGAGGTTCTGCTTCTTGCCTTGAATGCCTAGATCCTCATACTGACTATGCAGAGCCTCCTTCCTTATCCCACTTATGTCATTGGTACCTACATGGACCACAACCACTGGATGCTCACCCTGCCATTGCAAGTTCCTCTCTAGCCTTGCGCATTTGTCCTGAACCCTGGCACCAAGCAGGCAACACAGCAATCTGGAAGCTCACTCTTTGCTACAGAGAACAGTGTCAACCCCTCTCACTATATATACTGACCCTGCTACCATGACATTCCTTTTTTGCTCCCCCCCCCTACTTGGATAGCTTCCTGTACCATGGTCAGTTTGCTCATCCATTCTGCAGTCTCCACTCTCATCCAAACAAGCTGAGAACCTCAAACCTGTTGGACAATTGCAGAGGCTCACACTCCTACCCTCTGGGTCCCCTTATCTGCCTCATTCACAGTCACACCCTCCTGTCCCTGGCCACTGACCAAATAAGAAGACCCTATCCTAAGTGGTGCGATGCCTCCTGGTTTAAAGCATCCAGGTAACTTTCCCCCCTCCCTGATGTGTCGCAGCTCAGCCTCCAGCTCAATGACTCTGAGCCAAAGTTCCTCAAGCCGTAAACACTTAGTGCAGACCTGTTTGCCCTGGATCACAATGTTATTCAGGAGCCCCCGCTTGCAGCGGCCTGACACATCACATGTCCTGCCATCCTGTGTTTTAAATTATTACGTTAATCACTTATGTTGTTTTCTTATATATTTTATTAACTTTACTACCAAATTGTGTACAATTTTAAACCTTAGGGATAGAATAGAACTTACCCACTTACCAGATACACCTAGCTCTTTTCCCTGCAGTAGTGGAAGAACCAATTTCCATGGGGCGAGAAAGATAGAAAGGGGAAACTAACAACTCCTCCTCCCAACTCCCCTCTCACCAAACTCCAATTCTTTACTCAGTCAGCTGCACTCCATTTACCAAGGTTGCACTAAAGAGCACTGAATTTATAGTAAACTGAACTGGGGCTACAGTAATGGAGTAGACTACTAAGCATTCATTCAATTTTTTGTATTTTATGCCTAATTTGTAAACAGCTACTTGGTAGTGCAGAACTTGAATATTGCTAAAAGAGTAGTTTAGTCTTCCACTCATCAGGACAAATATGAATGCCAAATTCCAACTGAACAATTTAGACCACAGGAGAAAATGGTACTGATTGGTTGGCAAGTCAACTCTGATTGGCCGAGGCATTGCCATACAGAAAACAAAAGAGAACTATTGGCTCCCCAAGCTCCCAGGTAATTTAAAAAAAAGGCACAAAGCTTGAACTTTTTTTTTTTGCTGAGAACAGGTCCCTGCACATGAATGCAAGTCACTTCTAGCAAGTGTAAACGAGCCACATTACGAACCAACTGATTACCTTAAATTGTTTGCTAGTGTAGCTACTAGCACAGTCAGGATGGTTCAGCAAGTGCTGCCCAATCACAGAATCAGATCCAACAGTAAATGTTGTGTTTTGGATGTTGCAAGCGTGGGCTGATTGAGTATATACCAACACAAATTCAAACATGACATTGCTCAATTGTGTAGCGCGATGCCAGGTACCTAAGCCATGCATCCCAGCAATGGGCTGATCGAATCAAAGAGCGTGCGTTGCTTTGGTTGTTTGTAGTAGGCAGAGTACAAGCCATACTCAACTATAGGTTTGGGTAGCATGTTCCCTGCAGCTTTCTCCATGGCAACACCTCAGCCAGAGTGAGCTTACTAAACAATCTGCACCCTTTCCTCCTGTAGTAAAAATTGTTTTGATCACTTCAAATTTGGCATTCATGCACTTGTCCTGATGAGTAAAGATGAAAAACTTCAGCAACATGTCCCTCTTTTCAGCAATAACCTAGCTTGTAGTTCATTTTCATCAGCAGTGTTGTCTTTCTAATGTATTAGAAAGACAAACAATATTGTTTTTGCTATAAAGAATTAAAAAATGGTTTAATCTTTCGAAGGAATCGAAATAAAAAGGTTCCAAAATGAGTGGTCAAAAGTTTGGTGGGCTTAAAAAAAAAATCAGGATGCAGATGGCTAAAGAAAACATAAGGATGTCAAACTGCTCACAGGGTGATGAAAAGTACCAAATATTTTAGCCCCTACAAAAAAGTGGACAGAATGTAAAATCGTTTTAAGTCAGAAGCAAAGAACAAAATTTAAACATTTATAGTGATTCATTAAAGTTGTCTGAAACTCAAAAATGATTAAAAGTGGTTAAATGTAAATGTCTAATAAAATGATTTAGTCAAAAGTGCAGTAACAATATTAAGGTGTGTGTCATGGATAATGCGCTTTAATAAAATTTATATCTGGCAATATTGAAAATTAGTTCAATGTAGTCACTATACAATTCAATGGGTAATAACGATGAAAATCCACTCAAAGTTTAAAGTATAAATGGAGCAAGGAATCAAATAGATAAAAACAAAAAACTGCGGATGCTGGAAATCCAAAACAAAAACAGAATTACCTGGAAAAACTCAGCAGGTCTGGCAGCATCGGCGGAGAAGAAAAGAGTTGATGTTTCGAGTCCTCATGACCGATCAAATAGAATGTTTTTGATTATTCTGATTGCTGAGGCAATTTCAGAATACCAGTGGTTAAGAAATAAACAGTTTTCCAACTAAGTGGCTTTGCTAAAGCAATTTTTCCAACAATGCAATCTCAATGACTACGTAATCTACTGCTGCTAACTTAGTCATTTTATTGCTCCAATATTTTGAATTATCCATGAATGAGAATTGAGCATTTAAACAGTACAGTATTCAAGCAGCCACTAATTAGGATTAAGTCACTTTGAATTAAGTACAGGTGTAGTATTTCAATGCAAATGTTGAGGTGGAATTAAAGTAAAAAAACTTTTTAAGATGTCCAACTTCCTCAAAAACCACCAACTGATTATTTTTTCTGCATCAATGCACCATCTATGCAAAAAGAGCACAAATCTGTTTGAATATTTAAAGGATTTTTCAAAAGATAACTATTAAAAAGTTTCACTGTAAAATGAAAATCTTAATCTTTGTAACTAATAAGTAAAAAGTAAAAGGTTTTTTCTAAATTGCTCCCTGTCGGTCAAAAATAATGACTAAGTGAATGGCTTAAAAAGTTACGTGTCTTTCACTGCCTTGGGTAATTGGATAGGGAGATCACATGATTACCAAATAAATAGGTCCAACAACATATTTGGTAGTCACATGCTTCTCATGGATCAGTTATGCTAAATAGGCAAAAAACTGAATATATTTTGAAATACAAATGTGTATGCACAGAATAGCATTTTCCTTCGATCAAATGAAATATACCCTACAACACTTCAAGGGCTTTAATCTCACCACCAGCATAAAAGCTTTTTAAATAACATGGACAATGAATATTACTACAGGATATTTCTATTAGTGTTCAGCAACTTTTTTGTAATTGACATTTGATATTTTTCTATAAATATATTTTTTCAATGTATGTAATAAAATGTTTTGTTTTCTTGCATCACATTTATACGATTTTTTATAGCCACTTTCAAATAGCCCGTCCTTAAATCCCTTTATCTCAAGTTTAGCCCCATCTCTAAGTGTGATTGATATATAGATAAATATATTTTTTAAATTCCTTACGGATGCTCTGCTAGACTTTCATATCCTCCCAAACTCTCGGCAAGGGTGAACAGCTGAAAGAAAGGGTAAAGTACAAGAAGAAAATAAAGAGTTTATTCTACTCCTGACACAGGTCATGTACAATCTCTCCTATTGGGAAAAAGATCACAATTTACATAAATGGAATTAGATGATAAGCAATGAAGTACAATAAGCTTTTTCTCCATCATAGAAATAGATAGGTTATTAAAATCCTGAATTGTCACCATATTATTCAGAGCTTCAAGCAGCTCTGCCCGAATGTTGCATTGAACCGTATAGATTCATTGTCCCCATTTTTTTTGGGCAGCAGCTGTTTGTAATGATTCTGCTATTCCTATTTACACTGCTTCTAGCCCATCTTTACTCATCCCATTACGATCTCCTATGCCATTCACGATAATCCTTTAGTCATTTAACATCTCTTGCCTTCCACGTTATCACAGGCCCTCCCTTTTGTTCTCCCCCCACCCCGCCACCCCTTTTCCCTGCCTTCTAGCATATTCCCAGTTTTGACAAAAAGTCATCAACCAGAATTATTAACTCTGTCTCCCTCCACAGATGATGCCCAAGTCTGCTGAGTACATACAGCATTTTCTGTTCTTATTGAACATTAGATGTCTGAGGTTGTAAGGTGAGGGCAATTTTGGGGCTGCCTGTGATGCCCACCATAATCCAGCAGCCTGTTGGAAGCATAGTCACCTGGATAAGGTACTGAAATACAATAGCAAATTTCTCTTATTCCTCCTCCCCAGAAGAAAATATTCCATCTCTTAAAAAGACAACTGAAGAGCTCCCCATTTAATTTTAGTGTTCTAAAAAGGCTCAGTTATATTGTGGACAGAAACAGAAGTGAAAGTAAAAGTCTACTTATTTTAGAAGTGGCCTCACCAAACATATTAACCCAGTAAACTTTAGTAAGGAAGAAGTGTGGAAGGAACTTCAAAAGTACTCACTTTTAAGTTTTTAAGGAATGTTTTGGCATTTTCCAACCCTCCTTTAATTAAGAAGGTCATCATGCCCGAACTCCCAGTGCACTGTTGCTTCATCAGATCATATTGTGGATGAGAAGGGAGACCTGAAAAGAATATTTTGTGAAAAAAGGCATTTTTTTAAAATATAGAAAAGTTTAAAGGAATACAACCACTAATACTAAAGTAGGGACTCTCTCCCACTTCAATCTACTTTGAAACCATAACTCAAGTGTAGCATTGAGAACTCACCACAGATCCACACCAACCACAATGCATAAACAAATAAGGCTGCATTAAGTCTGGTGGTTCCCCTGTTACAGCCTTCATCTCCACTTAAGTCCACTGATTTGAAAGAATATGACAGACAAATGGCTTGGCCATTTTCTGTCAGGTTTGGCTGGTCCACATAAATCACTATTGTATGGGTACTGTTTGTGTATTGCTATTGCAGGATCTTCTTGGAAAGATGACCCCTGCATCTTTCTTCAACTGCAATGTCATCTGAAGCCCTCCCCCAGGCTCTCTACCCTCACATCCAACAATAAGTGCAAAGCGCTCATGGACTCTTGGCCACTACTATCAAGCCCTCCCAATTAGCTGTTTCTGCCACTTCCCACCCTTTCACTAGCCCACTGGGCAAAACTTCCTCTTGCCCTAGCCCTGAACTCAACATTCCCTAGGTTCTCTCCCATCTCCCCTCATGCCCTCTCTAATCTGACTGCACAACGTCCCCTCCTGTTTCACACATTAGCTAATGTTAACAGTTCTTTGACCTTCCAATCTGCTGTCATTACACCTCTCCTCAAAAAAACTGACCTTTACCAGATCCTTCCTGCAATCTACCACCATATCCAACCTCCCTGAACTTGTTGCCTTCCAAACCTATGGTTATTGTACCTGGATCTCCATGTTTAAATTCCTCCTGAGTTTCCACACCTCAAAGTACCAAAACCAGTCTTAAAGTCACAGAAGACATCCTATGTGCATGTGACAAATGTAAACTATCCCTCCTTGTCCTTCACAACCTGTCTGCAGCCTTTGATCTGGTTGGCCACACCACTGTTCTCCAACACCTCCCCACCATTGTCCAACTGGGTGGAGTGCACTTGCCTGGTTCAATTCTCACCCAATTGTAGCCAGACTGTCACTTGCAACGTGTCTTCTTGCTCCCACAATTACCAATGGCATCCATGGATCTATCCTTGGCCACCTATTTCTCATCTACATGCTGCCTTACAGCAACATCACCCAAAAGCACAGCATTAAATTTATAAGTACGCTGGTGACAGGGCTTTGGCAAGATCACACCTAAAATGCTGCGTGCAGTTTTGGTCTCCATAGTTAAGGATGGATGTACTTGTATTGGAGGCAGTCCAGTGAAGGTACATAATGAGATGTTGAGTAAATTGTGTTCATATTCCTTGGGAGTTAAGAATGAGGAGGTGATCTCATTGAAACATACAAGATTATGAAGGGGCTCAACAGGGTACTGTAGACATAAAGGTAGTTTACCCTCATTGGGCAATCTAGAACATGAGGGGGCAGCCATTTAGGACTGAGATGAGGAGAGATTTCTTAATTGAGAAGGTTATGAATCTTTGGAATTCTCTACCCCAGAGGGTTGCGCAAGTTCCATCATTGACTATATTTAAGGCCGAGTTAAACAGAATTTTGGTCTCAGGCACCAAGAGATATGGGTGTTGTGGTATGTTAGCAGTCCAAAGAAGGTACCTGTACAGTAAAGACCTGAGTGTACATGCAGAACCATCCTTGAATAAAGAATCCACGTTATTGCGTTACTGAACCTGTCTTGAGCAGCCAGCACCTTGTGCATAGTAGTAGCTATCACAGAGGTTACAAAAACACCAAAAGTGGGGGGGCAGGCAAGAAAATGGGGTTGAGGCAGAGATCAGTCATGATGATATTGACTGGCAGAAGAGACTCGACAGGCCAAATGATCTACTCCTACTTATGACATCCAGGTCTACCTCAACACTAACTCCGACACCTTTACTGCCACTAAATTTTCACACTGCTTATCCAACATTCAGTACTGGATGAGGAGAAATTTCCTCAAATTAAATACCCTTGCCATTAGTAGCCATGTCTTCAGCTGCTTTGGCCTCAAGCCTCTTCCTAAACCTCTGACACTTTCTTCCTGTAAGACACTTAAAATCCAAATGTTTAGGTAAGCTTTTGGCAATCCGCCCTAACTTGAGGCTCTATCAAATTTTGCTTATGATACTCCTTTGAAGCACATTTTATTACATTAAAAGTTGCTATATAAATGTTGTTGCTGAGTTGAACATTAAGGATTTCCCTGCCTTCCTGTAGTAGGGCTTCACATTCTACACCTAACAACAATGCCAGAATAACTAAAAGCTCAAGTTTGGGAAGCTGGAGAGGAAGGGGCAAATTGGATTTGACCGTTCCTTAGCATGCACAGTTGTTTTGAAGGGATAAGGGGGTCAGCAAACAAATGCTCTCCTAGACCTTGCAAATAAACTTTAAAATGAAATATCAATCTAATCTCAAAATTTAAAAGTAGCAAATGTCGGTAAACTTAAAATGTAAAAATTCAGGAATGCTTTAAATTCATCAAGAACAGATTACAGTAAATTCTCAGACAGACATCATCTGCACAATCTCTTGCCACTACTGTTTAATAACACTATGCATCACCATAACTCTTGGAACATACCATACCAAGTTTGAATATTTACTTCAACTTGCTAGAGAAAGGTTGAAACTTATCTGTTAAAATCAATCTCAGGTTTAAATTTTTTCTAAAAGAAATGTCAACAATATAATGAGCTCTTCATGCAGATCAAAAAAAGTATTCTGCACTCTCTCCATACATTGGTGCATGAAACAGTCAAATGATTTATTTTCTGTTTCAACTCCATCCGCATCCACCCATCTCTTTTGAGTGGGGTTCTTTTCAATCGCTGAAGTGCTAAATTCAATAGTCAATTCAATTGGTCAATCTAATATTTTAAATCAATGATATGCAAGAAAGACAACTTAATTGTGTGAAAAAGTTCAATTTTCTTTCCAGACAGCGGGAATGTTAAATGACCCCCTATTTGCAGCACAATAATTTCAAGTTAGAAAATAAAGTCAGCTCTAAGAACTGGTGGAGAGGGGGCAAACAAGTCATTTTTGTATAAATATGCTTTAATAATCACTAGTATATAGAATAGATCCAACAACATTCATTTGAAAGCAGAGCCAGATTGTACAAATTTGTTACAGAAAGAAACCACAGCTGTGGGCAGGTTATCAAAATACTGGAATTGCAAATTTAATCCCAGATACAATAGCACTTTGCAAATATATTTGATTACACAAACTGCAAATCAAGTTGTAAGGCTTGAAAAGCTTGTTTAATTATGTCAAATTGTGTAAATGTGGCAAACAAAGCAAATATATTAAATCAAACACTAACATAAAAGTGATTCAACTTCCTGCCAAGGTAGGGCAGAAAGTTGCATTGGTCTCCTAGTGAGAGTGGGTAAACACATTGTCCAATTTGGTACTGAGCCCTACAGACTAGGAAGGTTTGAGGTATGAATCCCAGTCTTTGGAGTTAGCCAGTTTCAGCTGGTGCATTAGTAAATGCTACAGTTGGCCTTGAGCCTGAATTGCAGTAGGAAGGAGCTAGGCTTCATGAACACAGCCAGATCTCAAGTCCCATTTTAAAAAGGATCTAAATGGATGTTGCTTCAACAATAATAGATCCCCAAAAGAGCCCAGTTAACTGCATTGTCAGCACTGAACCGAACTACACAGATGAGCAAGTTACCAGCTTCAACCTCCGATCTATGTCAAGTTAGCCATGCCAGCAATAGAGACATGACAAATTGCCTCACCCTCACCTAAGCCACTTCCTATGGCTACCTAACAATTTCTGCTGGTATTGACATGCAAGTAGATGTCAGCCAAAGATTGCAAGCAAGCTCAAGCCAATGTCCTCTTACTGAAAAATAGCATACCAACATGCAATGGTTAAGCGCTACTAAAGGATAGGTGCTGTAGGGGCATGTAGAGCTCACAGAACCATGTCCTGCATGACTCAGCCTGTCAGACAGAAGGGAGGACAGAGGGGTAACAAAAGTTACTTATTTGTCTGAAAAAATGTGATCAATAGTAAAAGGTTTACAGTTGCAAGAAAACATGGTTTTTAAATAAAACTGAAACTTACTTTATACCAATTGTTAACAAATCAAGAAATAGCTCCTCTTAATCAATACTCTGGAGCTTGTGCCACATTCTTGGCTTCCAATATTAAAAAGTTTTTTTTAATTAACACATTGAAATTGATTTATCATCATCATTATTCATCATTAAATTTCCTCAAATCTGAAGAAATGCGATACATTTGGAAACCAGTACACAGCACACTGCAATTCACAGCAATAGCAATGAACTCAATGGTTATAAAATGTTGGCCATACTGCACCAAAGTGCAATTTAAGACTGCGTTAATTATTGGATTAGACATGTGCATACAGTTATCAGTGCTATAGATACTCTGTTCCTTTTCATAAAATTAAATGAATTAAGTCACATATGACCAGGTTATAAATTGATCCAATTATGGACAGCAGACAGCCAACAGAATACAAAAACAGTATAAGATCATCAACTCTACTACCTCCAAGTCAGTTTACTCCAGAAACAGACCTCCACATTTGTAATAGAAATCACATCTAAACCACTGACCTGGAAAAATAACCTTCTCTACCCGGGGGTCTGCCTCCAAAAACTGTGCTACAATCAATGCACTCTTGAAGTGTTGTTTCATTCGAAGGGCCAAAGTCTTCAAGCCACGATTACACATGTAGCAGTCAAATGGTGATGGAACTGCACCAATAGCTACAACACAATTAATATTTCAATTAAAAAAAGGTCTTAAAACATTAGGTTCTATAAACCATATTTTGGAATAAGTTATTCATTTGAACAGTAATTATACAAACATGACCCAAGAATTGAAGTATAGTAAAGCATACCAAATGCACCATATTTTCTAAACCCCTCCTATCCTAGAGAGATTAGAGCTGCACAGAGTGCTTCAAGTGAATTTGAACTAAGATTCTATGTTTTTGTATTCTACCTCTTCAAAATGAGCCCCAGTGATTTGCTGCCTTCTTTACAGCCTTATGAGCTGTTGTGACTAAGCATTTTGCTACTTTTAATGATGTGTGCATTGATTTTCCCAAATCTCTGTTCCCCCACCATATTTAATTTCTTACCTTCCAAGGAATAAATGGCCTCCTTATTCCCTTTACCAAAATGAAGTTAGACTGAATTTCATTTGCCATTCTGCTGCCCACTCTGCAATGTTTAAGTGTCTGCCTGTATTTTGCTAGTCATTGTCAGTTCTATCACCAACACCCCACCACTCCATTTGATATTACCTTCAAATTTTAACACCATAGTTTGAATTAAGTATGTTTGTATATGGTGAATAGAAGTCCCAGCACATGACTTTTAACATTTGCCATTTCCTGTCAGTCTTTTAAATGAAAATGGAGGCACAATATCTATTCAATGTCTCCAGCATTTCTGAATAATTTCTGCATATTTATTTTGTTCAACTTCAAGGCCCATCTTTCGTCTTAATTCTACTTTAGCTTATAGAATATGACTTTTTATGGTCTTTGATATTTTCATTTGATTACCTGTCCTAATTGTGTTTTTAACTTTTATCATCATACTCCCATTTGCTGTCCTCTCCTGCATTATGTACTTGGCATAAGCCTTTTCCTTTGGATTCTGTTTCCTCACCTCTTTATGGTATCTCATTCTTGCCTAGTTCAGTTTTTAAATCATGGAATATATTTCATTTGAAATATATATATTTCACACTCCTGACTTCTGCCTTGTAGATGGACAGGCTTTGGCGAGTCAGGATTGAGTTACCTGGTGCAGAATTCCCAGCCTCTGACCTACTCTTATAGCCACAATTTATATGGCTGGTCCAGTTCAGTTTCTGATCAATGACATTGATAGTGAGGAATGGCAATGCCATTGAATGTCAAGGGGAGATGATTAGATTCTCTTGTTGGAAACAGTTGTTGCCTGACACTTACAACTACAAAAATCCCGGTGTTTACATCTTCTGTACCAACCCAAATTCCACATAGCAGTCCTGCAGAACCACTTTAACACTTGCATGGTCCCAAGGTGGGACCAATCCCTGTTTGATCAATTAGGTATGACATAGAGCTAACTGATGCCCAAGGATATTTGGGGATATACAAAAAAGGGACAAGTTTAGTTTTGGTAGATCCATTATCAAATTCCAAAAAGAAAAAAAAACACCTCAAGTAGCACCACAGTTACTGAAAATATGAACAGATTCCTAGAAAAAAAATATCACAGAAAGGAGGCATCCCACCCCTAATGTAGTATAAATGGTCCATTGTCTTTTAAACATTGATAAGAGTTTTGCATTGTTTTGTTATTTCCATGATATTGGGCACAGGCTGGAAAAGATGGTGTTTGGCTGTGTACAAATCCTTACTCCTCAGATTTCTAAAAACAGAGGCTGTTGGACTCCTTGCACAGTAAGCATCATCGCTGGCTATCTTATTGGTTATTAAAAGTGATTTAATTGAGGAGAGATGGGGAGCCAGTTCCACACCTCAGGAGAAGACTTGAGGTAGTTTTAGCTTCTAGTTTCAGTTCCATCAAATTACATCATCTCCCCTGCATTTAATTTGGCTGAGAGCGAAATGTATAGATGTTGGTTTCTTCAGACTTAGAATCCTAAGCAATTCCCAAAAAGGAATAAGCCTCACAACCATGAACAGAGATAAGGAATAAAGAACATATTTCCTTAGGCTCAACTGGTAGTCTGTATATAACCTGGTTCTTGCCCATTTCATCCTACAGCCATTAATTCAAGATTATGGCTGGATTTCTTAATATAACATTAACTGGGTAAATTCAAGGGCTTTCTGTTAAATGACAGGTGCTTGCACAGTGAAGCTGAAAAACTACATACCTACGCCTAAAGGCATCATGTTCTTATACAGATGCTAAGTAATCTTAAAATGTTAAGGGCTACGAAGCTGAAGTATAAAACTGACAAGCATATCAATTCATAAAATACCCTAAAAAAAGCCAAGTCAACCTCTAAATGACCTGTGGTTTTAACTCCACCTTGTCAGAATGAGAGTGTATTTCACAGTAGAACAATTCTGCCCTATGAAAAGAGCAGCAGTTACCATAAGCAAAGACATAGAACAGTGAACACATTTATTATACAATGTGGTGTTGAGAGAGCTGTAAATGATCACCATTTTGCAAGAATTTCAGTTTTTCATAGAGGTCATCTCGATTCATAGAAGCCAAGCCCATGACTACATCACTGTGACCTGAAAATATTAAAAAAAGTTATTTTTTCTGGTAGTGTGCACACAGTGATACATAACTATTCATTAGCGATTTCACAGAAAGATTTTTTAAAAACTTTGTGCAAACTGCTTTGGCCTCAAGACCCAGCAAGGTAACGGCTGCTTGTCACAAGACATGGGAACACCACCACCTGCAAGTTCCCCTCCAGGCCACAAACCATCCTGACTTGGAACTATATCACCATTCCTCCACTGTCACTGGGTCAAAATCCTGGGACTCCTTCCCTGAAAGCACTGTGGTGTGTCTACAGCACATGGACAGCAGGGGTTCAAGGCGGCAGTGCACCACCACATTCCCAAGGGCAACTGAGAATGGGCAACAAATGCTGCCCTAGCCAGTGATGCCCACATCTTATGAAAGAATAAGAAAAAGATTTTTAAAAAGTCAATCACAAAATTCTAATTTCAAAGAAACAATTACTGAGAAGAACAAGTCTGATTAACATTTTACAAGCAATTATCTTGTGTTTTCTATAATCAGCTCAAAGGACTACAGGAGAGCAGTGGTTATGTTACTGGACCATTAATTCAGGAGGACTGGAGAATTAATCCAGAGAAGTTTTCCCACCTTGGCAATTTGAGAATTTGAATTCAGTTTCATTAAAAAAAATCCTGGAAACAAAAGCCGTCGGAGTGCCATAAGAGCTCCAAATGGTTCACCAAATGTCCTTTAGGGAAGGAAACTGCTGGCCTTACCCAGCTTGCCCAATATGCAATTCCAGTAGGCGATTGATGAATTGCCCTCAGAAATGGTCTAGCAAGCCAAATCAGTTCTACCAATGTTGGACCACATCAGCTTTGGTCCAGACACTGAATCAGGAAATGACTGGTTCGCAACTGCAGCCCCATTCGCCCTATAAAAAGTCTTCCTCACTACAATCTGGGGTGTGATGCCAAAGTTGGGAAGTCTGTCCGACAGACAAGACAGGCAACAGCCTTGTAGTCATACTCCAGACCTCTTCATTCACCGATCCTAGCAGAGCTGCACATCTAAATTACAGTGACAAGGCAGAACCAAATAGGTGAAAACTCCTGGACAATTCAGGTGAATTGGCAACTTTTCTTGTATAAAGGAGTAAATCTGGTGAAGCACATGTGATAGTGGGTGAGACTATAAGGTTTCAGAAAATGTGTTACTTGCTTCCTAGGGATTTAGGAGAGATGCTGGGATAGTCAAGTGGGTTGGGGAAAGTCACAAGCATTGAAAAAGGAAATTAAGGATTTTTGCAAGTGCTATATACAAGTAGAGAGAAAGGAGCAATGCATAATTGGAAAGTGGAAGAAGAAATGGAATACAGAGTACTTCAGGGGATTAAAGAAGTGGGGAGTATGGATGTGTGGACTAGAATGCTTAAGATTTTAGGTTGTGGGGAGGATAAAAATTATAAACTGAAATTTAAAAGGAGAATGAAATTGGGAACAGGTACTCAGAAACAAGAAAGAAATTGGGGAAATTGGGTAGTGTGGCGAGAAGACTTAGGGCTGGATTTTACTGACGGCAAGCAGGGGCAGGGCCCGCTCGCTGACACGTAAAATGACACGCAGTGACATCGGGCGGAACACCTGATGTCACCGCTCCTCATTTAAATTTTCAGGAAAGCAGGAGCACAGCAAAATCAGCTGAGGCTTTTGACAGATCAACTGAAGTAATTACAGGACCTGCTCGTCCAACCTTAAGGTTGGTGGGCAGGCCAGGAGCTCCGGTGGGAAGTAGAAAAAACATGAAACCTCATCCACAGGCGGGATGAGGTTTCATGTAGGGTTTTAAAAACTTTAATAAAGTTTTTTTGGAAATTATGAACACCTGACATTTTCTATTTTTAATAAAAAAGTAGAAAAATAGAAAGTAGAGGCGATCTCCCTGAGGCAGCACTTGGCCTCAGGGAGATTCCTTTCATGCGCATGTGCGAAAGAGCGCACTCTCGATTTTAGGCACAGCGCTTCCCTGCAGACATCACGCCTGGGCGGGCCTTAATTGGCCCGCCCACGTAAAATGGCACCGCGCCTCCGATCGGGGGCGCCGATCAGAAGCACGCCCGCCCATTAACCCCCCCAAGGTAAATTCAGCCCTTAGGAGGGATTTTTAAAAAGCCAAGGCTTTTTTTAAAAAAAAGCAGGTACATGATGAAAAGTGACTTCACAAACAAGATGGGGTGGAAGGAGGAGAAAAGGGAACTATTGAGGGTTGGGAGGGTTAGGTCAGCAATTGGGGGCAAACAAAATATGCATGGAAGAGAAAGGTTTAGGAGCAGGGCCCTAAAGTGAGCCGATGGGACACAACAGGGATTTTAAGAGCAGAGCTGTGAAAGGAATTTAAAGAAAAAAACTCAAAACAAGCAATAAAACTAGGAAGGATGGTTGGAAAGAACTGTACAGCAGGGAATAAAAATAGTGCAGCCAAGGTTGCAGTAGACATCTAACAGTCACAAAACAGAGCTAGCAGCCATTAAATTTTAAAAATGGCACTGGATCACAAACATTAAATAAAATAGAAAATAAATTCAAAAACTCAACTTTATTGAAAGATGAAAAGAAAGTTAAAGATGCTTTGAGCTGAGTGATATTTTTTGAAATTACACTACCTATTCATGTGAATGCAACCATTGACAACAAACTTTGGGGGGGGCGGGGGCGTGGCGGGGAGAAAAGGAACTCCTTATGGAGATCAAGCAATTCAAATGGTTATAAACACATCAAGCAGATCAATACATCAGAATTTCATGACTTGGATTTTTCAGATGTTAGACATTAAACATTAAGCTGCAAATATAATGCTTTACTTAAATCCCAAATGCTCTCACCATTCATGTATTTTGTTGCAGAATACATACAGATGTCAGCACCAAGGGCCAAAGGGCGCTACCAAAAAAAAGAGAAAAATTATTCATATGGCAACATAAATACTACAACCTGCAAGTCCATTTTATGATCAACTTAAATATAATAATTTAAAGTGGGATTATTCAACTAATTCCCTAGTCACAGCATAGTATTCCCAATTGTTAGTTAGAAAACTGGTGAAACAGTCATTACACTGGAATATTTAAGCTGCATTCACCTAAACAATTATAAACAACTTCTGGCACAAACCTCCCAAATTTCACAAAGTTGGTGATTCTGCACAAAATTCATGGTCAGCTCCAGTTTAATTAGAGCAGTTCACAAAGAAAATACTACAACTAAAGCATTAAAAATGCCTCTTTCGCTTTCCTTTCTCTTCATTGCCCAAATTTCTCACTTCACATGAGAAAGAATTTGCCCTCTTCCCAGAATAAAAGCATCCTCCGGGACTTCACATAACGGGTACTTTATATCTGCAAGTGAAACAGAAAATGTTGGCAGGCCACTTGGCTCCAGCAGCAAACATGAGTAAGTACATCCACACATGCACTTCCAGCTAACTACTGAAAAGCTGGAAACATGGCTACTTTCTGCACCTTAACCCATGGGCACCAACTCTATTATTGCATTCCTATTGTCAGCTATTAACTCAACAAAGAGCAAAAATCATAGATCTTTCTGACCCCGCTACCCCATCAATTTAATTATCAGGTGCACCACACACTCCCCTGCCGCAGCCTCCCACCCCCAACTTCCAAAAACAAATGACCAGTGTTAGTTTAGCCCTTCAGGTCAGAGTCTCAGTTCACTTTACAAATGAATGATAATTGTTTGCAGGCAGATACACAACATGTACACATACAACTGATCACGTGCCCTCAATGACGGAAGCTGAAACATCCAGAATCTATCGATATATAGCTGATCGCAAAGATACAAAATTAAATGAGGGCAGGACTTGTGCTGTAATATTTATTAAAAAGGGCTGAAGTAAGTCAGAGTTCAAGTATTGGGTTGTAACTAATGTTATTAAATAGATTCTACTTTTAACAGTTTGCTATTTTGCATCTGACTTCAAAATGTGAAGATGATCAACCACTCATTTTGGGCTTGGATCAGGAAAAATACCTTAGAGGCAAAGTCACGACAGTTCAATGTAAATAAGAAATTTTAACATTGCATCTGATATTGGTAAATCAGACAGGACAAACAAAAATTAACACATTAGCAAGTAAGCCCAGCTATTACTCGGCCATGTTGATTCTTCAGAGGAGGAATTGCTTTGAAAGCATTGGGCCAGAAATTCCGTGGAATGGCACTTACCCAAGTTGGGAGCTGCACATTTCAGGCAGTCAGGATGGGTGTTGGTCAATAGGTCAGTTCTATAGTTACCCAGGAGTTAGTAGTGGTTTTAGTTCTAATTTTTCCTGGGCAACTACTCTGCTAAGAAAGTCAGAACCATCCAAAGTCTCCCATTTAAATAGGAGTATCAAATGGTTCCAGGTGCAGGGTAATTGTCCAGATTTTTAAACTTCCTGGGCAATTCCCATGCAGTCCAAGTGGAGACTTCTTGGGGAGGAGGAGGAGGAGGAGGAGGAGGAGGGGGGTGGGGTGGGCTGTGTGTCATCTGGGGTACAACCCCCAGGGAATTGAAGTTCCGAGCCATTATAAAGTATTTCATTTCTCCAACTATTACCAGGGTTGATTTCTCCCAGAGTTGGAGAAAATACTAGTAACAATAGAGATTAAAACAAAAAAAAAGTGATATATATTGAAGGCACTATAAAAAGGACAGTGTTCCAAAGTCAGTTGGCCTGAATGCAAAGATTCTTAAGGAAACAATGGACAAATTGGTTTTGAGAGTTATTATGACAAGAGTGCGACCAAAAGCTTGGTGAGAAAAAGAAAAGATAGCTCATCTTATTGAAGTGGAGACAGAGGCTGGCCATACATGGAAATGTGTTGTAGTAACAAAGTAATTAGCAGGGCACCAAAATAAATTAATCACATTTCACACTATGAACATTTCAACAATAGCAACAACTATTTATATATGTCCCAAAGCACTTCAGAGGCATTGTAAAACAAAACATTACAAGTTTATGTCTCTCAATGCATCTTATCTTTTAATTGGGAAACTCACTTGAGGAATGGTACAAAGTTCAATGTTGACAAGTGCCAAGTGATTAGGTTAGGGAAAAAAAAACAATGTGTTATCTACACGATACTTCACAGGAAAAGGATTTGGGATATTAGGGGACAGATCATCAAAATCAACTCATAGCAATAAATAAATAAAAAACAGGATTCAGGATTAAATGGCATAAAGGAATAGAAGTCAAATGGTCTCTGGAAGCCATTCATCTCCTGAGACAATAATTTGTGCCTTGGTGGTCAACTGTGTTCAACAAAACCCTCCAGTCTGGCAAAATTTATGGAGACCCTGGGCTGACCAAATGTCAGGGTTTCCTCAAGTTACAGGGTGTGACTTGGTTCATCTCACTCTGGAATACCATATGTACTTTCTGTCACCATCACAGGGAAGAAAATAACACTAGGAAAAGCAGCAAAAGGCTATCTGATACTTGGCATCAAACACTTCAGCTACAATGAAACTCCAGAAACAGCACACAGTAAAAGGTCAGAGGGTGGAAGGAGGCGGTCTTCAAGGTACTGCAAGAATCTTAAGGGTGTCAGCAAAAAATGTTTATCTTAGAAAATTACAGTGGGAGACACAGGATGAGGTTCAAAGGAGGAAAGGTGCATGCAGAGATGGACATCTGGAATTGAGTTTCCATAAAGCAGCTGGGGCCAATATTTGTAAAAAGAGATGGTCAGGCACTTGCTGAGAAAGATCAATGAAAGATGCAGGTAGTGAACTATGTATTCTGCTTCTCAAGTCTGGGTCTAAGCAGATGAGCCAAAGTGGGTCTTTTTCCTGTCTTTAGCTCTTTCAGTAACAGATGTGATGTCAAAATACATCCAAAGACTGCATACCAAATTTTACTGCTGCTCCTACCAAGAGATCTGCTGTCATGGTATGTCATTCTCGTCCGTCTTGCACCACTCATATCCACTGTAGCTTGACTGCAAATGCTGTCTAATGTCAGTCATCCGACCACTCCTAGGTCAACCCCTCTTTCTGCTGCCCTCCACTTCGCCCCCTAGAAGAGATCTCAGTAGCTTTTCAGCTCTGCTTAAATGGCTGAAATACTGACATTTTTTCTGAATTGCACTTTGAGAGAGTTATTTTTGTTTTTGCAATTTCAAGCACCTCTTCATTGGTCTTATTGCCTGTAAATGGAATTTTAAGCTTATGTCTTAGCATGCACATTTCAAAGCCCTCTATTTTCTTCCATAGATCTTTACTTATTGTCCAGGTTTCTGAGGCATACAGGAAAGTTGATAGAATATAGCAACTGGAGTTTTTCCCCTCATTACAAACCTGAGTTTTCTTGTTGTTAACACAGCCAGAAATAATTTGGTTAAGATGAAGAATATCTCCATCCTTCTGACTTTGGCATGACATCTACCATCTTCTGTTATCATGTGTCCTAAATAGACAAACTTATCTACTTGCTCCAGTGTAACCCCATCCACTTCAATCTTCACTAATTTCTTCTAATATATTCCTTGTAATTACCAGAGTATGAACACCAAAAACAATCTATGTTCTAAACTTTTAGATTTTACTTGGTCTACAATATTTTGTACGGCATTTTCAGATTCTGAAAGTAGTACCATCTCATCACAAGTTTGTTATGTTCTTGCCTCCAATGTTTACCCCTGAAAGTACATCTAATCCCCTGAATATTTGTTCTGAGTACAGATCGAATAATTTTGGTGACAGTACATAGCCTTGTCGTACTCTTCTCTTCACTTGAAACATCTGCTTATCCATCTTCTAGCCTAATACTCACTAATTTTACTACAATTAGAAAAATGCACAAATTAATTGCTGAGATACTATTATATTTCTTTTAAAAACAAAAAATCAGGGACTATGCAAAGCAAACAGGAAAGTGAATTTGAGGCAGAAGATCAGCTATGGTCAAACTGAATGGTGGAACACGCTTGGAGTCATGTAGTCTACTCCTGCTCCTCTATCTCAAGGAGGGTTGGACCTGGATTTATAGAAACCATTACATTCCAAATGAATAATGAAGCTGTAAAGTCTGAAATGTGTAAAACCTTATAGTTACACAATGCTTTGTGGAATGGACAGTTAGTATAATGGTACAACAATTACTGAACCAACAGTAGAATGATGCAACTTTATTGTTCCAGTTCAGAAAGCATAAATTACACATCTTTCACTTTGAATAGAGAACATATCACTGTACCAGCAGTGGCAATTTTACTGAGCCTAGTACAATTAGACCCATTAAGAAGTATGCGCAAAGAAAGCACTACTTCAATGAAAAGAAATGTCAGATATTTGAAAATACATTCAGAAATGTTTATTTAATTTAGCAGTCTGGATATTTGTGGACCATTACCTGGAAATAAGCTGACATGAAGGTGTTATCCACTACAAGAATGATGTCCCCAT
This sequence comes from Cetorhinus maximus, assembly GCF_964194155.1. Classification (NCBI taxonomy): domain Eukaryota; kingdom Metazoa; phylum Chordata; class Chondrichthyes; order Lamniformes; family Cetorhinidae; genus Cetorhinus; species Cetorhinus maximus. The sequence goes on from NC_135895.1 coordinate 57,063,078, forward strand.
GCTTGTGTACAGTTTCTGCACAAGCTTTGATGTCAGCAACATTCATCATAGGGTTAGTAGGAGTCTCAATCCAGACAAGCTGTAAAGGAACCATAAACATATTAGACAGAGAGGTTTCCCCTAAGGGAAATTATGATGGAAGTGATAATACAGTAGTGCAGGCTGTTGGCTTCTCAAAGGCCATGAAAAAGTTCAAAATGGACTTTGATAGGAAGATCCACTAAACAGTGCAGAGATTTTTTTTTTTTAATTCATTCATGGGATGTGGGCATCACTGGCTAGGCCAGCATTTATTGCCCTTGCTCACTGGGCATTTAAGAGTCAACCACATTGCTGTGGGTTGGAGTCACATGTAGGCCAGACCAGGTAAGAATGGCAGTTTTATTTCCCTAAAGGACATTGCCATAAAATCCCATCTGGTTCAATCAGCAATGGTTTCATGGTCATCAGAATTTTAATTCCAAATTTTTATTGAATTCAAATATCATCTGCCGTGGTAGAATTTGAACCTGGGTTGCTAGAGCATTACCTTGGGTCTCTGGAATACTAGTCCAGTGGCAATACTACTATGCCACCACCTCCTCCTAACCTTGAGCCTGGGATGTCGAGGAAGGGGTGGGGGTTGTTGCCTAATTGATTAGCTACTGTGATTATCTACCATACCCAGCTCAGTCCTGCCTTACAGATCTCAGCCTCCTAACTACTACCCCTCAAGTGTCCCAGATCAGTCTCTTTATATGTGCTCTGTTCTTAAACAAAATAATGCCCATCACCTGTTTCTTTAACATAGTCAACCAACCATTAACACATCGTACTTCTAACTTTTGCCTTGTAGTGGTGAACAGGTCTTCCACATTTGAGTAGATGCCAGTATTGCAGCTGTAATTAAGTTAACCCAAAATCCCTCCTACACCTTAATTAATATCCACTTTTTAAACAAAAATTGCATGCAATTTTTTTTAAACTTTGTGCATTTTCTTAAATTGCATCAAATGAGTGTAGTGATTTCTGCTGCAACATTTAAATACTGCATACAGAGCTGATGGGAGGGAGCACAGTTTACACATTCTTACCTTAGTGTTTGATTTAATAGCTGCATCTAGACACTTCACTGATGAGCAGTCAATAAAAGAGGTTTCCAAACCCATTTCAGATGCAACTCTGCGGAAATATCGGTTCGTACCTGAAATACAGAATGTTTCCGAGAATACTGTACTGTGTACATACTGAAAAGGTCTTATCCTTCTTTCCATTAAGGTGATAAGGAAACAAGCCAAAGTTTCCAAGGTACCTCAACAACGAAAGAAAAAGAGCACAGCTACCATTTTCCCTCTCTCTTATGCCAGGTATCATTCACAAGTTTCAAGTAACTACTCGAGTCAGCTAACAGGTAAATGCAAACAGCCTACATCAATGCTATATTAGATTTCCCTTCCTTCGTTGCATTCAGTTCTGATGAAGAGTCATACGGACTCGAAACGTTAACTGTATTCATCTCCGCAGATGCTGTCAGACCTGCTGAGTTTTTCCAGCTATTTTTAGTTTTGTTTCAGATTTCCAGCATCTGCAGTATTTTGCTTTTATCTTAATGCACTGGGGACCTGGGTTCAAATCCCACCACAGCAGATGGTGAAATTTGAATTCAATAAAAAAACACTGGAATTAAAAGTCTAACCATGAAACCATTGTCAATTGCCATAAAAAACCCATCTGGTTCACTAATGTCCTTTAGGGAAGGAAATCTGCTGTCCTTACCTGGTCTGGCCTACATGTGACTCCCAGACCCACAGCAATGTGGGTCTTCTCTTAAATGCCCTCTGATATGGCCACCCAGTTCTTAAGGGATAGGCAACAAATGGCCCAGCTAGCAACACCCACATACCATGAATGAATTAAAAAAAGATAGGAGTAACAAAGTTTTAGATGAACTGAGGTTTAGAGGATGAGAGACGGAATGGTCACATTTGGCGGTTGTTGGGAAACCATATCTTCAATAACTATTTTCTTTTAAAATTTGGAAGGACATTGCATTATTTGTACACTTGGATTTCTTTTTTAAAAAGGTTCACCTTGGACTTTGAGCAAGCATGCTGTTTCCAATAAGTCACCTGACCTGCATAGCACTTACGGAAAGCTATTTGAACAGTAATTACTTTAATGGCCAGGGTGGGGGGGTACTGTTTTAATGGCAAAAGCCAGTAAATCACCTGATGAAGATGAGCTTTATGTTTTGAACCTTTTTTAAAAAACTCAGTTGGGGATGAACTGAAGTGGGAAAGTTGCCAGCTCTTTCACTCCTTGCCTAAAACAGTGTGGTCATCAGTATCCAGCAAGGAATCCTCATCTCTGTGGAACTTGTCTGTATTTGGAAACCCAGGAGGATGGTCCCAAGGATTGATCTGGTTCTATTCTCCTGCATGCTGAAGCTCCGTTGGCGAGAACCTCCAGACAGCTACTGGGACTAGTGTTCCATCTTCACATGAGGGAGCACCAGATCGACAGCGTCAGAACCCTGCAAACTTCATCCTTTTTATAAAGTCTTTGCTTCAACTGCCCATCTCCATAGAGACCCTATTTGTTTGCATGTGCATGCACGTGCTGGGGTATTTTAAAAAAGGATAGATAGTTACAATTCCAGATTACAAATTGTGTTATCCAGTTCTTGCAACTAAGTTTCATTTTATAATAAATATAACGAGTTTATTGAAAGAAGCCTGGTTAAAGTCTCTTTTACTCTGAGTTTAACAATAGCAAAAGTAAATACTTGGCCATTTTGGTGAGTGAATTAAACATTTATGCCAATGTTGCGACCTGTGAAGTAGTGGGGCTAGATCACACTCCTCCCATCCCAGTTGTAACATGGTGACAAAAGCAGGGGTACAGGCAGACAACGATAAGTAAGCTGTCTTTGTGATGAAGCAAATGTGGTGTTGGATACTCGGGTCAAAACTGCATAGGACTGCAAGATGATGAATTAACTGTTTCAGTTGCACAAGTAGTCAGCAAAGGGGTGGAATCAGTGAGAAGAGTGGGAAGTTTGTGACAGAGGCCAAAGTCAATGGCACTGGTCTTACAGATGTGGGCACAGAGTGCTAAAGTAAGTTTGGGAAAGGGGTGGAGGGAATGTAGTGAAGCAGAGGAGGCCTACATTTTTCTTGTGGGGTGCACCTCATCCCCTGTTCCTCCAGAAACCTCCAACCCCCAAAAAATACAAGGTTACTTCAGCCTGGCAGGAAACCTACAGCTGCTCACCTGCTCAGGTTGAAGTTAAAATGGCAACTGAGACCAAATATTGTCATCAGGATCCAAACTGTATATTTCAAAAATAACCCAACTAGTTTCCAGTTGGTGCCCTTGATGTCTTGGTTGGCAGGATTAAAGGAGGAATCCAATGGATACATTTCCTATTTGTCGGCCAACTAAGGAATCCAATGGATACATTTCCTATTTGTCTGCCAACTAAGTTTCTGCCAGGTAAAGGGGTTAAAATTTTCAAAATTCTCTGCATACGACTCAGGAGGAGTAGGCTACTTGGCCCCTCAAGCCTGCTCCGCCATTCGATAAGATCATGGCTGATCTGAACGAAACCTCAACCCCACATTCCTGCCTACCCCCGACAACCTTTCACCTCCTTGTTAATCAAGGATCTATCTAGCTCTGCCTTAAAAATATTCAAAGATTCTGCTTCCACTGCCTCTTGAGGGTGAAAGTTCCAAAGACTTACAACCCTCAAAAAATTTCTCCTCACCTCAGTCTTAAATCAGCAACTCCTTATTTTTAAACAGTGACCCCTAGTTCTAGATTCTCCCACAAGAGGAAACATCTTTTCCACATCCACCCTGTCAAGACTCCTCAGGATCTTACATGTTTCAATCAAGTTGCCTCTTACTCTAAATTCCAGCAGATACAAGCCTAACCCTGTCCAGCCTTTCCTTATAAGATAACCCATTATTATTAGTCTAGTAAACCTTCTCTGAATTGCTTCTAATGCATTTAGATCTTTCTTTAAATAAGGGGACCAGTACTGTACACAATACTCCAGATGTGGTCTCACCAATACCCTGAAGCATAAACTCCCTACTTTTGTCAATTCCCCTTGCAATAAATGATAACATTCTATTAGCTTTCCTAATTGCTAGGTATACCTGCAAGCTAACCTTCTGTGATTCATGCACTAGGACACTCAGATCCCTCTGCACCTCAGAGTTCCGCAATCTCTCACCATTTAGATGATAAGCTTCTTTTTTATTCTTCCTGCCAAAATAAACAATTCCACATTTGCCAAAATCTTTGCCACTCACTTAACCGATGTCATTTTGTAGCCTCATGTCCTCTTCACAATTTACTTTCTACCTATCTTTGTGTCATCAGCAAATTTAACAACCATTCCTTCATCCAAGTCATTCATATAAATTGTAAAAAGTTGAGGTCCCAGCACTAATCCGTGTGACACACCATTTGTCACATTCTGCCAACCAAAAAAAGACCCATTTATGCCAACTCTACTTGTTAGCTAGCCAATCCTCTATCCATGCCAATATATAACCCCCTACACCATGAGCTTTTATTTTCTGCAATAACCTTTGATGTAGGACTTTATCAAATGCCTTCTGGAAACCTAAGTACATCCCCTTTATTCACAGCACATGTGACTCCTTCAAAGAACTTCAATAAGTTGGCTAAACAGAATTTCCCTTTTACAAAACCATGTTGACTCTGCCTGGTTGCCTTGAATTTTTTTTTTTTAAGTGCCCTGCTATAACATCTTTAATAATAGCTTTTAACCAATTTTCCCAATAATACATTAGGCTAACTGGCCTGTAGATTCTGGCTTTCTGTCTCCCTCCCTTTTTTGAATAATGGAGTTATATTTGCTATTTTCCAATCAAATGGAACCTTATCCTGAATCTAGGGAATTTTGGAAAATGAAAACCAATACATCAACTATCTCATTAGTCACTTCTTTCAAGATCTTAGGGTGAAGTCCAGCCGGACCTGGAGATTTGTCAGCCTATAGCCCCAACAATTTGCTTAATATCTCTTTCCTGGTGATTGTAATTTTCCGAGTTCCTCCCTCTCTTCCATTTCCTGATTTACAGCTATTTCCGGGATGTTACTCATGTACTCAATGGTGAAGACAGAACAAAACACCCGTTTAATTCATCCACCATCTCCTTACTTTCCATTATCAGTTCCTCAGACATTTTCTTGGACCAATGCTCACTTTGTTAACTCTTTTCTTATTTCAAGATCTATAGAAACTCTTACTATCCATCTTCATATTACTAGCTAGCTTTCTCTCACACTCTAATTTTTTCCCTCCTTATTAATCTTATCATTCTTTGCTGCTCATACATTCTTTCCAATCTTCTGACCTGTCACCCGTCTATCCGCAATGATATGCTTTTTCTTGAAGTCTGATACTGTCTTTAACTTTTTTAATTAACCACGGATGCTGGGCCCTCCCCTTGGAATTTTTCGCTCATTGGAATGTGTATATTCTGGAATATCCCTTTAAATGTCTGCCACTGAACCTCAGTCTTAGCCTAACTTGCCAGTTCACTTTAGCTAGCTGCTTTCATGCCCTCATAATTGAACTTAAAGTTTAAAATACTAGTTTTGGACGCAATCGTTTCTCTCTCAAAATGACTATAAAATTCAATCATTTTATGATCGCAGCTACTTAGGGGTGCCCTCACTATGAGATTATCAATTAATCCTATCTCATTGCTCAATACCAGGTCTAGTATAGCCTGCTCTCTGGTCGGCTCCATAACATGCTGTTTTAAGAACCTATCCCGATAACATTCTATGAACACCACACCTATGCCACCTTTGCCCATCTGATTTTTCCAGTCTGTGTGTAGGTTAAAATCCCCCATGATTATTGCTGTACCTTTCTGGCAAGGTCCCATTATCCAAGACAATGCAAACTATGGTCCAGGTCTTCCAGTCTCTGGGCGGTCAGCTAGCACCCTACCCACTCTGCAAACTAACCAGCTGGCACCCGAACCATTTACCTCATTCAAACTCATTCACCAACACACTGCCTTTTCAGTGTTAGTGAATGAAGATTTATCAAAATTTAGCAACTAGCGCTGTAAAAAAAGGGGCGTGGCTTGACTTCCCTGACAATCCTGTACTACGAAGGCCGCCAGGTACACTCCACATTTCCGAAGAGGCCCAGTTCAGAAGTCCAGGACAGCAATACATAGCTCCATCTTATTGCAAAAAAAGTGATCACACCTTGAAAGTTTCAGGCCCATACCTCCATAGACATCATTCATGCAAATTATGTTATCACCAGACTTCAGTAGGTGTGCTATTGTCATCGTAGTTGCCAAACCAGATGCAAATGCTAAACCTGCAGAAAGGGGAAAAAAGAATAATCAATGAGCTACCAAATTAAAGATAGGGCACAGTTTAATACTCAAACAGAACATGCAGCACAGAAACATACCAGTTAGCCCAACCAGTCCATGCCAAATTATATGCTCCGCTCCAGGTTCCTCCAATCTTTCCTCATTTAAAATCGATCAGCGTAACCATCTATTCCCTTCCCCCTCATACACTTGTCTACCTTTTCTTTAAATGCATCATACTTAATTACTCCCTATGGTAGCAAGTTCCACATTTGCACCACTCTTTAGTTAAAGAGGTTTCTTCTAAATTCACTACTGGATTTCTTGGTCACTTATATTGATGGCCTCTAGATATGCTCTTCCTCACAGAAGGAAATATTCTCTCTCTATCAAAGCCTTGTATAATTTTAAAGACCTCTATTTAGGTCACCACTCAGCCTTCTTTTTGAGAGAAGAGACCCAGCCAGTAAATCCTTTCCTGACACATAAATCCATGCATTTCTGACATATTTGTAAATCTTCTCTGCACATTGTCCAGTGCCTCTTTTTTCTAATATGGTGGCCAGAACTGCACGTTATTCTAAGTGTGGTCTAACATCCCTACTTTTCAATTCTGCCCCCTAGAAATAAAAACCTAGTGCTTGGTTTGCTTTTTTTTTAAAAATGGTCTTACTAACCTGTGGCACAATGTTTAGTGCTTGGTGTACTCCAAGGTCCCTTGTTTCTCTCTTCTACCCTGACTTGCACCTTCCAAATAATGTGGCCTCCCTACTCTTCCAACCAAAATGCTCACAGATAAGTGACAGATATACATCGTTCAATTATTTGTCTGTTTTGCGAGTTTATTAAACGTAATTTGTTTCAGTCCAACAGTATCGACTATCTCTCCCAACACTCCATGGCACCCGAGCACCCTCCCACAATCTCTGCCAAATCTGGTAGCACTCAAATTTGGAAATTGTGTTTTTGAATACAAAGTCCAAATGGTAAATTGAGAGTAGCAATGGCTCCAACACTGATCCTCTGGAACACCTTTTTCCACCTTCTGTCACTGAATGACTAACCTTCACTCACACTTTCTACTTCCTGTTTTGAAGCCAGCTAGTAATCCATACTGGTACCTGTCCCCAGGCTCCATATTCTCTGACCTCATTCAATAGTCTATTATGGACATCCAGATAAGTTATATCTACTGCATTACCTTTATCACATTCTCAAAAAAATTCAAAAAGGTTGGTTTAACAAGATTTTTCCCTTCGAAATCAATGCTGACTATTGACCGTTATACTTTTTGTTTCTGGATGCTCTTCTATTCTCTCCTTCAGTAGGGATTCCATCATTTTTCCTACCACCGATGTTAAGTTGTATAAATTCCTTGGTCATGTTCTGTGCCCCTTCTTGAATATAGAAATTACATTAGCTATCCATCAGTCTACTGGCACTATACCTTTTTCTAACCTATAGTATGTCTCTGCTATCTTTTCCCCAGATTCTTTAAAAATATTTGAATGCAATCCATCTGAACCAGGGATTTTATCCGGAGTTGGTTAGCTTATTCAATACATCCTTCTTTTATTCCAAATTGCATTTTTCTCATTGCTACCTTTCCTATCTACCTGGTAAATGCCAAAACAAAATAATTTAATATTTTTGACATCACTTTGTCACCTGCAGTATCATCTTGTTTATCCCTTAATGGTCATTTTCCTATCAATATTTGTTTAATTTTCCTTGATAATTTTATGCTTCATCTTGGTCTTAATTGTTTTTTTGACTTCTCTCCTTATCTCTTTGTATTCTCTGATCATGCACTGCTCTGCTGTATAGGTACTTAAATTTATGCTACAGGGGAGAAGTCTACAGCTCCTAAAAAAACAGCAATGATGAGGTCACCATCTTTTACTCTGTCCAAAAGTATTTCAGAATTCTATCCATAAAACCAAAAATGTTTCCTGCATGGTTTTGTGAGCAATGAGCCACACAGACTAGGAAGGTCCCAGGTTTAGGCCTGGGACTGGATGTAGTTAGCTCCCAACCAGGCTAACAATTGCAGCACTACAATTGGCATCATCAGATAAAGATGAGAAGAACAGGAACAGGAACTAATTAGTTGTGATTTTGTCATTAGATTGCATCCAGTAACACCCTGCTAGAAAGATATTGTCTGTCTGACATCGCTACACACTAACACAATTAGACACATATTTGCTCAAAGCTCAGTAGCCCAACATTCATCTATTTGGGATCACATGAAAAAAAGTTACTGCCTTGAGGTTATCTAATGTGATGTATTTAGTCAAGTTTTTTTTAAAAACTTGAATGACTAACTGGAATAACAAACTCAAACAGGGCTGCTCTTAACCCACAGACTCTCAAAAAAAATTCAGTAGTAATCTATGGGCGAAATATTTTACAGTTTTGACGGTTGCTTCGATTTGGGGGAAAATCAATTGCCATTTTAAATCAATCCTTGAAAACATCCAAAGTGTGTGTTTGGAAATATTATTTTTGACAAATTTTAGCTAAAGCAAGAGGAGCCTACAGCTCTTTAAAAAGGTGATTCTTTTACCCAATCCAAAAGTAGATAAAGACTTCAAAAGAGTGGTGCGTGAATGCAAATCTGACACTTGATCAATAGCCACTGAAAACCTCAGATGACCCCACATTAACACCTAATACAATGGTAACAGGACCAGATAGGGTCCTTAAGTCAAAAACAAAAACAGAAATACCTGGAAAAACTCAGTAGGTCTGGCAGCATCGGTGGAGAAGAGCACAGTTGACATTTCAAGTCCTCATGAGCTAGCTGTTGAAGAGTCATACGGACTCGAAACGTTAACTGTGTTCCTCTCCGCAGATGCTGTCAGACCTGCTGAGTTTTTCCAGGTATTTTTATTTTTGTTTTGGATTTCCAGCATCTGCAGTTTTTTGCTTTTATATGAAATAAGGGTATGGGTAGACCATATGGCCCCTCAAGCCTGCTCCTTGGTTCAATAAGATCATCCTGAACTTTAACAACTTTCCTGATTATTCCAATTTCCTGAGTATCCAAAAAAAAACTATTGATTTCAGTCTACAAGATTCACAAAGACTGAGCATCCACAGCCCTTCAGGATACAGACTTCTAAAGATTCCCAACCTTCCAAGTGAATAAATTTCTCATCATTTGAGAATGGCCAATCTCTTATCCTGAGATGACTATATTTGGTTTCAGACTTTCCAGTCAGGAAAAAACAGCCTCTCAACATCTATACTTGCCAGCCAGAAATAAACCAGCAGCTAATCTGTAAATAGATCATGATCCTTTTAAACAGCACTGGTGAGGTTGTGACCTTCGTGCTGCTGAATGCATGTTCAACTATGAGAGATTAAGAGATGGTACTAAATGGAGTGTGGAGCTCCAAAATGGCAGCACTAGTGGTAATGTCAAGATCTGCCTGCTCTGCATGCTTCCAGTGGACATGAAGTGCATACACCCTAACCCATTTACCAAGATAACAGCTGGTGCTCTTCACGTTGGAACTGTGCATGCTCATTGTGGATGCAATTTTGAAACCCAAACAGGACTTAACCATTCAGAATAAAAATAGGTGCTACCATGCCCAATTTCACACCACCACCACCCCCCCCTCCTCCCTCTGGTATGCAATGCTGACAAAGTCAAATTTCTACAATTCATCAAAACCTGGGGTATTTTTCTGTCTTGAGACAAAAGAACCCCTTATCAATAAAAGTCGTCCCCTACCCGACAGAACAAAAATCTAAAAATACCAGGTTCTGTGACCTACCGTATTTTGCTCCATCAACAGCTGCAACAGCTTTCTCCAAACAATTCCGTGTAGGATTTCCACTACGGCTGTATTCAAAGCCCTGTAGAAAAACCCAGAAACAGACACTTTAGCAGTATAATAGATTCACAAAAAAGCCTTTGCAGGTGAAATAACAATCCTCTGGCATGTGCAGTTGAAAAGGAACAAAAACAACACTACAAATTTCTCAATAGCTTACAGTTTCAATCTAAATGCAGCATACACCACCTTTGTTAATTATCCCTGGACAGCTGGAAAACCATTTTTTTTGGGAAGCAACTAATTCCTATCCTTTTTCACTCCTACTTGCATCAAACAACCCTGGACATGACAAGGTGACTTACCACAAGCTGTCCACGCCACCTTCCATACAAACATACAAAATAGAAGTAAGCCATTCGGCCCCTTAAGTCTGCTCCGCCATACAATAAGGCATGACTGATCAAGTTGTGATTTGAATTCCACATTCCCATCTACCCCCAATAACCTTTGATTCTCCTGTCCAACAAGTATCTACCTGCCTCTGTCTTAAAAATATTCAATGACCCCACCTCCACTGCCTTCTGATGCGATGAGTTCCAAAGTCACATGACCATCATTTCTCTTCATCTGTCCTAAAAGGGTGATCCCTAATTTTAAAAACTGTGCCTCCTAGTTCTGGACAAACCCACGAGCGGAAACAACCTTTCCGTGTCTACCTTGTAAATACCGTTCAGGATCTTATATACTTCAATCAAGTCACCACGCATTCTTCTAAACTCCTGTGGAAACAAGTCCAGTCTGTTCAACCTTTCCTCATAAGGCAACCCAATAATTCCAGGTATCAATCTAGTAAATCTCCTCTGAACCACCTCCAACTGAAGCATAACATCCTTACTTTTATGTTCAATTCCTCTTGTAATAAAAGGATAGCATTCATTAGCCTTCTTGCTGTACCTGCATACTAACTTTGTGACTCATGCACTAGAACACCTGGATCCCTCCGCAGTCATTCTCCATTTAAGTAATACTCTGCTTTTTTTATTCTTCCTGCCAAAATGAACAACTTCACATTTTCCCACATTACACTCCAACTGCCAGATTTGTGCCCACTTAACCTATTTATAACTGTCTGCAACCTCCTCATGTCCTCTTCACAACATACTTTCCTACCTATCTTTGTGTCATCTGCAAATTTAGCTACTGTACCTTTGCTCCCCTCATTTAAGTAATTGATATAAATTGTAAAAAGTTGAAGCCTCATCACCTCTGCAGGACTCCACTCATCGCATCCTGCCAATCAGAAAAAGAACCATCTATGCATACTGTTTTCTACCAGCCAGCCAATCTTCAATCCAGGCTAATATGTTACCCCTCTACCAAGAGCTTTTATTTATCGCAATAACCTTTGTGGCACCTTATCAAGTGCTTTCTGGAAATCCAAGTACAGTACATCTACAGGTGCCGCTCTATCCACCACACATTACTTCTTCAAAGAACTTAATAAATTGGTTAAACAGGATTTCCCTTTCATAAAACCATTCTGACTCTTGCTGATTACCTCGAGTTTTAAGTGCCCAGCTATAACCACCTTAAATGAAGAATTCTAACACCTGCCCCACGATAGACATCAAGTTAACTAGCTTATAGTTTCCAGTTTTCTATCTCCCTCCCTTCTTGAAGAGGGATTATATTTGCTACTTTCCAGTCTGATGGAACCTTTCCAGAATTTAGCAAATTTTGGAAAACTCACACGAACGCATCTACTACCTCATTAGCCACCTCTTTTCAGACCCTAGGTTGAAGTCCATCAGAACCCAGAGACTTGTCAGTCAGCAGCTCCATCAGCTTGCTCAGGACTGCTTTCCTAGTGATTGTAATTTCACCAAGTCCCCCCTCCCGATTTACAGCTATAACTGGAATGTGGTTTGTATCCTCTATAGTGAAGCCAGAAGCAAAATTTGTTATTTTATCCGCTATTTCCTTATTATCTACTATTAACTCCCCATTCTCACTCTCTAGACGACTGACACTCACTTTACTTACTCTCTTCCTTTTTAAATTCCTGTAGAAACTCTTGCTATTTATTTTTACATTTCTAGCTACCTTCCTCTCTAATTTCTTTCTCTTGATTAACCTTTTAGTCATTCTCTGCAATTCTTTATATTCTGACCAATCATCTGGCCTGCCACTCAATTTTGTGCAATTATATGCATTCCTTAACTTCTTTAGTTAACCATGAGTGATTAGAATTTTTCTTTGCAGTAGGAATATACTTGTTCTGAGTATTTTGAAATATCCCCTTAATGTCTGCCACTGTTTCTCTGTTGATCTATCCTCTAGCCTAGTAAACCAGTTCACTTCAGCTAGCTCAGCTTTCATGCTCACATAATTGCTCTTATTTAAGTTTAAAGTACTGTTCTTAGACCCATTCTTCTCCCTTTCAAACCGGATGTAAAATTCAATTATATCATGGTTGCTGTTACCAGGGTGCCTTTACTCAGGTCAGTAATGAACCTTGTCAGATTACACAATACCAAGTCTAATATAACCCACTCTGGTTGGTGCCAGAACGTTCTACTCTTTAAAAAAAAACTCAAAAGCATTCTATGAACTCCTCATCCAGGCAATTACCGCCACTCTGATTTTTCCAGTTCATATGTAGATTAAAGTCATCCATGATTATTACTATCTCTTTATCACAAGCACCCAATATTTCTTCTAGTATGCTTTGTCCTACATTGCGGTTACTGTTCAGGGGCCTGTAGACCACTCCCACTAGTGACTTTTCCCCTATTATTCCTCATCTCCACTCAAACCAATTCTACATCCCGATCTCCTGAACCAAGGTCATCTCTAACTATTGCATCAATACCATCCTTGATCAACAGTGCTACCCCTCCACCTTTACCTAGTTTCTTATTCTTCTTGAAGGTTATATACCCCTCAATATTAAAGACCCAATCCTGGTCATCCTGCAGCTACATCTCCATAATGGCAATCAGATCATATTTATTTCCTTCAATGTGCACTATCAATGTGTTTACTTTGTTAAGAATGCAACACACATTCAGATACAGAGCCTTTAATTTTGTCTTTGTAACATCCAGTTTTGACTGTTGGTGTATTCTTAGGTTTTTTCCTCTGTCCCTTCCTGCCATTCTCTGATCCTCATTTCCCATATTACTGTTTTGCTCTCCTGCCTTGACCTCTTGATTTGCTACATCTACCCAATCCTGAACCCTTGCCCCTACTGTTTACCTTAAAGCTCTTTCTACTTCTAGTTATGCAACTGGTCCCAGCATAGTTCAGGTTTAGACCGTTCCAACAGTGCAGCCCACACTTTCCACAGTGTTGATGCCACTGCCCTATGAATCAGAACCCACTTCTCCCACACCAGTCTTTGAGCCACGATTTAAAAAGACACGAGTTAAAAAGACGTGTAACTCCTGCACTTGCTTTCACAGATCAGGCCCAGCTTGGTGTATATGTCCTGTTAACACTAGAGTAAAGAATAATACATTTGCTGCTAAAGAAAGGCGCTTACATGAATCTTATGGGAACCAATGTAATAAACAGGCACAGATTTAAACAAAATTAGTCTTTTAAGTTGAGTCTATTGTTATATACAGCCTGAGCTACAAAATCATTTACAGCAGTGCAGCTGAACTTCCAGTACACGTAAGGCAGAATTTTATGGGCCCCTGGCAGCAGGTTTGTAGGCTGGTGCAGGGGCTCAAAATTCCCCAGCTGGCCTCCCAGCTCTCAACTTGTGTTCAGAGTTACAGGGGAACAGGCAAGGCCAAGGATGATCCACCCTCACCCCAACTGAGGCCCTTAATTAATTTATGGCCACTTACTGCCCTGCCCCTTTCCAAATTGACTGCCCACCTCTCCCATCCCCACCAAGAGACCCTCACACTTACCTCCATCCTGGTTCTGGAAGTAATCCTCTCACTCTCGGTGGCAAAGCCAAGACTACAGAGTTACCAGTCAATCAGATTGGCCGGCAGCTCTCGGAGGTGGATCTTCCTCCCAAGTGAGGGGAGGAGGTCTCGCCTCCAGCCAATTAACGTTCTATTGGGTATTAAATGGCTTCGGGGCAGATAACACCAGCAGGGATTTGCTCCCCACTGACTCTTCAGGTGGCGGGGCAGGATAAATTCTGCACATAATGAAGGTAGAACCATAAAAGTTTACAGCATGAGGAGGCCACCTGGCTCATCATATATGCCTTAGTAATTGGCTTGGATTAATCAAATTAATCCCACTGCCCAAATAGCCCTGTGTCTTTCTCAGATTTAAAATATTCATACAGTCTTCCAGTAAAAGACGATAATATCTCAACCTCAACCACTTCCTACAACAAAGCGTTCCATGCTCCAACACGCTTCTAAAGAAACTTCTCCTAACCCATTTTCTCACTTAATATTAAATATTTTCCTGGTCACCAACTCCCCTACCAGAGGCAATTTTCTTTCCCCAAATTAAAAGCCTCAATTAAGTTTCCCCTTGACCTTCTGTCTTGAGAAAATAGCATCCAAGTTTCTCCCCCACTTTTTCCAATCTGCATCAAATCATAATGATAAGTCAAAGCAACCATATATTCCCCCGTTCAAAAGTTTAATTATAGGCATGTTTCAAGATTACCATTGAAGGTAATAAATTGTGCAATTTGTGAATGTTATATGGGTACATCAGGTACAACCTTGTACATTTATTTTAACCATTGAACAAAAAACTAATTGTTTACAGAAGTAAATCTGAAATGGTTCCAAATGTTGGTTAGTTTAGAATCAACATCGTGCAACTTTGAACTTAAGTTGGGCAACAATATTCAACTTGTTATTTGGAAAAATTATTAATTTTAGCTTCAGGTCATAACTATCAAATACTCATTCTCGGAAATTATGAAATATGAACAGATGGTAGGATGGACAACTTTCCAATTAGATGAATTGGTTTGTTTTCATGACTTTGGTTGAGGAAGAAATGCTTATCTAGGTTAACAGCACTCTCTAATCTTGAAAGGCCCTGTTTATCTAGCTGAAATAGAGGTTAATATCTTATCCAAGGACACTGCTTTGAACAAAACAACACTTTCCTTAGAAAGTCCTGCTGCAACACTTCAACTCTCAACTTTCAGGTCCAGAGGTAATGTTGCTACAAGCTGATCCAAAATAACCCCACAAATAAAAAGGATGTTGCAGTGTTAGAAAGTAAGCATTGTAGATAAAATGTCCACTGTTATTAGTGTATGCTAAAATACTTGTTCAGCAATTGGTCTATGTTGTTAAAAAAAAAAGCAATATACCTGAGAGGGGTTCGGCATGGGGAGATACACAATCAAAATTAGAAGAGACAAGTGAGTTTGGAAGGCAAAGGATTTATAGGCCAGTTAAGGCACAAGGGGGCTTGGCAAGGTTGGATGTTATTTATTTTAATGCAAGGAGTCTGACGAATAAGGCAGATGAGTTGAGAGCACAAATTAACACATGGAAGTATGATGTAATTGCTGTCAGAGATATGATTGAGAGGGGAGCAGGATTGGCAGTTCAATATTCCAGGATATAGGATCTTCAGGCAAGACAGGGAAGAAGGTAAGAGAGGAGGGGGTATTGCAATATTGATCATGGGATCAATTACAGCAGTAAGGAGGGATGACATTGTAGAAGGCTCCTCAAATGCAGCCATATGGGTAGAACTGAAAAACAAAAAAAGGGGCAACCACATTGCTGGGAGGGTACTATAGACCCCCAAAGAGAAATAGAAGAGCAGATATGTAGGCAAATTTCAGAGAAGTGTAAAAATAATAGGGTAGTAAGAGTGGGGTATTTCAACTTCCCTAACATTAACTGGGTTAGTCATAGTGTGATAGCTGTAGAAGGAGCAGACTTCTTAAAATGCATCCAGGAGAGCTTTCTAAACCAGTACGTAGAAGGTCCTACAAGAGAGGGGGCGGTCCTGGACTTAATTTTAGAGAATGAAGCTGGGCAAGTGGCAGAGGTGTCAGTGGGGGATCATTTTTCAGATAGTGATCATAACTCCTTTAGATTCAAGGTTGTTATGGAAAAGGACAGCGATGGGCCAGAAATCAGTTCTAAATTGGGGGAAGGCCAATTTTAATATGATCAGATATGATTTGGCCAGAGTGGACTGGGAGCAACTACTTTTAGGTAAATCTGCATCACAGCAGTGGGACTCATTCAAGAAGGAAATAGGGAGAGTACAGGGCCAACATATTCCAGTAAAGACAAAGGGTGGGACCAACAAATCCAGGATGTCGGGGGATATACAGGATTGGATAAAGAGAAAAAGGAAGGCTTATGGCAGAAGTGTTTACAAGTGAGGGATAACATGGGTATGGAAATCAGGCAGAAGGACTGTGATATAATTAAAGAAATTAACATAGAAAGAGAGGAGGTTCTAAGTGGTCTGGCAGGCTTAAAAGTAGATAAATCTCCAGACCCAGATGCAATGTATCCCAGGCTGTTGAGTGAGGCAAGGGAGGAAATAGCAGGAGCGTTGGCAATAATTTTCAATACCTCTCTAGTCACAGGAGAGGAGCCAGAGAACTGGAGGACAGCCAATGTGGTACTGTTATTCAAGAAGGGAAGAAGGGATAAACCAGGGAACTACCAGTCAGTCTAACCTCAGTGGTGGTGAAACTATTGGAAGCAATTCTGAGGGACAGAATTAATCTACACTTGGAGAGGCAGGGATTAATCAAGGACAGTCAGCATGGTTTTGTTAAGGAGAGGTCATGTCTGACCAATTTGATTGAATTCTCCGAAGAGGTGACCAGGTGTGTAGATGAGTGCAATGCATTTGACGTAGGCTACTTGGACTTCAAGGCTTTTGATAAGGTCCTGCATGGGAGACTGATAACGAAGGTAAGAGCCCATGGGATCCAAGGCAATTTGGCAAATTGGATCCAGAATTGGCTGAGTGACAGAAAGCAGAGGGGAGGTGGTCGAGGGGTGTTTTTGTGACTGGATGCCTGTGTCCAGTGGGGTTCCACAGGGATCGGTGTTGGGTCCCTTGCTGTTTGTGGTATATATAAATGATTTCGACTTGAATGTAGGAGGGTTGATCAGTAAATTCGCAGATGACATGAAAATTGGTGGGGCGGTAAATAGTGAGGAGGATAGCCTTAGATTACAGGAGGATATAGACAGGATGGTCAGATGGGCTGATCAGTGGCAAATGGAATTTAATCCAGATGAGTGTGAGGTGATGTGCTTGGGCAGGACAAACTAGGCATGGGAATACACGATGAATGGTAGGACCCTGGGAAGTACCAAGGTTCAGAGGGGCCTTGGTGTGCTTGCCCACTGGTCCCTTAAGGTAGCAAGACAGGTAGATAAGGTGGATAAGGTGGCATATGGGACACTTGCCTTTATTAGCTGAGGCATAGAATATAAGAGCAGGAAGGTTATGCTGCCACTGTATAAAACGCTGGTTGGGCCACAGCTAGAGTACTGCGTGCAGTTCTGGAATCCCCATTATAGGAAGGATGTGATTGCACCGGAGAGTGCAGAGGAGATTTACCAGGATGTTGCCTGGGCTGGAGAGTTTTAGTTATGAGGAGAGATTGGATAGACTGGGATTATTTTCCCTGGATAAGAGATTGAGGGGGGACATGATTGAGTCTATAAAATCAAGAGGGGCATAGATAGGGTAGACAGGAAGGAACTTTTCCTCTTGGTGGAGAGATCAGTAACCAGGAGGCAGGAGGTTTAGAAGGGATATGAGGAAGAATTTTTTCACCCAGAGGGTGGTGGGATCCTGGAACTCACTGCCTGAAAGGGTGGTAGAGGCAGAAACCCTCATAACATTTAAGTAGTATTTGGATGTGTACTTGCAATGCCATAGCATATAAGGCTATGGGCCTAGTGCTAGAAAACGGGATTAGAATAGTTACTTGTTTGACCAGTGCAGACTCAATGGGCCGAAGAGCCTTTTTCTGTGTAGACCTCAATGACATGAATTTCACTCTCCCAAGGCTCAAATGACGACATATCGCATCACTGCTCAACCAACGGAGAAATATTCCAGCTACCAGCTCTGATCTGTCTAATGTATCATGTTGTACCCATCACTTTCAAATATAATATACATTTAAGTAGACATTAAAATTAACTACTGGCAGCCTAATTGAATGTTAATCTATTGAAATATTGAGGTGCTTAGCAGTACAAAATTTTGCACTCGAGAGATGGTGGTGGGAGGGGAAGAGGAGGCAGGAAGTGAGGTATCTTGTTTGGTTTTTTTTTAAAAAATGATGCACACAGGCCATCGAAATTGTAGCTGAGCTAGCTTTATTAATAACACATTTTCCTGGACATGAACATATATCCACAGCGTGTGAACTTTATCGAAACAGGCTCCAACATGTGTTTTAACCTCAACCTTCAGGTGGTGGTGGGGGGGTGGGGGGAAGAAGAAGAAGAAGAAGAAGAAGAAGAAGAAGAGACATCATTCAATCCAGCTAGGCAAGGAAGGAACTCATGTCCTATTATTACTTGCTCCCATACCCTAAATTTCCTGTATAAATTGGTTGAGACGTTAGGTGCACCTAACAGATGTGCATTTTTTTTAACTGAAAGCTAACTTTTAGTTCCAAACATATGATTTACCATATCAGCACCAACTTCAGCAGCTGAATACTAAAGATCCATTGGTCCTAGTGAAATAGGCAGAAATAAAGCATACGTTGTTGGGTAGTTTGAGGAGTGGTCTCAGTTCTGGAAGGGATGGTTCATTTGGAATACTGACAGGGGAGAGAGGGGAAAATGCCTTTGGTGGTGGCATCATGCTGGAGGTGGAAGAAATGGCAGGGGATGATCCTTGGGGGAATGGAATGAAGTCCTTACAGAAGGCAGAGTGTGCCCCTAACACCCTGTCCCACAGCACCTTCCCATGCAATCTGAGATATAGTACTTGTCCTTTTACCTCTTCATTCCTCACCATCCAAGGCCCCAAACACTCCTTCCAGTTGAAGCAATGATTTACTTGCATTTTTAATTTAGTATACTGTATTTGCTGCTCTCAGTGCAGTCTTCGCTACACTAGGGAGACCAAACTCAGATTGGGCGACCACTTTGTGGAACACCTCCACTCAGTTTGCAAGCATGACCACAAACTTGCCATTTTAATTCATTACTTTGCTCTCACGTTCTGTCCTCAGCTTGCTGCAGCATTCCAGTGAAGCTTAACACAAACTCAAAGGACAACACCTCATCTTCCGATTAGGCAATTTACAGCCTCCTGGACTCAACATTTGAGTTCAACAATTTCAGACCATGAACTCTGTTGCCTATTTAGATTTTTTTTGCCTATGCTGGTCTGAACCTTGTTTTTCATGTTTTTGCTTTTGGACAGCTATTCATTATTCTACCATTCACACTCACTCTGGACAAATGCTTTGTTTACTTAGTACAACCATTAGCACTCCCTACACCTTTTGATTTGAGGCATCTTTGTCATTTAATCTCTCCCACCCCTATCCCATCCAAAACCTTGTCTTTTGCTCTGAAGTCATCATATGGACTTGAACCACTAACTCTGTTTCTCTCTCCACTGATGCTGCCAGACCTTTGTTTTCCAGCATTTTCTATTTTTATTTCAGATTTCCAGCATCCGCAGTATTTTGCTTTTATCTTTTGTTCTTCCTTTCTCCCCCATTGGCATAAAATCCATTTACAGCTGCCTTCAGTTCTGAAGAGTCATCTTTGACTCAAAACCTTATGCTTCTCTCTTCACAGATGCTGCCAGGCTGCTATGCGTTTCCAGCATCTCCTGGTTTTATTTCAGATTTCCAACATCCACAGTATTTTGCTTTTCTATGAAAGAGCAAAGTGAGTTTGTGCTCAAAATATGACAAAAGCAGTCCACATCATACATGGTTAAATATATTCCTGGAGATCACATGACTTTCCCCCATGTACCAGCCAACTCATTCATCCTTGTTAACAGCAAAAAACTGCAGATACTGGAAATCCAAAACAAAAATACCTGGAAAAACTCAGCAGGTCTGACAGCATCTGCGGAGAGGAACACAGTTAACGTTTCGAATCAGTATGACTCTTCAACAGAACTAAGGAAAAATAGAAGAGGTGAAATATAAACTGCTTTAAGGGTTGGAGGGGGGGAAGGGGGGGGGCGGAGACAAGTAGAGCTGGATAGAGGGCCAGTGATAGGTGGAGATTGCCAAAAGGTGTGATGTATTGCCTTCCTTCACCAATTGGAAAACAAAAAGATTCATTATTCGATTGGATGATGCTCGACTATCAGCCAAACCTTTCTCCCCACTCCATTTTTAACATTTTTACACCTGGTAAAGAGAGATGTTCAAAGAAAATTTAATTAGAAAAAACCCTTTTAATGTCCCTATGATTTTTCTCCAGGATTGCACACAGCGGTGTCCTAGAGATTGATCTTCAATTCCTCGAAACCCCAAGCCAATCGTGGCGGGTTGGCAACCGTAAGCAAAATACGAACATCAGTTTTTAAACACACGTTCAATTCCTTTTGCCGGTAAATGTAAACGATGCACAACACAAATTACTAGCATATTAATAATGCACCCCCGCCCGCCAAATAACACTTTGCTGTAAACAAAGGTGCACGCCAAGCTTTTGCCTCTTCATACTATTCAGAAGTAATACTGGAAACCGAAGGCTGTCTTACCATTAAACACTTACCGCATGCTGCCCCGGAGCACTCTGTTTAAACGTGGTAGACAGAGATATAGGAGGCACCACTGCCTTTGACTTCCACTGTTCAGCATCCTGTCCCACATGAAGTGCCTGGGTAGAAAAATGTTCAAAAGGCGGCTGAAATCCGCTCGATAGCTTGTCTCCAACAGGCATTACTGTTTTTTTCCCCCAGTACAATAACCTTGACTGGAAATTAACAGACAACCAACTTTCACCAGGGCCGAGCTCAAAAGACACTAAACAAGACTTCCACCCCCCCACCAACCCCAGCAAATAGGCTCAGCGAATTGGTAAGAACTGGAGGCGCGGCTTCTCCCTCGTGACAGGACATACCAAACAGCCGCTCTTAACCTTTTAAATGCCGCAAATTTTTGCGGCTATCACAAATATAATGCCTTTTCCACTTTTTTTATTGACCAAATTAAACAACACGCAGAGTCAACAACAGAAATAAAAACGATCTCACAAAAGTCCCCATTTTTAAAGGGGAACAAACAATAAACATCCACATTATACAAAATAAGCTTAATGAATCAAATCATAACCCAGATTTGCAGTTCGCAGGGAACAAAGCAGCTGTTCATTAAACATACACTTGCCCACAGACTTTCTATGGGGTTTTTTAATACTCTTTGTAATCAGAAAGCCAATTCATTGCAGTGCCCTCTACAAGGGATCTGGTGCCTATGTGAACAGGACACGTTTCACCAAGCAGAGTCCTTAGAGGCACAGAGCCAGAATCTGGAAGTGTAAGTTAGACTAGTTAGTTCAATGCCAAATCATCAATTGGAATCAAAATAATGAGAGAGAAAGAAATATGTGATTAAAGGGAGAGAGAGAGAGATAGAAGAGAAAAAGTTAAATATGTAGCTATTTTAATTTTTTGGAAATTTCCAACAATAATTCAAATCTGAAGGAATGAGACTCTACACATAAAAGTTAATTTTCAGGGCCAGAGAGATTATTTAGTAGCAATTAAGAGTTTTCATGTCATTGAAAATTTACTTACACTGGAATAAACAAGCAAAAACTTTTCTGGCAGGTTAGTGGGTATCTATCATATAAGTACCACAATTTCATGCCCTTCAATGTGTTTCAATGGTCAGTTAGCAAGACATCCGTATAATAAGATTCTGGAGGACCTGGGTAACTTGGACAGCAGCCTCCTGATTTTTGTATATGCCGCACATGTACAGTCACTGCAAGTTATTTTATTCATTTGTGGGATGTAGGCATCGGTAACAAGGCCAGCATTATTATCCATCCCTAACTGCCCTTGAGAGGGTTGAGGTGTGGGGCCTTCATGAACTGCTGCAGTCCATGTGGAGTTGGTACACGCAAAGTACTATTAAATAGGAAGTTTCAGGATTTTGGCCTAGTGACAGTGAAGAAACTTGATATATTTCTAAGTCATGATGGTGTGTGACTTGGAGAGGAACTTAGGTGGGGATGCTTCCCATGTGCCTGATGCTTTTGTAGAAGTTGCATGCTTGGAAGCTGCTGCTGATGAAGCCTTGGGTGTTGATGCAGCGCATCTTATAGATGGTACACTCTGCAGCCATGGTGCACCATGGTGGAGGATTTCAATGTTTAAGGTGGTGGATGGGATGCTAGATAAGTGGGTTGCTGTGTCCTGGATGATGTCAAGCTTCTTGGCTTTTGTTGGAGCTGCACTCATCCAGCCAAGTGGGGACTATTCCATCACACTCGTGACAGGTGCCTGTGGAAAGGCTTTGGGGAGTCAGAAGGTGAGTCACTTGGCACACGAAAACCAGTCTCTGACCTGCTCTTGTAGCCAAAGTATTTATGTGGCTGTGCCAGTTAGCTTTCAGTTTAATGCTGACCCTAAGGATGCTGGTGCTGATGGTGAGGGATTTTACAACAGCAATTCCATTAAGTATCAAGCGGAAGTAATTAGATTCTTTTTTGGTGGAGGTAGCCATTGCTTCTTAACCAGAATACTAATTGTTAAAATCTAACTTTATTATTAGAAACTAGCACTTTGCTTTATTAGATTCTTATATTTATAGAAGAATACAATGTGAAAACTTAGAAATAGGGCACAGTATAAAAAATATGTCAAGGTAGTGAAACCATGGGGAAATTATATCTAATTTTTTAAGAAGAAAGCTTACTTGCAGCAAAACCTGAGACCTTGAGGCTGTCTGTGGAAATTGCTTTTGCATGTAAATCCACAGGATTGGAGGTGTCTAAGCCCCTCTAGGCATAAGAGACAGTCAAACAAAAATGGATGTGAAAAATATGCAATGGTGTGATGCTCACATGAAAGCTACCTGGTTGGTCAATAATCGCATGCTCAAACATAGGGTTAAAGATGGTTGGGGTGAGGGAGCGGTTAATTGAAAAAGAGCCAGAATAAAAGAGGGCCTCTCTCATGTTGCAGAAAAGTAAAAATGAGAAAACAAAACGAGAGGCAAGGGAGAGGGAGAGAGAGAGAGGATTGAAGGCCAAAAGACCAAAAGTTGCAAGAGAAGCCAATGTGCACTGACCATCCAGTTATAATATGGTGAGTATATAGCTTGTGGTAGACTGTAAATTATAGCCTGAGTTTATTGCTATAACTTACTTGAAAGCTTAATAAACTTGTCCTGACTTTATCTCATTAAAGTAGTCTCATGACTGAACCTTTTGCCAGTCCATTCCCATTAACAATTAGAGTTTCAAAACATCCCCCAAAATCAACATCAGTGTTTGTATAGTGTTTAGAAGAGCGAAGGGTGACTTGATTGATTAAGATCCTGAACGGTATTGGCAAGGTGGACATGGAAAGGATGTTTTCTCTTGTGGGTGAGTCCAGAACTAGGGGGCACTGTTTTAAAATTAGGGATCGCTCTTTTAGAACAGAGATGAGGAGAATTTTTTTTTCTCAGAGGGTTGTGCGACTTTGGAACTCTGCCTCAGCAGGCAGTGGAGGCGGGGTCATTGAATATTTTTAAAGAGGGTGTAGGTAGATTCTTGTTAGGCAAAGGAATCAAAAGTTATCGGGATATATAGGAATGTGGAATTCGAAACACAAACAAATCGGCCATGATCTTATTGAATGGCGGAGCAGGCTTGAGGGGCCAAATGGCCTACTTCTGCTCCTATTTCATATGTTCGTATATAGCTGTAAGCTGTACAGCTTGGCTAGGGACGTGGCTAATTCTGCAGCACAACTCTTCAGAGGACAGCCAGAATGCTGTCAGCAACTATAGCCTTTTCTATATCTAGTGCTCATAACTGTCTCTTGATATCATGTGGAATGAATCAAATGGGTTGTAGGCTGGCATCTGTGAGGGTGGGAAGCTCAGGAGGAGGCCAACATGGATCATCCACTTGGCACTTACAGCTGAAGATGGTTGCAAATGCTTCAGTCTCATCTTTTGCACTCACTGCAGATGAAAATGTTCATGGAGCCTCCTCCTCCGGTAGTAGTTTAATCATTCACCACCATTCACAATTGGATCCGGCAGGACTGCAGAATTTTGGTCTGATCTGTTGGTTGTAGGATCACTCAGCTTTGTCTGTTGAGTTCTGCTTCTGCTCCTTAGCATGCATGTATTCCTGTAGCTTCTCCAGGCTGACGGTAGATCTACCTAGTGCTGCTGTTGGCATGCTCTCCTACATACCTAATTAAAGCAGAGTTGGCTTCTTGGTTTGCCAGTAATGGCAGAGTGAGGGATATGCTACACCATGAGCTTACAGATTATGTTAGTATACAATTCTGCTGCTGCTGATGGCCCACAGTGTCTCATGAATGCCCAGTTTTGAGGTGCTAGATTTGTTCTGAACTTTTCCCATTCAGCATGGTGTAATGCTACACAACACGATGGAGGGTGTCCTCAGTGTGAAGACAGGACCTTGTTTCCAGAAGGACTGTGTGGTATTCTCCACTAACAGGATGCATCTGTGTGAGGTAAATTAGTGAGGATGAGGTTAGGAAGATTTTTCTCTCACATTGCTTTTCTCACCACTTTCCTCAGGCCAGCTATGAATTTCATGACCATTTCAAAGGGCAGATAAGAGTGTACTACTTTGCTGTGGGTCTGCAATGATGTACAGGCCAGACTGTGTAAGCACAACAAATATTTTTTCCTAAAGGACATCAGTGGACCAGTTGGGCTTTTACAACATCTCAGTAGTTTCATGGCCAACATTACTGATACTAATGTTTTATTCCAAATTTAGTTAATTAAATTTAATTTGCCAGCTGCCATGGCAGGATCATTCATCCAAATGTCTGGATTACTGATCCAGTAACATAAGCACTTATGCTCCCTGCTAAGGATGACAGGTCGCTTGATATATCCTTCCTTTAGAACCAGTTTGGACCTTGAAAGATCTGGTGATGTTGCCCTTGAC
Organism: Cetorhinus maximus; assembly: GCF_964194155.1. Classification (NCBI taxonomy): domain Eukaryota; kingdom Metazoa; phylum Chordata; class Chondrichthyes; order Lamniformes; family Cetorhinidae; genus Cetorhinus; species Cetorhinus maximus. The sequence goes on from NC_135895.1 coordinate 57,088,311, forward strand.
ATGGTTAACCGATGGAACAAGCACTTCCATGAAATGCATATTCTAGCCTTGATAAGCATTGTTGCATAGAGTCACTTGATGTCAATGTACAGGAAATCTCTCCCAAAGAAGACCAGGAGCAAAGGCTGAAATGCTAACCCAGGACTATCCAAAAGCAATTAATTCATTATCCAGGCTACCTTGACATTAAAAGTGATAAAAATCCACATCTTCTGGTTATATGATACTGAGCTGTGATAAGAATCAGGAGTGACATCTCCTGTCCTTGCCCAGACTCCAACATCAAGCTTCCTCTTTCAGAAAAAGAGGTATTGTAGGTATTACTGAATACGATAGAACAGAATAACTCTACATCTTTGTTGCTGGTCTCTGAATTGATCAGGCATTTGAATCAAATTAAGTCTGTCATTCACTATCCACTCAGGTGCTAAAGGAAGCAAACCTGACGTCCTCTATGGGTTGAAATCTAGAAACTAGATTAGATGGGAAGATTGTGTCAGGCGACTGAAAATGTCTTCCCAGGTTGTTCAAAAAGTTTACAAGACAATCATTCGAATGCTACAATAAGTCATGGGAAGAATATATGTTAAAAAGTTTATTTCTAATTGTTAATCACTGAGGCATCTTCATCACCTGAGCAAATTGAGGAGAAATCATTATTGAGACACAGCTCAAGTGCTGTCCAAAGAGTTAACAGATAGCCCAGTTCTATCACAGGCAGTAAAGCATCTCTAACAAAGGAGAGAGTAATAACTTCAGATATGATGGCCAAGTTGAACTGAAAAATGAAAAATCAATGACAATGCTGACCTTTAGTGCCTATTATGGTTCACCTGTGTTCTACCAGATGCTGATACTGCCCAGAGCAGATAGGGAATATGAGCAGAGTCAGTTTGAACAGTAAACACACCATCAAGTGAACTGATAATGGAGTAGGGGAGGCCTGGAGAGGTGGGAGGTAGTGGGGGCGAGGTGGTGGCAGGGAACAGAGTGAGACCAGTATTTGCATTGATGGAAATTTCATTAGTATGGGAATTCAGTGGTGAGTTGGGGTAAATAATAGGTAAAAGCAAAATACTATGGATGCTGGAAATCTGAAATAAAAGCAGAAAATGCTGGAAAAACTTAGCAGGTCTGGCAGCGTCTGTGAAGAGAGAAAGAATGGGTCCACTGATTCTTTGTGCCCTTTTACTCTTCAATTGAAATTTACATTCAAATTTAAGAAACAATTGTGAATTGCTAGTTCATAGGTAACAGATGATGATTAGTCACCAGCGGGGTGCCAAGTAATCTACTGTATATTTGACCTGACTGAATAACTAAAACTGTTTTTTAATTGAATATAAAAGGACTTATTAATTAGAACATTGGTTTTAATGATGAGCACACCATAGAGTGAGGTAGGAAGAAAGTGGGAACAGTACCATTATTCCTAACCACCTCCCTTGGCATTCAATGGCTTTACCATCACTGTCAAAATCCCAGAGATCACCATTAGCAAGAAAACAAAGTGGATCAGTCACATAAATTCTGTAGCTATGAGAGCAGGTCAAAAGTTTGATATTCTGTAGCAATTGGCGTATTTCCTGACTTTCTAAAACCTCTCTAATACCTACAGGGCTCAAGTTAGGCATGTGATAGTTTACTTGCCTGGATGCGTGTATCTGCAGCAAGATATGAGGGAGGAGTGAGAATGGAAATTGCAGAGCCACTGGTTACAATATTTCAGTCTTCTTTAGACTAAGGGGCAGTCCTGGAGGACTAGGGAATTGCAAATGTTACACCCTTGCTCAAAAAAAAGCCTGAAGGTTAGCCCAGCATCTACAGTCCAGTCAGTTTAACTTCAGTGGTGGGGAAACTTCTAGAAACAATAATTCGGGACAAAATTAATAGTCACATGGATAAATGCAGTATAATTAGGGAAAGCCAGCAGGGGAAATCATGTTTAACTAACTTGCTGGGGTTTTTTGAAGAGGCAGCAGAGAATGTTGATGAGGGCAATGCTGTTGGTGTGGTGCATATGGACTTCCAAAAGGTGTTTCAAAAGACTTGTGAGCAAAGTTATAGCTCATGGAATAAAAGGGACAGTAGCAACAGAGAGTAATGGTTAATGGATGTCCTTTGTGCTGGAGGAAGGTTTGTAGTGGAGTTCCCCAAAGGTCAGTCTTGGGATCCTAGCTTTTCCTGATATATATTAATAACCTAGACCTTGGTGTACCGGGCACAATTTCAAAGTCTGCAGATGATACAACACTTGCAAATATTGTGAATTGTGAGGAGGGTAGTGTAGAACTTCAAAGGGACAAAGGCAATTTGTGGAATGGGCGGGCATGTGGCAGATGAAATTCAATACAGAGAAGTGTGAAGTGATTCATTTTCATAGGAAGAGCATGGAGGGACAATATAAAGTAAAGGGTACAACTCTAAAGAGGATGCACATATACCATATGGACTTCAGTGGCTCAAGAAGACAGCTCACCACCACCTTCTCAAGGGCAAATAGAGATGGGAAATAAATGCTGGCCTAGCCAGCGATGCCCACATACCATGAATGAATATAAAGAAAAAGGAGCAAAGGGACCTGGGCATATATGTGCATAAACCATTGAAGGTGCCAAGACAGGTTGAGACAGCAGTTAATAAAGCATACAGTATCTTGGGCTTTATTAATAGGGGCATAGAGTACAGGAGCAGTGTTGAACTTATATAAGTCACTAGGTTGGCCTCAGCTAGAGTATTGCATCCAGTCCTGGGTGCCGCACTTTAGGAAGGATGTGAAGGCATTAGAGATGGTACAGAAAAGATTCATGAGAATGGTTCCAGGATGGGGAACTTCAGTTATGAAGATAGATTGGAGTAGTTAGGACTGTTTTCCTTCGAAGAAAGGTGGAGAGGAGATTTGATAGAAGCATTCAAAATCATGAGGGGTCTAGACAAAGTAGATAGGGAGAAACTGTTCACACTCATGAAAGGATCAAGAATGAGAGGGCACAGATTTAAAGTGATTATAGTGAAAGAAGCAAAAGTGATATGTGGACAAACTTTTTTAGGCAGTGAGTGGTTAGGGTTTGGAATGCACTCCCTGAGACTGCGGTGGAGGTAGGTTCAACTAAAGCATTCAAAAGGGAATTAGACTGTTATTTGAAAAGAAAAGGCAGGTTTACATGGAAAAGGCAGGGGAATGGTACTAGGTGAGTTGCTCATTCAGGATGCTGGTGCAGACATGATGGCCTCCTTCTGTGTCATAACGATTCTGTGATTCTGTGAGAAACTTGAGATCATCCATTTGATTGACATCACATCCACTGGCTTAAATATTTACCAGTGGCATACCATGGATTGAGTGTGAACTATCTACAGAATGCACTGCAACAACTTGCCAAATCTTCAGCAGTACCCCAAACCTGTGACCCCAATCACCTAGGGTGACAAGGATAGTAGGTGCTTGGGAACACTGTCCTCTCCAAGTCACACACCATCCTGGCTTGGACATATATTGCCATTCCTTTATTATTGCTTGGTCAAGATCCTAGAATCCCTTATTTTATTACTTTGGAAAAACTTCATTCATTTAAATTATTCTGTAAATCAAATTTATTTCTTTTCATTTCTGTGTAATTATTAAGTTTAATTATTTTGTTTCAGCTTCAATGTAATTTGGAAATACAAATGTTATCTATTTTGTTGGATTGAACAGCACTGTGGGGTGAACCATGTGTAACCTTTGCTGTGAAGTATTGCAGTAAAATGTGTAGTATAGCTGATCACCTTCAAACACACATTCTGTTGATCCTTTATGTCTGCAAAATTAAGCCTGAAGACTTTATACATTTGAGGTTACTAGAGGGTTTCAGTGAGGACCAATGATGTTTGCCTAGATTCTTAGTGAGACATCTTGCATTTCTGGTACAGTGCACTGAACAATATGCTATTGGCATTAAAGTTCCACTGGCCTTCACTGGTCATGAATTGGGAATTAGCAAAAATGAAAAGAATTGCTCTAAATTCTGGGGCTGATCTTTGTTAACTTAATTAGCACGTGTGTTATTACCACAATCAATGTTATTTGCAGAGCAAGCCAAATCCAAGAGGGAAACTTGTCTTACTGAACATAACTTTTGTTTTGTATTTTGAAAAGAAGGGGAAAACTACTGATCCCAGAAGCACGGAATCACAGTAACACTTTTAGGATTTTAAAATTAAAAGATTTATTAACAAGAAGGAAAAAAACACACAAGTTTAAAATTACACAGTTGAAACAGTCTTACAAAACATGCTCCAAAAAAAAAGCCCATTTGGCCGGAACCCACAAGTAAACTACTTGGCAACAGCTCGATTATAGATTTTTCACCATAAAAATCCAGTAATATTACCCAAGGCAAAAACTGCTGCTACTTTAATAAAGGCCAGAATCTTCTGTTCGGCATGCGGGGGCGGGCCCTACACCCCGATGCGTAAAATGACGCACGTTGCCATCTGACGTCACTTAAATGTCTTATGAAAATTCATAAACATGTCCCAGCTCATGTGATAATGTCACATGAGGGGAAATGTCTGAGTAATTTTATTTTTTATTTTTTCCAATGTTTTATTATTAAATTCATCTCCCTGAGGCAGCTCCATGCCTCAGGGAGATTTCTGCACTGTTTTGCACGCATGCTCAAAGGAGTGCAGGCCCCGACTCTCTCTCCTCCCCCCCACCGCCCACACAGGTAGTGCTGAGCACTTCCGGGTGCGCGTCACACTGGACGGGCCTTAATTGGCCCGCCGAAGTATAACGGTGGCACACAGCTGATTGCGGGCACCCATGCCCGCCAGTGCCCACTCCCGATCGGCTCACCTGACGGGGAGAAAATTCTCCCCAAAGTATATCTCACAACTTCTCACTCTCTTCCACTCTGCTATGGAAATCCAAAGGAAGTTCAGAGACAGAAACAAAAAATGCTGGAAAATCTCAGCAGGTCTGACAGCATCTGTGGAGAGAAAGACAGAGTTAACATTTCGAGTCCGTATGACTCTTCTTCAGATCCTTTTGCCTTTATTTAAGTTCAGAAATAGACTGCTTTCTGAAAACAAAGACTTTTCTGGCTTGAAACTGAATGGTGCTTCAAATTCACAATTTTTCTCAGCACAGAGCTGGTCTCAGGACATCTCCCCCTTTTTTTTTGAAAAATATATTTTATTCATAAAATATCTGGAAGAACATTCCAAACCATTTCAAAATCACCATCATATAAGTACAATCAGATTCAACTTTTACACATGGATCACAAGGTGCATCAATACAATCAATGAATATTACAATCATTTCAATATGGTCAATGCAGACAATCAGACAATGGGATTGGAGTTATCAACATACATCATGTTGCACTCTGAGGTGCTTCAATACAATTATAATACAATTAGTATTCAATGCAGACATTCATTTTGAGCTGTACAGCCCGAGGGGCTCTCAACAGTTCCCAGCCCCTCGCAGCCAACACAACTCAACTAAACATCTTTCTTCAATTTTTTTTCCCCTTTCATCCTAGACTCCATTGTCCTAAGCACCTCTTTGAACTCAACATTTCTAAAATATAAAAATATTTCATGTCTTCCTGTTGCCTCCACTTTCAGGTCAAATAAAATTTAATAACCTTCCCTTGTTTACTTTTGAAACCTTTATAAACTCTCTTTGAAATTTAGTAGCTGAAAAGTCAAGTCCTTATCTATTATCTCATGCAAATTTTAAAACCCAACCTATTTACCTGTAATTCCAACTTTGTAATAGCCTCTAATTACAAATGCATGCATCTAGCACCTTTATGTTTAATCTCTCAAATCCCACGGACAAGCTACCTTTACTAACTTTCCCCCTAATTTAATTAATCATGGACACACACACACAGCCTTCTTTACAGAATACCACTATTATCCCAAAAATATTGAAATGATAACATCCATCTTCACAGTTGGCAGAACTAATATCTGACATGTAATAGTGATCTATTTAAGGGCAGGTCCTCTGCTTATTTTTCCACACCTTGCAGTCTTGTGCTTTCCTCTTCAGCTGCTCGTAGGAACCTCTCATTTTCAAGCTCAAATTATCTAACCTGATCATTCTCTTTTTACCTCTTGGCCTACATCACTCTATAATCTTCCATCAACCTCATTCAGCAAGTTCTCATTAGGATATGGTCAATCCAACCTTGTTGGCTTTTCATGATGACATTCACTAACGATATTTCCTCCTCCACCATCTTGAGAACTTCTTCATTGCTTTTCTGTTCTCTCCAATTGCCTTGCTCCATCCTTCTCCAGAACCACGTTTCACAACTTTCTAGTCTTTGGATGTTTGCTTTCCACAAGGTTCATGTTTCAGTCCTATACCACAAGGCACTCCAAATTATAGTTTTCATATTTCTTTTCTAAAGATCTCTCCTCATTCTTATGTTGAGCAATTCTTTATGCTTGGAGAATGAACTTTGCCATTGCTATTCTAGTTTTCATTTCTATACGGCAGTAAACAAGTTCTGACAAAATGCTTCCCAGGTACTCAAATTGTGATACCTGTTCCAATTGATCATTTATTTTGAGCTCTGCTTTCCCAACATTATTTCTTCCAATCTTTATAACTTTAATCTTTTTTACATTAATTTTCATTCCATAATCTTTCAGCACCACATTTATTCTATTCATTGGTATCTGTAGATCTTCTGCTGTCCTAGCCATTGGCTTGGTCATCTGCAAATCTCACTTACTTCACCAATTGACCTCCTATTTTGACACCTTTCTGTACTTTATCTAGTGCTTCTTTTATCATGGTTTACACATAAATGTTAAAAGAGCAATGGTAATAGTGGTCAGCCTTGTATTACCCCGTGCCTGATTACACCAGGTTTAATTTCACTAAATACTGTCCTGATTGTAGGAGTTTATCCCCTGTATAGAGCTACAATCATTCCTCTATCTCTCCAGGCAACTCTGATTGCCGCCAGCACTTTGAATGGCTTTTGCCAGCTCACCCAGTTGAAGGTTTCTTCATAATCCACAAAAAGGTGTACACTTCTTGCTGGTATTCTATGCTTCTTTTGTTTAACACTCTCATTACTGCTATAGCGTCTCTCATTCCACAACCCTTCCTAAAACTGAATTATCACAGCCAATATAATGGCTTGCATTGGCTTCCAATTTATTTGCTGGGATCTTTGCCATTCCCTTGGATGCATGTGTAATCAAAGTTAAGTTGCAATGCTCTTCACATTTTGTGGTACTTGTGTTCTTCTCCAATTGGATCACTAAGCTCCTCAAAAAGTCTTCCGGCCATTCTCCCTTGGTGTAAACCTTCTTACACAAATTAATTAATTCTCTTGTTGCCTTCTCCCTGAGTCATTTTATCATTTCTGCAGGGATTCCATTATAGGCAAGGGTCCCACGCTCAATGTTATGAGCAATGGCCAACAGCACAACTAGCAAATTTTCAGTGTTGATGGTGGAAGAGCTTGAACCTCAAAGCACAACAGCTGCTTATAGGTGGAGGGTCCATTGGGAAGAGGGCTGGTGTTTCCTTGAAACACACACTCCAAGGGGAGATGGTGGTATACTGGTAATGTCACTGGATTACTAATCTAGAGGCCTAGACTATGCACCAGGGATATGGGTTCAAATGCCACCAGGTGGAATTTAAGTTCAATTAATAAATCTGGAATATAAAGCTAGTCTCAGTAATGGTGACCATGACAACTATCATTGATTGTTGTAAAAACCCATCTGGTTCACTAATATCCTTTAGGGAAAGAAATTTGCTATCCTTACCTGGTCTGGCCTACATGTGATGCCAGACCCACAGAACTGTGGTTGTCCCTTAACTGCTCTCTAGGGATGGGCAACAAATGCTGGCCTTGCCAGTGACACCATATCCTGTGAAAGAATAAGGGGAAAAAATCATAGGAAGACAATGGGGAAGCACCCCACACATTCTTTTCCCCAGTCATATTGTTCATGTTTCACATAGCGTATATAAGACAGGACATAAATGGGACCAACAAAATGCTTGGTGTCACATCCAGTAGAGGAGGAAGTAAGGCCTCGGAACATATGAATTAGGAGCAGGAGTAGGCTACTTGGCCCTTTGAGCTTGCTCCACCATTCAATGAGATCATGGCTGATCTGATTATAACCTCAACCCCACACTCCTGCCTACCCCTGATAACCTTTCACCACCTTGTTAATCAAGAATCTATCTAGCTCTGCCTTAAAAATATTCAAAAATTCTGCTTCCACTGCTTTTTGAGGCAGAGAATTCCAAAGGCTCTCAACCCTCCAAGAGAAAAAATGTCTTCTCATCTCTGTTTTAAATGAGCAACTACTTATTTTTAAACAGTGACTCCTAGTTCTAGATTCTCCCTTAAGAGGAAACGTCTTCTCCACATCCACCCTGTCAAGACCACTCAGGACCTTAAAGGTTTCGATCAAGTTGTATCTTACTCTTCTAAACTCCAATGGACAAAGCCTGACCTGTCCAACCTTTTCTCACAAGACAACCCATTCCTGGTATTAGTCTAGTAAGCCTTCTCTGAACTGCTCCTAATGCATTTGCATCTTTCCTTAAATAAGGAGACCAATACTGTACACAATACTCCAGATGTGGTCTCACCACTGCCCTGTCCAGTTAAAGCATAACCTCCCTACTTTTATATTCAATTGCCCTCACGATAAATGATAATATTCTACTAGCTTTCCTAATTATTTGCTGTACTTGAATACTAGCCCTTAGTGATTCATGCACTAGGTCACCCAGAACCCTGAATCTCAGAGCTCTGCAATCTCTCACCATTTAGATAATATGCTTCTTTTTCATTCTTCCTGTCAAAATGGACAATTTCACATTTGTCAACATTATACTCCATTTTTTATTATTCATTCACGGGATGTGGGCTTTGCTGGCCAGGCCAACATTTATTGCCCATCCCCAGTTGCCCTTGAGAAGGCGTTGGTGAGCTGCCTCCTTGAACTGCTACAGTCCCTGTGGTATACCCACAGTGCTGTTAGGGAGGGAGTTCCAGGATTTTGACCCAGTGACAGTGAAGGAAGGGCGATATATTTCCAAGTCAGGATGATGAGTGACTTGGAGGGGAATGTCCAGGTGGTTAGTGTTCCCATCTATTTGCTGTCCTTGTCCTTCTAGATGGTAGTTATCGTGGGTTTGGAAGGTGCTGTCAAAGGAGACTTGGTGAATTCCTGCGGTGCATCTTGTAGATGGTACACACTGTTGCTATTGTGCATCTGTGATGGAGAGAGTGAATGCTTGTGGATGTGGTGCCAATAAAGCAGGCTGCTTTGTCCTGGATGGTGTCAAACTTCTTGAGTGTTCTGGGAGCTACACTCATCCAGGCAAGTGGAGCACATTCCATCACACTCCTGACTTGTGCCTTGTAAATGGTGGACAGGCTTTGGAAGTCAGGAGGTGAGTTACTTGCCACAGGATTCCCAGCCTCTGACATGCTCTTGTAGCCACAATACTTATATGGCTAGCCACAATTCTTATATGGCTGGTCACAATTCTTATATGGCTGGTCAATGGTAACCCCCAGGATGTTGATAGCGGGGGATTCAGTGATGGTAATGCCATTGAATGTCAAGGGGCGATGGTTAGATTCTCTCTTGTTGGAGATGGTCAATAACTGGCACTTGTGTGGTGCAAATGTTACATGCCACTTGTCAGCACAAGCCTGGATATTGTCCAGGTCTTGCTACATTTGGACATGGACTGCTTCAGTATCTGAGGAGTTGTGAATGGTGCTGAACATTGTGCAATCATCAGTCAACATCCCCACTTCTGACCTTGTGATGGAAGGAAGGTCATTGATGAAGCAACTGAAGATGGTTGGGCCAAGGACACTACCTTGAGGAACTCCTGCAGTGATGTCCTGGAGTAGAGGTGACTGATCTCCAACAACCACAACCATCTTCCCTTGTGCTAGGTGTGATTCCAACCACGCAGGGCTTTCCCCTGATTCCCATTTTTCTAGCGCTCCTTGATGCCACACTCTGTCAAATGCAGCCTTGATGTCAAGGGCAATAACTCTCACCTCACCTCTTGAGTTCACCTCTTTTGTCCATGTTTGAACCAAAGTTGTAATGAGGTCAGGAGTTGAGTGGCCTTGGCGGAACCCAAACTGAGCTTCAGTGAGCAGGTTATTGCTAATAAGTGCCGCTTCATAGCACTGTTGATGACCCCTTCCATCACTTTACTGATGGTCAAGAGTAGACTGATGGGTCAAGTAATTACCTGGTTTGGATTTCTCCTCCTTTTTGTGTACAGGACAAACCTGGGCAATTTTCCACATTGCTGGGTAGATACTAGTGCTGTGGCTGTACAATAACAGCTTGGCTAGCTGTGCCCCAAGTTCTGGAACACAAGTCTTCAGTATTATTGCCGGAATATTGTCAGGGCCCATTGCCTTTGCAGTATCCAGTGCCTTCTGCCATTTCTTGATATCACGTGGAGTGAATTGAATTGGCTGAAGACTGGCATCTGTGATGCAGGGATGGATCATCCACTCAGCACTTCTGGCCGAAGATTGTTGCGAATACTTCAGCCTTATCTTTTGCACTGATTTGCTAGGCGCCCATCATTGAGGATGGGGATATTTGTGGAGCCTCCTCCTCCAGTGAGTTGTCTAATTGTCCACCACCATTCATGACTGGATGTGGCAGGACTGCAGAGCTTAGAACTGATCCGTTGGTTATGGAATCGCTTAGCTCTGTCAATCGCTTGCTGCTTATGCTGTTTGGCATGCAAGTAGTCCTGCGTTGTAGCTTCACCAGGTTGACACCTCATTTTTAGGTATGTCTGGTGCTTCTCCTAACATGCCCTCCTGCAGTCTTCATTAAAACAGGGTTGATCCCCTAGCTTGGTGGTAATGGTAGAGTGGGAGATATACCGTGAGGTTACAGGTTGTGGTTGAGTAAAGTTCTGCTGCTGCTGATGGCCAAGCTTAATGCCATTCAATTCCATTAAATATGTGATTTATAGTACTACAATAGTCTAACCACCAGCCCAACTAAAGGTTCTAAACTGATCAAAGCTTTGCTCTGGCTGTTTACAGCATCATGTAAACCCCTTATTAGATTACTTATGAAATAATGGACATCTGGAATATCTTACTAAGATGTAATAAGCATCAATTCCTTACACAGATTACAGATTACCAAGATTTATCCCCTACTTTTAGTTAAGAGATACCAGGGGAGGATGGGGAGGTGAGCCTAGAGATGAAAATACTTGATCTGGTTAATATATAAATTCTAGATGACACAATGTGTAATGTTAGTATTTAGCACTGTGCACAGTGCTATTCATTGAATGAGTCACATGGAGGTAAATAGCAATGTTTGCATCAAATTGGTTAGGTCACAAAGATACTAAGTTTTTAATGCTGACATCAGAGTCTAAACTAAACAATGAGCTAAGAAGAGAGACTGACCAGGAAAGAGAGAGCTGGTGGGTAGAGCAGTGCAGAGAATTGGAAGAACTACAGCAAAAAGGAAGAACGGACACTGTCATGAGAAAATAAATTGTCTGGAGGAAGGAGCAGTGAGCAAGTGCAAAGAGGAATTGATAGTCGAGATGATACGCTGCTTATAGAAACTGAGGAAGTAAAGAATTGAAGGAAAGAGTACGTTGAAGACCTGTATGACAAAGGTGGTAGGCCAACAGAACTAGAACCACAGAAGGAGGAAGATATTTCCCAGGATGAGTTAGGACCTGATCTTCTGGAGTGTGAAATATTTAGAGGTATTTTTGACATATAACATTGTTGTAGTACAGCTGGTCATCTTAAATCACACATTCTTGTTGATCCTTGAATCTGTAAAACTGAAATTCAAATAATTTATACATTCAAGGTTATTGGACGGTTTTAATGAAAATCTGTGATGCTCACCTAGGTTCTCAGTGAGACATGTTGCATTTCGAGTACAAAGTACTGAGTAATATGCTATTGGCATGAGGTCTCCACTGGCTTTGTCAATAGTTAGGGGCACAGACAGACGCTTCTGTGGCCGCAAACGTGAATCATGGATGGTATGTCGCCTCCCTGGTGCCAGGGTCCGGGATGTCACGGAGCGGCTGCAGGACATTCTGGGGAGGGAAGGTAAGCAGCCAGTGGTCATGGTACACATTGGCACCAACGACATAGGTAAACTAAAGGATGAGGACCTGCAAGCTCAGTTCAGGGAGTTAGGAGATAAATTAAATTACAGGACCTCAAATGTAGTAATCTCAGGATTACTCCCAGTTCCACGTGCTAGCGAGAGCAGGAACAAGAGGATAGACCAAATGAACATGTGGCTGGACAGATGGTGTAGCCGGGAGGGATTCGGATTCTTGAGGCACTGGGACCGTTTCTGGGGAAGGTCGGACCTGTAGAAACCAGATGGGCTGCACCCAGGCAGAGCTGGGACTAGTGTCCTTGTGGGGGCTTTTGCTAGTTCTGTTGGGGAGTATTTAAACTAGTGCGGCAGTGGGATGGGATCCCAGGAGTAGGATCAGATAGGTCAGATTCAGATCAGAAAAACGGAGGTAGAACATTAGCTAGGGACGTTGTGATAGACATGGAATTACAGGAGAAGCAAAGTTTAAAAAGTGTCCAGCAAGGGAAATTGACGGTGTTAAACCGTTTATACTTCAATGCAAGGAGTATTACAAACAAGGTAGATGAGTTAAGGGCACAGGGAGACACATGGCAGCAGGATGCCATTGCTATAACAGAGACCTGGCTAAAGGAGGGACAAAACTGGCAGCTAAATATCCCTGGTTATAGAGACTTCAGACACAATCGAGTAGGAGCTAAAAAAGGAGGAGGGGTAGCACTAATGGTTAAAGAATCAATTCCAGTTGTGAGAAGGGATAATATACTAAATGGGTCAACAAACGAGGCGTTATGGATTAAGCTTGGAATTAAAAAGGGGCAGTCACACTACTGGGAGTATACTACAGACCCCGAAAAAGTGAAAGGGAGATAGAAGAACAAACATGTAGACAAATTTATGCTTGTAAGAACAAGAGAGCAATAATAGTAGGAGACTTCAACTATCCTAATATCAACTGGGATTCAAACAATATAAGGGGCACTGAGGGAGAAAAATTCATGCAGTGTGTCCAGGAAAATATTTTCAACTAATTAGTGACAAACCCAACGAGAGGAAATGCAATTCTAGACTAGTCTTGGGGATCAAAGAAGGGCAAGTGGGTGAAGTAACAGTTGGCAACCATATCAGGGACAGTGATCACAATTCAGTTAAATTTAGCATTACCATGGAAAAGGACAGAGATAAGGCAGGAGTAAAAGTCTTGAACTGGGGGAAGGCAAATTTTGCAGAAATGAGAAGGGACTTGGCTGAGGTGGACTGGACAGCACTGCTGGAGGATAAAACACTGGAAAACCAGTGGGAAGCACGAAAAAGTGAGATCCTAATTGCACAAAGTAGACATGTTCCCTACAAAAATAAGAGTGGTACTGCCAAATCTAGACCTCCCTGGTTGTCGAGGAATACAGGGGAAGGTCAAACAGAAAAAGAAAGCGTAGATAGGCACAAAGAACTAAGCACCTACACGAATATAGGAAGTGCAGGGATGAAGTAAAAAAGGAAATAAGGAAATCAAAAAGAGGGCATGAGAAAAGATTAGCAAGTAAAGTTAAAGATAACCCAAAGATGTTTTACCAATACATTAATGCTAAAAGTTAGTTAAGAAAAAGTGGGACCTATCAGAGATGAAGATGGAAACTTGTGTGTAGCTGCAGAGGCTGTGGGAAGGGATTGGAATGAATATTTTGTCTCCGTGTTTACAAAGGAAAGGGAGGATGTAGATATAGTAGTCCAGGAGGAACACTGCGAGATATTGGATGGGATAGTCATAAAGAGAGAGGAAGTACTCGAAGGGTTGAAATCCTTGAAAGTTGATGAGTCACAGGGCCAGATGCATTGTTTCCGAGGCTGCTGAAGGAAGTCAGGGAGGAGATAGCAGATGCTCTGAGGATGATTTTCTAATCTTCACTAGATACAGGGGAGGTACCGGAGGACTGGAGAAATGCAAACGTAGTTCCATTGTTTAAAAAGGGATCAAAGGAAATGCCAAACAATTATAGGCCAGTTAGTCTTACATCGGTGGTGAGCAAATTAGTAGAATCAATCCTGAGAGATAGGATTAACTGTCATGTGGAAAGGCATGGACTAGTCAGGGATAGTCAGCATGGATTTGTTAAAGGAAGGTCTTGCCTCACAAGTTTGACTGAATTCTTTGAGGAAGTGACAAGAAGAATTGATGAAGGTAGTGCAGTGGATGTTGTGTACATGGATTTTAGCAAGGCAATTGACAAGGTCCCACATGGCAGATTGGTCAGGAAAGTAAAAGCCCATGGGATTCAGGGTAATGTGGCAAACTGGATAAAAGGTTGGCTTTGTAACAGGAAACAGAGGGTAATGGTCAATAGGTGCCCTTGCGAATGGAAAGTTGTCTCAAGTGGTGTTCCACAGGGCTCGATGTTGGGACCCTTGCTGTTCGTGTTATATATTAACGATTTGGACGTGAACGTGGGGGGGCACGATTGGGAAATTTGCAGATGACACAAAGATTGGCTGAATAGGGGATAGTGTAGAGGATAGCCATAATCTCCAAAACGATATAGATGGGTTGGCTGGCGGTAAAGTGGCAGATGGATTTTAACATAGAGAAGTGTGAGGTCATACATTTAGGGAGGTCAAACAGTTACAAGGATTACACAATAAATGGGAATATACTAAGAGGGATAGATGAAGTGAGAGATCTTGGCGTACAAGTATACAGGTCCCTGAAGGCAGCAGTTCAAGTAGACAAGGTTGTAAAGAAAGCATATGGAATGCTCTCCTTCATTGGTAGAGGTATAGAATATAAAAGTAAGGATATAATGTTGGAATTGTATAAAACACTGGTAAGGCCAGAACTGGAGGATTGTGTGCAGTTCTGGTCACCACATTACAGGAAGGATGTAATAGCTCTGGAGAGAGTGCAGAGGAGGTTTACAAGAATGTTGCCAGGGTTAGAAAAGTATAGCTACGAGGAGAGATTAGATAGGTTTGGGTTATTTTTCTTAGAACAAAGAAGGCTGAGAGGTGACTTGATTGAGGTGTACAAAATTATGAGGGGAATAGACAGGATAAAATTGTTTCCCTTGGTGGAGAATTCTAGAACCAGTGGACATAGATTCAAGATAAGTGGCAGAAGGTATAGGGGGGACATGAGGAAGAACTTTTTTATGCAGAGGGTAGTGGGTGTCTGGAATTTGGTGCCCAAGTTGGTGGTAGAGGCAGAAACTCTAAACTCTTTTAAAAAGTACCTGGATCTGCACCTTAAGTGCTGTAAGATGCAGGGCTATGGGCCGGGTGCTGGAAGATGGGATTAGAAAGGGCACCTGGGTGTCCTCGGGCTGGCATGGACAAGATGGGCCGAATGGCCTCCTTCTGTGCTGTAACTTTTCTATGGTTCTAAGTGCATGTGGGAGAAAGAGTAAGAAGAAAAGTAATTGCACCAAATTCTGGGACTGTTGTTCGTCAAATTAGTTGGCACTTTGCAATCCTAATCCTTGATATATGTTTGCACAGATTACAGATTGCTAGGTTTTATCCTCTACTTTTAGCTAAGAGATACCAGGGGAGGAGGGAGAGGTGAGCCTAGAAATGGCAAGACTAGATCTGGTTAATAAATAAATTCTAGACTACATGATGTGCAATGTCGGTATTTAGCATTGTGCACAGCACTATTCGTTGATTGAGTCATATGGAGATAAATAGCAATCTTTGCATCAAATTGGCTAGGTGACTAAGGGCAGAATTTTCCATTCTGAAGACCAAATCTGGTGGCAGGTGGGAAAGTCAGCGTGATTCCAGCTGAGCGGCGGGGCAGGTGAACACGCGCGATCTTCTGTTTTTCAGCTCATTAATTATACATCAGCAAGGAGCTTGGCGAATCTTGTAGCAGGGCAGGCAGGAAGTCGCCCATCCTGCCGTTACCTCATGGGGTTGAAGGTTCTGGCGCCATTTTTAAAAGGGTACTCAGGCAGCATTCACTCAATGCAGGCCAGGAGTTCTGGCACTATTCTTCCAGAGTCCTTGTGGCCATAGGTCATACTGGAGAATTTGCCAGATGTGAGCAACCACATCCCGGGACATATGAGGGCAGCTCCGGCATTGCCTTTCGTTCATAGCAAGAAAGGATCTTGGATCGGAAGATGTCGAATCCACATGGGTGGAGGTAAGAAGTAACAAGGGGGAGAAGACACTGGTGGGAGTAGTCTATAGGCCCCCTGACAGTAGGACAGAGAATAAATCAGGAGATAATGAAGGGATGTAAAAAAGGCAGCACATTAATCATGGGTGACTTTAATCTTCATGTAGATTGGGAAAATCAAATTGGCAGAGGTAGACACGAGCAAGAATTCATAGAGTGTATTCAAGAGTTTCTTAAAGCAACATGTTGTGAATCCAACCAGGGATCAGGCTATTTCGGATTCGGTAATGTATAATGAGGTAGATTTAATAAATAATCTCAGAGTAAAGGATCCCCTAGGAAACAGTGACCACAATATGGTAGAATTTAGCTTTCAGTTTGAGAGTGAGAAACTTGCTAAACTTAAATAAGGGTAATTACAATTGAACAAGGGCAGTGTAGGCTGGAGTGGACTGGGAAAGCAGTTTAGCAGAAAAGACGGTTGATGAACAATGGCAAACGTTCAAGAAAATAGTTCATGACTCTCAACAAAGATATATATCCCAGTGAGGAAGAAGGATTCAAGGAAGGGGATAAATTAACAACTCTTGAATACACTCTATGAATTCTTGCTCGTGTCTACCTCTGCCAGTTTGATTTTCCCAATCTACATGAAGATTAAAGTCACCCATGATTAATGTGCTGCCTTTTTTACATGCCTTCATTATCTCCTGATTTATTCTCTGTCCTACTGTCAGGGGGCCTATAGACTACTCCCACCAGTGTCTTCTCCCCCTTGTTAACCAAGGAAGTTAAAGACACTATCAAAATGAAAGAAAAAACATACAATGTGGCAAAGATTAGTGGTAAACCAGAGGATTGGGAAAGTTTTAAAAACCAACAAAAGATGACCAAAAAAATAATAGAGGGAGAAAATAAACTTTGAGGGTAAACTAGCAAGTAATATAAAAACAGACAATAAGAGCTTCTTTAAATATATAAAAAGGAAGAGAGAGGCCAAAGTGAACATAGGCCCCTGAGAGAATGAGGCTGGGGAAATAATAATGGGGAACCAGGAAATGGCAGAGGAGTTGAATAAATACTTTGCTTCAGTCTTCACTGTAGAAGGTCACTGGTACACTACTGAAGTACATCTTGTGACACTCAGGGTGTGATGTTAATGATAACTGAGGATGTTCAAATCTTTATTTTATAGCAATTTCCTGTGCTGCTGAGGGAGATTCATATCATGGTCTTTCACCTTTTGACATCAAAAAATGGCAACTGTGTTCCTCAGAGACAGCATCGTTTCTGAAATGAGGGTCTCATCATTTCTTGAAGGCTTCAGAGAATATTAGCTTCTCATCTCACGTCACTCAAGGAGCAACTCATAGTTTACAAAGGAAGGTAGCTGGCATGAGAAACAGACATGTCTGAGGAATTAAGTTTTCCTATATTTTTGCTGGGAAGCTGAATAAAAACTGTACAGTAGCTTTCCATTGTGAATTGAGGGGAATATTGTCAAACGTCACTGGTGCACTACTGAAGTACATCTTGTGACACTCAGGGTGTGATGTTAATGATAACTAAGGATGTTCATATCTTTATTTATAACAATTCCCTGTGCTGCTGATGTAAAAAGTACCTGGATTTCTTGTTTGCATTCAGTAGATCATCACAATGAGATCTTAGTTTTAGCACTGAATAGCAAAAGCACTTTTGTTCCTTTTATAGCGTATTGGATTTAAAAATGGTAAATGGGAATTTTGCCCATTCTGAACTGAAGTCTCGTTTTATGATGTAATCTGAACACATTGCATTTTTTCTATCTATAATCTACCTCCCGCTACTGTTCATAAAATGAGGAATTCATTCCCTTTGAATACTTCAACTGACTTAACATATGCCTTAAGTAATTTGAGAACACTAGGGGCTATAATTTCCCCTGTAAGCAAAGTTACATTATTTTTTCCTAAACTGTGATTATTGCAGTCTAGAAAATACATTGTTCATTTTAAACTTAAAATATACCCCAAAGTATGCAGATGTTATTCCTTAAATTTTCATGGCTTCTTTAACTTAGTTTTTATCTAAATAGCTTATACTTTGATTTCTCTCTTGTATTGCTTGATTATTTTCCCAGTGAACATAAATTTAGATTCTGAACCTCCAGTTCTGATCCTTTCTTTGTGACTCTTGTCTACTTCTTCCTTGCAGGAATCAGTCTTGGTACTCTTATTGCTTATAATGATTCTTAATTTTTCTTGTTAGGCTCTAGTTCCCGACAGTCACTTGTGCTGTTTCCAGTTTTCATTAGGCTTGCTGTCTTCGGTTTGTTTCTCACAGTTTAAGTTTGTTCTTCCAAGTGAGTTAATTTGCCTTTTTTTGTTTCACTACAGTCATACAATGCAATTGTCTGATTCCTAACTGGGAACAGACATTATCAAAATGCTTTTCTAACCTGCTCTTCCATAGGTTCAGGGGTATTGGTTTGAAGGAGAATGATTGGTTACTATTCAATCATGGCACAGCCTGATACTGTCCAAATCTGAGATCCATACACATGACTTTCCAGTGGGTTCATGACAGAAGTGAGAACTCTGGTCAAGTTATTTCCTCCCCAGTGAGCCCAGTGCACCATAACCATGGAACTGCCCCTCCTACCACCAGCAAGCAGTTAGCCCAGGCTGAACTGGCCACCTCTGCAAGATGAGACCTAGCTATAGGATGGGCTGCGCGTTTACTAATAGGAGAACTTGGTCCAATTTCTTGTGTTAGACATGCATCATGCATAAATAACACAAGTATTTTAACTCATCATTTTAAAATAAGGATAAGAAAGTGGTAATCCTACAAAATTTCCCCTTTTTTTCTACTGATCATTAATTTTCTGTATTGAATTCTGTACCTACGCAGCAACAGAATAAGTACTACTTATCAAAGCATCAAGAAAACTAGTAACACACAGATGAGAAACAAATAATGAAAGCCAAACAGATTGATATACTAAATACTGACTGATTTTATTTTGTTCAGTAAATTTCTCATCGAATACATAAAACAGACATTGTTACAACTGCCAGACTCTTGCATTATGTTAAATGAAAACTTTAAAACAAGAAATATTAAAAGCTGATTATCACAACATGGTCTATGATTTTTTTTTTCCAATGCCATTTCTTGTGTAGTTTTGAGAAGAGTGTGATAGTCGATGCCACAGCGCTTTCAACATCTGACAGGTTTAAGCTATAGTAAGAACTCCATAGTACAATTAAAACTGATTTGATTGCAATAAATGAAGTTGTTCTATTTTAATTTTGAAGCAGTTCGCCAAGGTAAAGTTTGTGGACTGAAACTACTGTCAAGTGACAATTTACAGGAAAATAATTTGCTGAGTACTGTGGCGTTTTTAATTCACAACTTTAAACAACAAAGTTAAAACTTTCATAACAAAAAATATGAGCAAGGAAAGTGGCTTATAATTATACACACACATGTATATTACACCATTAGCAATGCTTACATGCAATTTCTAAAGATTACTTTAAAGGCAATCTTTTGTCATAAAGGATGAAAGTAGTACAGGATTTAGGATATAATTAGGCGTGATGCAAAACAGTTTGCTGATTCACTATCAGCTCATTTTGTGCTACTGTCATATCCATATCGGCCCCGTACCTAATTAAACGCATGGTGTACTCAGTAGCTTCCAGCTGCCAAACAAAACATAAGTGTTGGGCTTTATAGTTTAACTGTACCTAAACAATCTTATGCTCTTCTATTAGCAGAGGAGTTGAATTAATACTTTGCTTCAGTCTTCATGGTAGAATATACTAATAGCATTCCAAAAATACTAAATAATCAAGGGGCAAAAATGGGGGAGGAAATAAATACAATAACTATAACTAGATAAAAAGTACTAGGGAAACTAATGGGGCTAAAGGCCGATAAGTCCCCTGGACCTGATGGGTTACATCCTAGGATATTAAAGGAAGTAGTTACAGAGATACTGGACGTACTGGTAGTAATCTTCCAAGAATCCTTAAATTCTGGAATCGTCCCAGAGGATTGGAGAATGACCAATGTAACACCCTTATTCAAAAAGGGGAGACAAAAAGCTGGTAACTGTAGGCCAGTTAGCTTAACATCTGTCATTGGGTGCCCTGCGCGGAAAATATGGTGGGACCCACTTCATGACAGCATGAAGGCAGGTCACGATCTTCTGCTCAGCCCGCCGACTGCCGGCCGCATTTCCCGCTATTGGTTGGCGGGGAGCTAATTGTAATACATTAGCATATAATTAAAAGGTCATCTCACCAGGCTCTTAGAACCCCGCCATATCGTCCATCCACGTCAGCGGGAAATGATGCCGATGTGTTTCATAATAGCACTTGGCGGCCTTCACTTTGGAGGAACTGAGGTGAGTGAGTAGCAGTGGTCCCCATAGCTCGCCTCTTGTTTACAGGCTTCAGCGATGCCGGGAGTGAGTGGGGGGGGAACTGATGCCTGGGCCCCGGAGGTGACTGCTGAGGGGTAGGGGATGTCTGGAGGCAAGTGCTGGTCAGACTCGGGGGCGATGGCTGAGGGGTGGGGAGTGTCTGGGGGCAAGTATTGGCCAGCCCTGCAGGTGACGGCTGAGGGGGGTGGGGGTCAAGTGCTGCCCTGGCGCTGCTTCCTGAGCATAGCTATTCCAGAAGGGGAGCAGGGTAAGCGAGGGAAATGAAACCTGTATGAACTGACCATGCCTCTGCAACTAAGACAGCACAGTGATATGATTGGGGTCAGGCTCCTAGCCTGCCTGCCCATGCAAGCATCGTGGAGGCACTAAAGGGTCACCATGTGCTCCATACCATACCGTTCCCCCACCCCCCCACCCTGCCACCCCAAAGCCCAGGTACAGACTTTGATTCCGCCACTACTTTATTGGATCGCGGAGCAGTTAGACTACACACGTTGCACAATCTCCTCAACAACACTGGTCATGTATCAGTCACTGCTGGAGGTGCTCACAGCCCGTTGCAATCTTAGCATCCTGGTTTGGTCCACTGACCCCCATGTCGCAGGATAACAGGGCAGCCATGCAGCGCCCTCATCTCTGGCCATCCGAGGGGTGACCAGCACTCTCCAGGAAGCACTAAGAGATGGTCACACAGAGCCAGGAAAGGTGCTAAGTACAGCCACGATAACCACGTCTCTCTTTCATGCTGTAGGAGGACCACATCAGGATCATGGATCCTGGTGACATAGCTGTATGCCTGATGGCCTACAGAGACTGTAGAAGACGGAGGAGAGAGCAACTGAAGCACCTGACCGCGCAAAGGCAGCAGCAGCAACCTCATGAAGAAGGGGCAGCAGGGGCTCCCACACACACTGCCCAGGAGCGACAGCAAGCCATGGCTGGTCGGCGCTTAGTGACATCCAGGGTCTACAGACACTGCCTGCCATTCCTGCAGATGACTGAGAACCAGTGTTGCCAATGACTGGCACATCTAGGGACCTGGTGGCTCACATCTGCCACTTACTGCAGGACTTGGCGCCAAGGGGACATGGAGGGCATCTACTGCCTGTGGCTGTGGAAGTGCCAGTGGCTCCTTTCAGGGCTCCACAGGTGACCTCTGTGGGATTTCACAATCCGTCACCCACAAATGCATCTATGAGGTCACGGATGCCATCTTCTCCATGGCACACAACTTTGTGCATTTCGCCCGGGACTGGGACAGCCAGGATGCAAGGCCATTGGATTCGCCCTGATCTCGGGATTCTCACAGGTGCAGGGTGTGATTGACTACACTCATGTGGTGCTCACATCTCCATCACTACATTCAGTGGACTTCATGAACTGCAAGGACTTCCACTCACTGAATGTACAGCTGGTATGCGACCACCAAAAACACACCCTGCAGGTATGCACACAATTTCCAGGGGGTGTGCACGATGCCTACATCCTGAGTAGCTCATAGATCCCTGCAGTTTTCTAGGGTCCACAGAGGCTGCAGGGTTGGCTCCTTGGGGACAAGGGCTACCCGCAGAGGCCGTAACTAATGACACCCATGCACCGGCCTCAGACAGAGCGACGCTATAATGAGGTTCATGCAGCAGCTCGCAACTTGGTGGAGCAGGCCATCGGGATGCTGAAGATGTGGTTCCGGTGCCTGGACCGGCCTGGTGGAGCCCTGCAATATAGTCCGCAGAGGGTGGCGTGCATCGTCCTTATCTGCTGCATCCTTTACAACCTGGTGCTGCAACGGGGCGAGGAGCTGGCTGAGGAACACATCTCCTCCGATGAGGAGGACGTTGATTGGGATGAGGGTGAGGGGGTCCTCGGTGGTGACGATGATGGGGATGAGGCTCTCGCACTGGCTTGATGAGCAGGTGCACTTCAGAGGCCCTCATAGCTGTCGGATTTGTGAAGGATGACGATGACATGCAGTGAGGTGTTCCTGTAGATCCTCACATTGCAGTCGTGAACATTTGACTCCAGTCTGGCTTATCTCAGCGCCAATACCCTCTGAGAGAATGCTCCTGTCATGGAGATGCAGTGGAGGCCCTAATAGTCGCTCGATTGCAGGAAGATGATGACAACATGCACTCCATAGATCTTCACATGGCCTCTGAAAATGTCTGAGTCCTGTCTAGTTTGCGCTCCATGATCGGGGCCATCTCAGAGACACAGTCATGAAACTTTAGATGCATCTGATATTGCATCTGCCTGCAGCAACTCAGCCCTTCAGGAGCTGGTGCACAGCATCACTGGTCACATATGCTGGTGTGATAGGGGCCAGCCCCACCTTAAAGGTGCTAAGTGCACACAGAGTATAAGAGAACTCTGTGGCGCCTGCCCACTACATTCTGGCAGCAATGACCAGCACCGCCAAGGTGCAGACATCAGTAATGTTTCCAGGGATTGTGAGGCTGGACCATCACTGTGGTCTGAAGGCCGTACAGGGAAGAGGCCCTGGACTGAGACACCTGCCTTTTATCTTGTGCAGGAAGGTTTCACATCTGAGTGACAAGAACACTGCTCATCAGAACAAGGAGCCATAGGCAGGGAGGCATTCTTGGGAGTTTATTGACAATAGTGAACACCTGTGCCCAGGCTGTGCAAACAATTCTCCTTAACTTGGTTGACTCCAAAAGAGTTAATTCTCCTTAACTGTCCTAACCTTGCGGACAGCCACAGCAGAGGTGGGGGCAGCCTGACTGTCACGGCCTGTCTGTGATGACTTTGGTGTGCGTCCTCTGGAGGGCCGAGACTTGGAGGGCGCCGGCCTTTCGGGGTCCTGCTGTGTGGCAGTGGCAGCCTCGGCCTGGATCTGCGGAGGTCACAGGAAGAGGGGAGTCAGATTGGCCGGTCACTCCCAGGGTCACCTGGGTGGATGGCTCCGGAGCGTGCACCTGCTGATCCTCCTCCCTATGGGTGCCCAAGGGCCCCTGGCTGACTCCATGAGCAGAAGGAGTAGCTGGAGTGAGATCGAGCTGCCCAGCACCCCTCTCGCGTACACACTGTTGGAGGCCAACTATGGCATCAGCGATGGAGTTAAGCCCGCGCAGCAGTGACGTCCTAGACCAAAGTCTTCATGGCGGCTGCCACCTACTAGTGTTGACCTCAGTGCATTGCAATGCTGGCGCTATCACCTCACCTTGAAGATGAACGGACTGCTCCACTGTGCCTTGCAATCTGAGGAGTGCAGTAGCCATCCCTTCCTGATGTTCCCGAGCTTGCCTTTGCACCTCCAGCAACTCTGCCATGACTAAGTCCAGAGGCTCGTCATCTGTCTTGGGCTCAGCAACGTTCTGGCCTCCAGCAGTCCTCCGAGTGCCGGGGACCTGGGAAGTCCCTGCTTCTGCCTGCTGTGGATCAGAAATGCGATGTGCTCACCAAATTGTGGTCCTGAGGCTACTCTAAAGCTAGGTCCCACTGAGGTGTGTGTCTCTGCGCTGACGGAGAGTGTGGGTGAGCACTATGACGGAATTTCAGGGAGGGTGCCTTCAGATTCCTCTTGGGGGGTTTATTCGGAGCTTACTTGGAGGCTCTGGGTCATGCACTACATTTGCTGCTTCCCAGATGTACCTGCGAAAGCAAGGGGAGATCATTAGTGCATGGTAGTGCCCTGTGAAAGAGGACACATCACTCGCAGCATGGTTATCTGATGGATGTTGCACTGCTGGATCCTCACTTGTTACAGCAGCACCGACCTCACCGTCAGCACAGGACCGGTCCCGGTCATCACTGGCCAGCTGGATGGGTCTGTTTTCAAATTCTGTGAGAACTTAGAATTCCGGCATCCCCCACCTGTCTGCGTCCTTTCCCTCCTGTTGTGAGCAGTTTTCCTGCATGGATAGAGATGGCGAAGGTGTATCAGGATGCCTGCCGAGTCAGATGATAAGTATGCCTGGCCTCTGTGGGTGGTGAGTGGTCTCATGGATGGGATGAGGACATTGATGATGTGTGTGAAAGAGTGAATGGTGATGTCCCGTGAGTGAGGGCCCTGTGGGTGTGTGATGGGTTTGTGAGTGAGTTAGGAGTGATGAAAAGAATGACTTACCCTGACGGAACAGAGATTATTCATCCTTTTGCAGCACTGGGTGGCTGTCCTATTCTGAAGGGCATTGGCACTGACCGCCGCTGCCACTGCCTCCCAAGCCTGGTTGGTGACATTGCTACCCATCCTGTGGCCAGAGCGGCAGTACAGCACATCCTGGTGGGCCTCCGTGGCATCTAGCAGTCGCTCGAGAGACCCATCGTTGAAGCAGGGGGCTGTAATCTTTTTGCCTTTGTAAGCCATGTCTCCAGGCAGCAGTGGTGAGCTGGTGGCGATGAGCGCTTTGCTGGCGGCTGCCTTTTAAAGATGGCAGTCGGCGTGATGGCAAGCGGGCAAATGAGAGCCCGCTCGTCATGGAAATGGCATGTTTCGTGGGAGTGAATATATAATGAGGCAGTCTCAGGAAGATACGGCGTGAAAACCCGCCATTTTCATTGGCGGGTAGGACTCCATTTTACCTGCCCACCTGCACTTAGTGCAATTCTGGGAAAATTCAGCCCAGAGAGTTGGGATAAGGGGGCATTTTCAGGATGGCAACCTGTAACTAGTGGAGTGCCACAGGGATCAGTGCTTTAGCCTCAATTACTTACAATATATACTAATGACTTAGATGAGGGAAGTGAATGTACTGTCGCCAAGTTTGCGGATGACACAAAAATAGGTGGGAAGACAAGTGGTGAGGATGACACAAGGAGTCTACAGAGGGATATAGACAGGTTAAGTGAGTGGGCAAAAATTTGGCAGATGGAATATAATGTGGGAAAATGTGAGGTTATGTACTTTGGCAGGAAGAATAGAGGAGCTGAATATTATTTAAATGGAGAAAGATTGCAGAAGGCTGAAGCACAGGGGGATTTGGGAGTCCTTGTGAATCCTAAAAAGCTAACATACAAGTTAAACAGGAATAGGGAAGATAAATGGAATGTTGGCCTTTATTTCGAAGGAATGGAGTATAAAAACTATACAAGGCACTAGTTAGACCACACCTAGAATAGTGTGAACAATTTTGGACCCCTTATCTAAGGAAAGATATACTGGTGTTGGTTGGAAGCAGTCCAGAGAAGGTTCACTAGGTTGATCCCGGGTATGGGGGGGATTTCTCTATGGGGAGAGGTTGAGTAGGTTGGGCCTGTACTCATTGGAGTTTAGAAGAATGAGAGGCGATCTTGTTGAAACATATAAGATTCTTAGGGGGCTTGACAGGGTAGATGCTGAGAGGTTGTTTCCCCTTGTGGGAAAGTCAAGGACCAGAGGGCATAATCTCAGAGTAAGGGGATGCCCATTTAAAACCGAGATGAGGAGGAATTTCTTTTCTCAAAGGATAGTCAATCGGTAGAGTTTTTTACGACAGAGAGCTGTAGAGGCTGGGTTGTTAAGTATATTCAAGTCTGAGATAGACAGATTTTTAATCAGTAAGGGAATCAAGGATTATGGGGAAAAGGCAGGAAAGGCAGGAGCTGAGGATTATCGGATCAGCCAGGATTTCATTGAATGGTGGAGCAGACTTGATAGGCCGAATGGCCTACTTCTGCTCCTACGGCTTACCGTCTTATGTCTAGATAAGAGCACTGCTGGTGATTCACCCACAGTCAGGCCAATGCTTGCTATTGCAGTGATCCATGTTTGCCAGCCTCTTGACCTGGAAGAGGCCCCGCTGCCTCTTGCTGCTCAGGCCCTTGCTCCTCATGACCCTGTGCCAACTGGTGACAGGCCTTTCTTCTCCTCATCTGGACGGGAGCCATTATCAAGGCAGTGTTGCCTATAATCTGCATCATTGATGCCTCAGTGGGTGTGTGAATGAATTGAAGTGAAGTGAAACATTAAGTGACCATGTCCATTACCTCCATCTCAATGCTGCAGGCAAGTGCTAATCCCTTCACCTGGCCTCCATCAAGACATGGCATCCCCATCCCACCCCTTCTAGGTAAAAGGACATCCTGGAGGACCAGAAATGGGTGTTTCTGCTGTTCATACATGAATGCGTGTGGTGACATTCCTCTTTGACTAGGGTGATGAGAGCCTTATGCAAGAAGCCTCATGTGGACACTTTTCTGCTTGGCTCCACTACCCCTCGAAACTCTATGGAGAGGCCATTGCCTTGGAAGCATAGAAAGACTAACCGCATGATCCCTTGTCAGCCATGAAGATAAAGGTTTGGAGCTGCGAGTTGTCTGCCCTCCACCAGCCGTGTCCTTTGCTGGCATTCCACGTTCATCCCTCCCTGTCTCTGACTGCAGCCAATGACAAATCACACAGAATGTACGGCAGTTCAACACCTTGCTGGGATCTTGATGTTATGAGACCTATGAGTTGGGAACAAAGTTGCTGCAATGCAGTCATTAGCATAGAGAGGAGAACGCAAGTGAGCATCTTTGACATCTAATTGCTTCATAATTATTAGGGTGCCCCTTTAGTCTACCACTTGTGCTGACCTCGAACCCACCCAAAAAGACCCTCCTCCCACCTCAAGTGATCTCACTGATTGACTAACAACGTGGTCAAGGCCAGTTTGGAAAAATGGTGTGTATCACCTTTCAAACTCACTCCACGACTTCTACCCACCCCCTGTCACCCACCACCTTCCCCTATCTCCATAGACCCACCCAATATCACCATTCCTCTCCCTCTGTTACTCTGGACCCTATCATGATCTACCTCCACATGCCTTTCCTCTTCTCAGAGCCGACACTCATTACTATGTCCACCCTGACCCCACCTCCTCCCCTTATCCAAGCCACCTATCCTGTCCCCCTCCGTGACCCACCTGATGAGACCTTTACCTATCTGACTCTCACCCTACCTGCCACCCTACCCACTCCCCACTCTGACTGTGACTGTTCCCTCCTATCACCAGTACCCTGAGTTCTCCCCACGGGACCCGACCATCAAAACCACTGACCCTGCCTTCTGAGATACCACTGCCCACCATCCCTTTCCCAGACACTCTTTCCTCCACCCCTACTTTCCCCAGACTCTTTCCCTCCCTTTTCCTCGGGACGCCCCCCGACCCGCCTTTCAGCCTTCGTTTACCTCTCTTGTCTAGCCTTGGCGCAGGGTTTGCTAATGGCACTTGAGTGAATTTATGCAAGGTCCCCAAAAGAGGAAAGCAACATCAAATGATCTCAAAGTCATGCAAGAGTTGAAGCTTACCAGGTACATGCCACTTACATAGTCGTAAAATTGAACATTCTAAATTCTCGCTGGCGGGAAATTAATTTGGAGGGCGAACTTAATTCCGGCATGAACATGCATGAGATGCTAATGAAGCAAATGGGGCTCCTGACATTATTTGTTGGGAAGCTCAACATGCCTTGAAAATCAGGAGAACAAAATTCCAACTGTTTATCCCACTGTCAGGAAACAGATTTTTTGACTCGCACCAAATTTTGTGCCCCTGCCCGCCACAATTCCCGATGCTGGGGGGAGCAGAAAATTCCGCCGTATGATACAAAGTCATTGATACTGACATTAGAATCTAAACAATGAGCTAAGGAGAGTACTGACCAGGTAAGATATTGGTGTTGGTGGGTACTGCAGTGCAAAGAACTGGAAGAACTACAACAAAAAGGAAGAACGATATTCTCATGAGAAAGTAAAGAAGTTGGCTGGAGGATGCAGCAGTGAATAATTGAATTGAATGATAGCTTGAAATGAGTCCATGCTGCAAAACTAATCTTCTTGATTGGTCATTAATATTCTTGTAAGTAAAATTCTGTTAGTCAAATGGTATATAAGATCATGCTTCTTCCATTCCTAAATTTGAAGGCTCCAAGGAGGCATTAGAAAGTTTTCAAGATGGTTGTTTAACACAGAAAATTAAAAACCGTAAAAGATGTTTCAAACCATTCTGAAAAAAGAGAAATTAAGAGGAAAATTTATATGAATAAGAAATGTTAAGAAGTGTTTCCACTTAGGGTGTGATTACTGATCTGCGTGCAAATTGTCCTCAAAATTGCTCTAGTTTCCATAATTGACATTTTTTCTTCAAGTTTCTGGTCAAACCTCTTTATATATTACCAAATATAAAATCTGCCACGGATCAGTGCAATTGGCGGTATTTTAGAATATAGTTTTTTAAAAATACTTCCATTAAAAAGAATTA
This sequence comes from Cetorhinus maximus, assembly GCF_964194155.1. Classification (NCBI taxonomy): domain Eukaryota; kingdom Metazoa; phylum Chordata; class Chondrichthyes; order Lamniformes; family Cetorhinidae; genus Cetorhinus; species Cetorhinus maximus. The sequence continues at coordinate 57,117,187 of NC_135895.1, forward strand.
CTTTTATATTAAAGAGTATAACCTCGTGCAGCTTTATTAATACAACTGAAAATGGGGTATTCACAAAAAATAAACATTTTTAATCAGTGTAAGTCAACCAACTGTCAGTAATCCAATTTTAAATAGCTGAAAATGACTAAGAAACTATATAGAGTCTTTTACTAATTATATTGGTGCACAGTAGTCTGTTTCCAAGGAAATTAAAAAATAATATTCAAAAACTTTTAAAATGTGCCTTAAAAACAGCTTAATTAAGAGCCTTCTTGAAGGCTAGGAAGAGTGCAATAAGCAGAAACTCACCATGGTAATTAATTTGATCTGCTGTGGTCAGTTTTGTGGGCAAGGCCAACTTTTAGAACGATTTGTTTTTAGAATAGCACTTGAAATTCCTAATTTTTGTGAAGAATATTGTAAATCCCGTGGTAAATTACTCTTGCTCTGAGCACATGAGGGAAAAAGGAAAGGCATCCATACTTATAGCTCCCTGGTGGCTCAAGCTATGGAGATTAAAATGAAACAGAAAAAGCAGGCTTATGACAAATGTAAGCTCCGTAATGCAGTAGAGAACCATGCTGAATGCAGAAAGTACAGAGATCTAAAAAGTGGGATAAGAGTATCAAAAAGAGAGCATGAGACTAGATTAGTGACTAATAAAATATTTTTAATAAACATATAGATAATTAAGGGAAGGGTGGGGCTGATAAGGGATGTAATGGAGAGATTCTTGTGGTTTCAGAGGAACTAAATAAATAATTTGCAATTTACTTCACAAGAAAAGAGGATGCTACCAATGTAGCAATAAAGGAGGAGGCAGTATCAATATTTGATAGGATAAAAATATATTAAAAATAAATATTTGAGAGTGTACCTACACAAGTCATTGAAGGCGGCAGTACAAGTTGAGAAGGCTGTTTTGAAAAAATGGAAGCACTCATGATTCTTGGCTTTGAGCAAAGGGTTAGAGCACAAAGGCAAGAAAATAATGCTAAGCCTTGATAAAATACTGGTTAGGCTCTAGCTGGAGTAGTGTTCAGCACTGGGCACCAGAACTTTATGGAGGATGTCAAGGTCTTCATGTGTGGAAGGATAACAAGGCAAAGGAATACACACAATATATAGTATACTGAGAAGTGTAGAGGAGCCGAGGGACCTTGCAGTGCATGTCCATAGATCCCTGAAGACAGCTGGACAGGTAGAGAAGCTGGTCTAGAAGGCATTCAGAACAATTGCCTTTATTGGCCGAGGTATAGAATATGGAGCAAAAAGGTTATGCTGGAAACGTATAAAACACCAGCTGGACTACTGCATGCAATTTTGCTCACTGCACTATAGGAAAGATGTGATTATGATAGTGTACAGAGGAAATTTATGAAGATGTTGCCTGGGCTGGAGAATTTTGGTTATGAGGAAAGATTCGACAGGCTAAGACTGTTTTCTTTGGAACTGAAGAGGCTGAGAGGGGATCTAATTTAAGTGTATAAAAATATCAGGAGCCTAGATAGAGTAGATAAGAAGGCGTTACTCCCCGTGGTTGAGGGGTCCATCACCAGGGGATAGGTTTAGGGGGATTTGAAGGGAGATGTTTTCACCCAGAAGGCTGTGGGGGTCTGGTACTCATTGCCTGAAACGGTCTCATAATATTTGAAAGATACTTGGCTATATGCTTGAAGTGCCGTAACCTACAGGGCTACAGACCAAGAGCTGAAAAGTGAGATTAGCTTGATGGCTCCTTGTCAATTGATGCAGACATGATGGGCCAAATGACCTTGTTCCATGCTGTAAATCTCTATGATTCTGCATAAGAGATTTACTAGGGTGATACCAGGGACGAGGGACTCCCATTATGTAGAGAGACTGGAAAAGCTGAGATTGTTACACTTAAGAGGAGATTTGATAGGCATGTTCAAAATGATGATCAGTTTTGATAGAGTAAATAAAGGGAAACAGTTTCCAGTGGGAGAAGGGTCAGTAACCAGAGGACAGAGAAATAACGTGATTGGGGAAGGAACCGGAGGCAAAGTCAGGAAGATTTTTTTTTTTAATGCAAAGTTGCTGTGAACTGGGATACACTACCTGAATGGATGGTTGAAGCAGATCAAATTGTAGCTTTCACAATATATAAACAACTGGCGGGGAAAAAAATCAAAGGGGCTATGGAGAAGGAGCAGGGATGTGGGATTAATTGGATAGCTCTAACAGAGAGGTGGCACAGTTATGCTGCGATGAATTACTGCCTCCTGTTCTGTATCATGCTATAATGTATAAATTAATAATTATAGGATATGCAGATCTTTCCTTTGAACATTAATGTAGAAACTTGCCCAAACACAGACCTTGAATTTTAATATGTTGGGCCAGAACTTCATCGCAGTGGCAATCAGCATCAGATTGCCACTCCATGCCCTGTTTCTTACTGATTTTTTTTTCCCAGCCTGTCACGCCCGACCTCCCGACTCAGGCAGTGCAGTGCGTCCCTGGGGCCTAGTGTCAAATTGTAGGAGAGTCAAAGTGAAGTACATGCCTCCTTTTTTAATGGCACCGGCTGCCATAAACCACGTAATATTAAAGATCCATTGAAATTTAAAGGTCCTTGACAGGCCAGGGAGAAGGTAAGTGTCTAAGGTAAGTGGATAGCATTTGGAGGGGGAATCAAAGGTCGGTGAGGGAAATTGGAAGACAGGGGGGATTGGAGGTCGCTGGGGGCGGGGGAGTGGTATTTGGACCTTGGGGGCACTGGGACGATCGGGCCTTGGTTGGGGGGGATTGGTCGAGCCTCGGGCAGGCGGGGACGGGGTGTCAGTGAGAGTTGGGCCCACTGGAAGGGGGGAGTAGTCCCGTGCGTGTGGGGTAATCCCGTGGAGGGAGTTGTCGGGGAGTGGGTGGAGTCCCCTATGGTGTCAGGGCAGTTGGGGGAGTCCTGTGAGGAATAGAGGAGTGGTGGGAGAAAACCCTTGGGGGGTCAGAGGTGTGGGAGGAGTCCCGTGGGGGTCGGTGTGGGTCTGTACAATGGTTATCCAGAAGTTAACTTTTTCTGGGTAACTATTGGTGTAACCCAGGTCGGAACCATCTGAAGTTTGAGATTTAAATCGCATTTTTGGATGGTTCCCAATGCATGGCAATTGCCAAGGGGAAGTTTGCACTTCTGGGCAATTGCCGTGAAAACTTTACCTGGGAATCTCCGAAGGCGACTCCCCAGCGCATCTTTGGGTTACTCCTCCCAATCCGACATCTGGGGAGCTCAGAAGTTAAGGCCCAATGCTTTCTTTAAAGGGAAATTTACCTTGCAGATTATTTCCCATGAGCAGGGCTGTTCCTAGGTGGGGTTTGGGGTCCGGGGCAAATCGCACTGTGTGGGCCCCCCTGTAACATTTTTATACAGGTGAAATCTGTATACAATGAATGTCAAGAGCAGATGCAGCTACATATTGACAGTGCCCAGCTGCAAAATTACAATGTAGTTATATTGTACTGCTTTTGTATAATTATAATGAAGTTCATATAATGAAAAACAAATCTCACCGATCATGATCAGTGTCATGCAGCCTATATTCTGAAATCCACCTTCCTAGACTTCTTTGCAGCAAACTCTGCTGTCAGAGCGTGGTAATCCAGGTTAGATGCTACTTCCTTCCTTCTCGATGCACAGAATCGACAGTCCACCCAGCCTATCCTGAGACATAGTTGTCCTCAGGTAGTTCTTTATCATTTCTAATCTGGAAAAACTTCCCTACCCTGAAGCCACAGTGACTGGGATTTTCAGCAAAATCCTATACTCTATTGCTGTATTTAGGAAGGAACTTTCAAGTGTTTTAAGAAACTGAAGTGTTTGAAGTGCAGTGCTTGTTCTTTCAGCTTCGTAGCACCCGAAGCTCTGAGAAAACATCTGCACTGTCGATATCGTGAGGTTCTTCATCAGCTAATGCGATACTCAATTCCCTGCACTGCTTTCTCATGTCATCTTATGTCATTTCTGAGTTTTTTCACATCATGCAGACAACCGGCGAACATTTGCATTTGTTCAAATCGTGTGGTCAGTGACACGAGAGTCTGATCCACAATGATCAGAAAGTAATTGTTTCCAAATACTTTCTTGGGTGAATTCTCCAGATCCTCCTCACCTCTCTTTCATTTCATACGTTCTCCGAATTTAGGTTTAACGTCTATTTCAGCTGCTATTTCTGTTGCAGTGTGCTTGGCTGAGGTAAATCCAAATGTTCCTGTATTTCCACAGAAAGTCAATGAGTCCTTTAATGTGTGCGAAAGCCAAGCTGCATTTCCCTGGATTGAAGTGTCTTGCTCACAATGTTTACAGTGAACATGATATCTTACCACACAACCATTGCAAACAGAACTTCAAAACTTTGGAGTTCATAGTTGACCAAGGAGTCAGCCTCACTTTTAACTTTTGAGTCATTGCATTCTTCAGCAACTTTAAGCAAGATGTTCCTGATATCACTTGTCTGGAAATGGATTGCTTTTACACTCTCTATTCGACACTACCATCTAGTGTCTGACAACGGCTTTGGAGTTAGAGAAGAAGCATTCACTCTCAATATTTGCCATCTATTAGTTGAAGCCGCAAGTAGATTGTAAATTCGCTGCACAACTCCAAAAAATGTCATGGCTTTAGAACTACATTTACCATATCTTCAATACCAGATTTAAGTTGTGGAAGCCACATGGAGTGAAAAGGGCTCGGCGGTTGAGTTGAAGGATGCACGTCTGTACGCCCCATTTCTGGCCTTTCATATTTTCCCCATTGTTGCATCTCTGCCCCATACATTCAGGCCAAATCCATCCAGCGCAGCTTTGAGAGAATCTGACAGCCCTTGTCCGCTTTTGTCTTGAAGAAAGTCAATAAAATTCTCCATTACCTTCACTTCTTCAGAAGTCATGTCAACATAATAAAGCATAAGGGACATCTGCTCTTGGTGACTCAGATCAGGAGTACAGTCAAGAATAACTGCAAAGTATTTTGCAGTCTTCATCTTTTTCAGTAATGTTTTTCTTCACCTGCAATGCCATTATCAAGGTTGGCTCATTTTGAATGAGGTCCAAGATAATGGTCATGGATTTCTTCGTTTTTGACATGTCAGACATGTTCTTGCATCATAGGATCGAATTTAGCTATCATTTCAATTAATCCCAGCAAGTTGCCATTGTCAAGTTCATAAAGCCTTGAATTTGTTCCACGAAATGCTGAGTTATGCTCAGCTAGATACTGGACAATTCTGTAATACGTGTCAATGTTTCTTCTCCTTATTTATTTCTCTTTGCAATGAAGACAGTGGATGAATACGCACAGAGAAACTTCGCTTTATTTCAATCCATTTTGTTGTGATTTGAATATGTTCACAGGATAATTCGTGAGATCACAATGTCATTAAGATGCTTCCAGTCATTGCAGCCTTCCTTTATTAATTTGCGTGCTGTTTTTGAGCCTTACAATTTGCAGCAGAAGCACAAAACTACACCAGTTTTCTGAGTACACCAGCCAAGTTCTTTCAACCCTTTCTCCATTTGGCATTCTTCATGTGTATAAGTCTTCTGAAAAGTTTTGATTCTCATTATTCTTTGGAAAGACATAGTCACTACCAGTTATCTTCACAGGCTCTCTAGCCATGAAAATGTCTATCATCTTGTTGTCAAAAAAAATCTGGCCAATTTGCTGGATCATCTCTTCAGTGGAAATAGTGTCGGAAGTATTGGCTATTTCATCAGCCTGTGTACACTTTGCACTAACGCCCTCTTCCTCAGCCATGGTACATTCGCTGGAGTCCATAAATACAGGGTAAATATGACAGCAACTTTTGGCTTCCATGTATGCAGTTAAATGTGGAAATCCAGAGGTTTTTTTTATCAGAAATACACTGCTCCTCCAAGGGTGTACTGTTGCAGTCCTTGGGTTAGACTCAGCACTGAAATCACTGTAATGGTGTGAACTTTTACACACTAATCATGCACAAAAAATGGCTGCAAACATTAAGGCTAGTGCATTCAGAAGTGATTTTTTTTAAATGGTGTAATAAGTAATAATTATTGCTGAAAAAACTCAAGTGCAAAAGATAATTTTAAAAGTGTGTAGTCCCATTCCCTCAGAAGAAAACTAATGTTCCTTTTTTATTTGTTTATGGGATGTAGGAGTTGCTGGCTAGACTAGCATTTGTTGCCCATCCCCAACTGCCCTTGAGAAAGTGGTAATGTGCTGCCTTCTTGAACACCCGCAGTGCTGTTAGGAAGGGAGTTCCAGGATTTTGACCCAGTGACAGTGAAGGAATAGCGATATAGTTCCAAGTCAGGATGGTGTGTGACTTGGAGGGGAACTTACAGGTGGTGGTGTTCCCATGCATCTGCTGGCCTTGTCCTTCTAGATGGTAAAGGTTGCATGTTTGGAAGGTACTGTTGAAGGAGATTTGGAGAGTTGCTGCAGTGCATCTTCTAGATGGTACATATTACTACTTTGCATCAGTAAACTTTAAAAATGAAATTTAAAAATTGTTATGTCTCTGGTTCCCCTAAGTTAGAAATAATCACACTTCAGGTTCAAAATGCTAGAGCTTCCAATGTATTTCTTGCTGCTCCCTATGTGGCTGGTGGGCTGATACATTGCTACAGGGCACGAGTGCAGTGCAGCAGCAAAATATGGCAGTACCCCAGACGTATATTCCCGTAACAATTAGTTCCTATTTCTTTACGAATAATATAACAATTCTGTTCTGTTTTTCTAATCTCTCTCTCTCTCCCTTCATTTCTTATACATAGCTCGATTTTTACTTTGCTTCCTGTAAATGATTCAAATGTTGCTTATATTTCCTGTTTCTCACTTCCTGCTTTAGTCAGTGTGTCTCAGTGAGATTGGTTGAAAAACTTCCCTGCGTTTGCAGTTGGCAGATGGCACAAATCCCATCTCACACTGGATCAGACAAGCTCCTGGAGAACAGCTAAAGCCGTTCCTTCGCCGCTGAGAGGAAATTCCAGGCCATCGTTATTGCTCTTTATGTTTTTAAAATATAGTCTCACCTCACTTTCCATCTCAACACCAACAACCCAGTGTGAATATGTCCTCCATTGGAAGCACTATTAAACATTGTTTGTGTAAAACGCGGGTTTCGTCACCTAATTTGGTTTCCTCTTATCTCAAACAGTGTGGGTTTTTTTGCGTTAATTATTATATAATATAATAGTCAGTATTTCTACACACATTACTTCATCCTACCACAAACCAAGATCCGGCCCGTGCAAACGCGTAGCTGCCCTGGTTACCATGGTTACAGCGCCACGCGACAATCGGGATTGAAGAAAGATCGCGATAAAACTGAAAGCCGCGCAAAGTCTCGCGAGATTTGAACGGGGGGGGGGGGGTGAGAGAAGAAAAATGGCGGTTTCATCAGAAGTATAGATCGAAGAGTTTTCGAACTGGACAGTGGCGCTGGCGATCGGCGGTGCTCTCTCTTTATATCTGCCCGTATTTTTTTAAGTCGTGTTTGGTATCATTTTTCTTTTCCCAGAGTTAGTTTACCCAGTGCCTCCTGCCTTCCCGCGGGCTCTCCTCGGTGCCGCCCCCACCCCTCCAGGCCGCTGTCTTATTCCTATGTTACCGCAGCCTCCGAGCCCCGCGTTTGACTCCTCTACATGTCGTTGTGTGGCTGTCGCGGCGCAACAGCAGCTGAAAGTGCTCTCGTTAACCTCCGAGTGTGTGCGAGGTCCGCGGCAGCTGTTCTGCCGCCGTCCCCTTTACTGTTTCCCTCGTCGTCATGACAGGAGAGAAGGCGGAAAGGATTTCCAACGGCCGCTCGGTGCGTAGGGATCATCGGCTGTTCAAAGAGGAGGCTGAGGCTGAGCAGGACGACGAAGCGGCTAGGACTAAAAATCGGGCTAAACTCTTTGCGAACCACAAACTGATCAAGAGCCCGGCTTTCACCACGGAGGCGTCCGCGACCAGAGGCGAGGATTTCCCAGTCCACGAGTGCGTCTTCAAAGGCGATATCCGTAGATTGTCGTCATCGATAAGGACCCACAACATAGCTCAAAAAGATCTCCACGGTGAGTTTGTTTAGCGCTATGCAACTTCTGGCAGTATGTTACCTCAAGTAACAATTGCAAATCAAAGTTGAATGCATACACACTCTTGCTTATTATGAAATGTATGTTTTTTAACTAATTAAGTTGGGCAATATATTTGATAGTGAAATGCATATGTTTCCAGTTTTTATCATTTATTATGCCCGGTTTTCAATTTTAAATTTTCAGATATAAAACTGACCAAATATAATATACACCACTGTTGGGGAAAAGTACAGAATCTATTTAATTACTTGGTCTCGAGATTTGCTCAAAGCGACTTTTTGGGAACTTTGGGGTAATAGCTATAGTTTTCAGACTCAGTGAAAATACTTTTTTCAGTCCGGTTTAGTTTTGAATAGATTGATCAATTAATTAATGGTGCGCTGTGGAAGTTAAGCCCGTTTGAGTTAATTAAAGTTTAAAGGAGAGAATTGTTCTAGTTTTGAACACATTTAGCAAGTTGTACAGACGATTCGTGCTACTTTTATGTGTATTTACAAAGAGCAATTGTAAGGACCTCCTAATTGACATTGCAGTGCAACCTGAAATATTTGTGATGCTTTGGCTGAGACCCGTTGAAACAGATTATGACTCTGGAAAACTTCACTCGGCTAAAATCATAGAATCTTGTTGATGTAGAATGATGCTGTGTCTGTGCTGGCTCTTTGAAAGATCTTTCCAATTAGTCCCAATCCACAAATGTTTCAATATGGGCATGCAGATTTTCATTTCAAGCATTTATCTAGTTTTGCTTTTGAAAGCTATTTTTGATGTTGCTCCCACCTTTTCAGGCTGTGCATTCTTGCTCATAACGTACTAAATATATTTTTTAAAAAGTCATCGCCCTGTTCCTTTTGCCAATTACCTTAAATCTGTGTCCTCTGGTTATTGATGCTTGAGCCATTGGAAGCAGTTTCTTATTTACTGTATTAAAACTGTTGATGATTTTGAACACCCCTATTAAATCTCCCCTATCCTTTTCTGTTTTAAGAACCGCAACCCCGTCTTCTCTAGTCTTTCCACATATCTGAAGTTTGTCATCCTAGTAAATCTCCTGTACACCCTCTAAGGCCTTGACTTTCTTCTAAAGGGTGGTGTCAGAACTATGCAATGTTACAAAGGCCCGGACTTTCGTCAGCGATGAACAAATAGCATCAGCATTTACACTTGCCCACAGACTTTCTCTGAGCTTGGATTGAAAATTGAGTTTATCAGAGAGTCAAAACACAGTTCCTTCTACAGGGGAGCTTGCACCTTTTGTGAGGAGGGAAAGCAACAGGGTATTTCCTTAATATAAAAACAGAAAATGTTGGAAATACTCAGTAGGTCATGGCAGCATTCGTGGAGAGAAACAATTAATGTTTCAGGTCTGTGACTTTTCATCAGAACTGGGAAAAATTAGAGATGCAAGGACCACCCATCCGTTGCTCAAAACCCATTGCATCTTCTCCCAGTTCTGATGAAAGGTCACAAAGCTAAAACATTGCCTTTGTTTTTCTCCAAAAATACTGCCATAACCTGCTGAGTTTCCAGCATTTTCTGTTTTAATTACAGATTTCCAACATCTGCAGTATATTGGTTAAGGAAACACCTCAATCAAAAAGCAATCAGATTGAAGAGTTCTTACACTTCTGGTCTGCGTGTTTCAGTAAGTGAGAACAAGTATTTCAATGCCAAATCATGTGCAATAAAGAGAGGAAAAGAAAGATGGGATTGAAAGAGAGAGAAATAAAGGTCAGAAAGACAAAAAACAATTTTTTTACATTTAAATTTTCAACAATATTTAAAATATGAAGGATTATGTCTCCAAACTTTAAAAAAATTAATTTTCAGTGCTATTGATGTTGTTTGGCAGTAATTAAGTCCTATGTGTCACTAAAAGTTCATTTACACTTGAATGGACAAGCCCAAACTTTTTCTGGCGTGTTTAGTGACATATAAGTACCCTAACTTCACAACCTTCCTTGTATTTCAATCCTGAGTCTCATGGTTAGGTACCCGTATATCAAAGCATATGGAGGAGCAAGGAAACTCTGATAGCAACATTACAATTTCCATATTTAGCGGCATATGTGTGAATGGTGTCCAATTTTCTCAATAACCATGATAGCCTCACTGTTATTTCTACTGTAAAATGTATTGTATTTACATAATTATATATTGTATACACAGAAACATGTCATGGGAGCTACTGTCTTGGGGCCTAATCATTGATTTATAAAAGTTTAACGTAATTTCCTTGATATTGTACTCTTGAGTCAATTCCATATGCTTTTAAACAGCCTTCTTAACTTGTTCTACCAGGCTCATACACCCCAAGTCTCTGTTCTGCACCCCCTTTAAATTTATACCAGTTATTTTACATTGTCTCTATTCACATTTTGGCAGAAAATATATGTCTCAAAGATTTTAGAAAGGTAATCAAGAAAATGGCGCTGCACAAAAAAAGTGCTGTGTAGTTAGAGTAAAATTACTGTCATTTTTTTTTTAGCAACCTTTTACAGAATTCTTAATCACTTAAATGTTCTTGACACTTTAAGACCTCCTGATTCTGTTTTTGTTACTAGATATAGGAAAATGGTGGAGGATTGGTTGCCCAGATAATGTAGTAGTGAAATATTTATAAATGTTAATTTCAGTAAACATTTATTCCCTCACTTCTTGGCCTCTTCCAAATAAGTAGGTACCCCTGTCTTTGCTGCTCCTTCCACATCTATCATTCCTCCTGCTTCTGCCTTATCTGTGCCCTCACCCTTCTTGCATCCTTCTTTCTGTCCACTGTTCTCTTTCTTGCCCTCTAATCTCTTCTGTACACCAGCCTTTCACTCCTTTCCTTCCACAACCGTGTTCTCCCACTTACTTCTCACATCTGCAAAGGTCGATGGCCTATATTCTTTACATCATATGAGCTGAAATGTAGAAATATGCCCAGCTGTCTAGTATGGATTTAAGGTTTCCTTCCTTTTTCCAAAAGATTTTGAAAGAAATTGCCTTGAATTCTTAAAGCTTTTATTTCAAGCAAGCAATGAAATTTTAGATGTACTTCCTGAAGAACAGAACCAATCTATGTGAATGCAAATAGAGGCAGCAGTAGGAATATCACCTGTTGTCACTCTTTTTGTTAGAACCATAGAAATGTTACAGCACAGAAGGAGGCCATTCGGCCCATCTTGTCCATGCCAGCCCGAGGACACCCAGGTGCCCTTTCTAATCCCATCTTCCTGCACCCGGCCCATAGCCCTGCAGCTTACAGCACTTAAGGTGCAGATCCAGGTACGAGTTTCTGCCTCTACCACCAACTTGGGCAGCAAATTCCAGACACCCACTACCCTCTGCGTAAAAAAGTTCTTCCTCAGGTCCCCCCTATACCTTCTGCCATTTATCTTGAATCTATGTCCACTGGTTCTAGAATTCTCCACCAAGGGAAACAATTTTATCCTGTCTATTCCCCTCATAATTTTGTACACCTCAATCAAGTCACCACTCAGCCTTCTTTGTTCTAAGGAAAATAACCCCAACCTATCCAATCTCTCCTCGTAGCTACACTTTTCTAACCCTGGCAACATTCTTGTAAACCTCCTCTGCACTCTCTCCAGAACTATTATGTCCTTCCTGTAATGTGACCAGAACTGCACACAATACTCCAGTTGTGGCCTCACCAGTGTTTTATACAATTCCAACATTATATCCTTACTTTTATATTCTATACCTCTGCCAATGAAGGAGAGCATTCCATATGCCTTCTTTACAACCTTGTCTAGTTGAACTGCTGCCTTCAGGGACCTGTGTACTTCTATGCTAAGATATCTCTCTTCATCTACCCCTTTTAGCATATTCCCATTTATTGTGTAATCCCTGTAACTGTTTGACCTCCCTAAATGTATGACCTCACACTTCTCTATGTTAAAATCCATCTGCCACTTTACCGCCCACTCCCCCAACCCATCTATATCGTTTTGGAGATTATGGCTATTCTCTACATTATCCACTACTCAGCCAATCTTTGTGTCATCTGCAAATTTCCCAATCATGCCCCCCACGTTCATGTCCAAATTGTTAATATATAACATAAACAGCAAGGGTCCCAACACCGAGCCCTGTGGCACACCACTTGAGACAACTTTCCATTCGCAAGGGCATCCATTGACCATTACCCTTTTTCTGTTACAAAGCCAACCTTTTATCCAGTTTGCCACATTACTCTGAATCCCATGGGCTTTTACATTCCTGACCAATCTGCCATGCGAGACCTTGTCAAATGCCTTGCTAAAATCCATGTACACAACATCCACTGCGCTACCTTAATCAACCCTTCTTGTCATTTCCTCAAAGAATTCAATCAAATTTGTGAGGCAAAACCTTCCTTTAACAAATCCATGCTGACCATCCCTGACTAGTCCATGCCTTTCCACATGACAGTTAATCCTATCTCTCAGGATTGATTCTACTAATTTGCTCACCACCGATGTAAGACTAACTGGCCTATAATTGTTTGGCATTTCCTTTGATCCCTTTTTAAACAATGGAACTACGTTTGCATTTCTCCAGTCCTCCGGTACCTCCTCTGTATCTAGTAAAGATTAGAAAATCATCCTCAGAGCATCTGCTATCTCCTCCCTGACTTCCTTCAGCAGCTTTGGAAACAATCCATCTGGCCCTGGTGACTTATCAACCTTCAAGGATTTCAACCCTTCGAGTACTTCCTCTCTTTATGACTATCCCATCCAATATCTCGCAGTATTCCTCCTGGACTACTATATCTACATCCTCCCTTTCCTTTGTAAACACGGAGACAAAATATTCATTCCAAACCTTTCCCACAGCCTCTGCACAAGTTTCCAACTTCATCTCTGATAGGTCCCACTTCTTCTTAACTAACCTTTTAGCATTAATGTATTGGTAAAACATCTTTGGGTTATCTTTAACTTTACTTGCTAATCTTTTTTCATGCCATCTCTTTGATTTCCTTATTTCCTTTTTTACTTCATCCCTGCACTTCCTATATTCGTGTAGGCTATCTGCAGTGCTTAGTTCTTTGTGCCTATCGTACGCTTTCTTTTTCTGTTTGACCTTCCCCTGTATTCCTCTAAACTACCAGGGAGGTCTAGATTTGGCAGTACCACTCTTATTTTTGTAGGGGACATGTCTACTTTGTACAATTAGGATCTTGCTTTTTAGTTTTCCAGTGTTTTATCCTCCAGCAGTGCTGTCCAGTCCACCTCAGCCAAGTCCCTTCTCATTTCTGCAAAATTTGCCTTCCCCCAGTTCAAGACTTTTACTCCTGCCTTATCTCTGTCCTTTTCCATGGTAATGCTAAATTTAACTGAATTATGATCACTGTCCCCGATATGGTCGCCAACTGTCGCTTCACCCACTTGCCCTTCTTTGATCCCCAAGACTAGTCTAGAATTGCATTTCCTCTTGTTGGGTTTGTCACTAATTGGTTGTAAATGTTTTCCTGGACACACTGCATGAATTTTTCTCCCTCAGTGCCCCTTATATTGTTTGAATCCCAGTTGATATTAGGATAGTTGAAGTCTCCTACTATTATTGCTCTCTTGTTCTTGCAAGCATAAATTTGTCTACATATTTGTTCTTCTATCTCCCTTTCACTTTTTCGGGGTCTGTAGTATACTCCCAGTAGTGTGACTGCCCCTTTTTTATTTCCAAGCTTAATCCATAACGCCTCGTTTGTTGACCCATTTAGTATATTATCCCTTCTCACAACTGGAATTGATTCTTTAACCATTAGTGCTACCCCTCCTCCTTTTTTAGCTCCTACTCGATTGTGTCTGAAGTCTCTATAACCAGGGATATTTAGCTGCCAGTTTTGTCCCTCCTTTAGCAAGGTCTCCATTATAGCAATGGCATCCTGCTGCCATGTGTCTACCTGTGCCCTTAACTCATCTACCTTGTTTGTAATACTCCTTGCATTGACGGGGTTAAACTGTTTATACTTCAAATTCCCTTGCTTGACACTTCTTAAACTTTGCTTCTCCTGTAATTCCATGTCTATCACAAAGTCCCCAGCTAATGTTCTACCATCATTTTTCTGATCTGAATCTGACCTATCTGATCCCACTCCTGGGATCCCATCCCCCTGCCGCACTAGTTTAAATACTCCCCAACAGAACTAGCAAAAGCCCCCACAAGGACACTGGTCCCAGCTCTATCTGAGTGCAGCTTGACTGGTTTGTGCAGGTCCGACCTTCCCCAGAACCAGTCCCAGTGCCTCAAGAATTTGAATTCCTCCCGGCTACACCATCTGTCCAGCCACGTGTTCATTTGGTCTATCCTCTTATTCCTGCTCTCGCTAGCACGTGGAACTGGGAGTAATCCTGAGATTACTACATTTGAGGTCCTGCATTTTAATTTATCTCCTTACTTCCTGTACTGAGCTTGCAGGTCCTCACCCCTTCGGTACCAATGACATAGGTAAACTGTGTGTATCACAACCACTGGCTGTTTACCTTCCCTCCCCAGAATGTCCTGCAGCCGCTCCGTGACATCCTGGACTCTGACACCAGGGAGGCAACATACCATCCATGATTCACGTTTGCGGCCACAGAAGCGTCTATCTGTGCCTCTAATTAGTGAATCCCCTATCACTATAGCCCTGCCACTTGTTTTCCTCCCGCCCCTCTGAGCAGCAGAGCCACCCACGGTGCCGTGAACTTGGCTGTTGCTGCTTTCCCCTGAGAGTCCATCCCTCCAACAATATCCAAAGCGGTATATCTGTTAGAGAGTGGGATGACCACAGGGGACTCCTGCATTACCTTCCTGAGTCTTTTACTGTTCCTGATGGTCACCCATTCCTTTCTGCCTGTGTAATCGTCACCTGCGGTGTGACCACCTTGCTAAACGTACTATCCACGACTTGCTCAGCATCGCGGATGCTCCACAATGAGTCCACCAGCAGCTCCAGCTCCGAAATCCGGTTAACTAGAAGCTGCATTTGGACACACCTTTCGCACACATGGTCACCAGGGACGCTGGAAGCGTTCCTCATTTCCCACATCCTGCAGGAGGAGCATATCACTGGTCTGAGTTCTCCTGCCATGACGTCCCTCTTGATTAAACTAGTTACTCCCTTAAAAAATGCACTAGCTCGGGGCCTTATTTATGTTAGCTAGGAACCTTGTTTCTTGACTAATTATACTTCTATACTTTTTTATCTCCCACCTCAGTATTAAGCAATGAATTACTTTAATAGATTGAAAAAAAAACTCACCAGGATTTACTCACCAATCAGCTTTTTTAAAAAACCCACTTTCAGAAGAGTGTCCCTCGCAGGTCTGGTGCACTCCTGAAGGTACTGCCTCTCCCTCTTTTTTTTGGTTTGAGGAGGAGGGAGGGATGGAAACACTACAATGTGGTGTTTGGGGCTATTCCGTTCTTTGACAGTGGGTCCTCCTCGATCCCCTTCTGAGTTGCGGTGACTGCGCTGACTTCTCCCAGAATGCTTCTGTCACATCTCACTGCTGTCCTCTGATGGTTAGAGGAAAAAAAACTCTTAAGCAATGATTGCTTATAGAAGATTTTTTTATAGTTGCACAGAACATCACCTGAACCATTTTTTAAGACTTAATGTTATGTTAAATATAAATTTTAAATATAAATATAGTAAAATTATTTTAACTACATAGCATTTTCCCTGTGCAGCACCATTTTCTTGATTACATTTCTAAAATTCCTTAAGACATACAATTTGGTGGAAAATATGAATAGAGACAATGTAAAATAAATGGTGAAATTTTAAAGGGGGTGCAGTATAGAGACCTGGGGTATATGAACCTGGTGGAACAAGTTGAGAAGGCAGTTTTGAAAGTATATGGAATTGAGTACAAAAGTGAGGAAATAAGTTTGGAACTGTAAAAACAAACTGTTGGAGGTCATTTTTGTTTATGGAAATTTTATATTTATCAAAAATTGTATTAGCCTGCCTGCTCATTAATAGTGGGTTTTGACCCATGGCATGATTGCAGATTGGGAAACTGCATACCTCCAGTCCCTGATTTTCTGTCAATTAATTTTTAACAAGTGGAGAATTTGCACAAGTGCTTGAAGGTAGGAACATAAAAATAAAAACTGCCTGATTATGATGAGAAGTGCTGATACGGTATATGATATGCAGAAACACAAGACTATGCATCACATTCTCTAACTGCCCCCAGACCTTCACCTTCCTACACAGTGCCCCTATGCCCCAGAATCCTTGGACCTGCCTTTGTTTAAGAGCCTGCCTCATCAGTGTTCCTGAAAACTTGATCCCATCTTGAAATACATTTAGACCTCATCCCAGTGCTGCTAAGCCCATGTTCCTGATGGGTTTTCTTTATTCATTCATGGGGTGTGGGTGTTGCTGACAAGGGCAGTATATATTGCCCACCCCTAATTGTCCTTGACAAAGTGGTGATGAACCGCTGCCTTGAACTGATGTAGTCTGTGTGGGGAGCGTGCTGTTAGGAAGGGAGTTCCAGCATTTTGACCTGGCCATAATGAAGAAATTACAATATGTTTCCAAGTCAGGATGGTTTGTGACTAGAGGTGATAGTGCTTCCATGTGCCAGCTGCCCTTGTTCTTCTAGATGGTAGAGATCGCAGGTTTGGGAGGCACTGTTGGTGAGTTGCTGCAATGCATCTTGGAGATGGTGTACACCACAGCCACAATGTGCTGCTAGTGGAGGCTGTGAATGTTTAAGGTGGTGGATAGGGTGTTGATCAAGCAGGCTGCTATGTCCTGGATGATGACAAGCTTCTTGAGTGTTGTTGCATCCATACAGATAATTGGAGAGTATTCATTACACTCTTGTAGACCTGGATGCTGCAAAGGGTTTGGGGAGTCAGGAGGTGATTCACAGCAGCAGAATATCCCAGCTTCTGACCTGCTCTAGTAGCTGCAACATTTGTAGGTGGCCCATTCAATTTTTTTTGGTCAATGGTGACCTGCCCAGGATGTTTGATTTGACGTTGGTAATTGAATGTCATGGGGAGATGGTTAGTCACTCTCCATTTGGAGGTAGTCATTGCATGGCAGTTGCATGGCATGAATGTTATTTGCCACTTATCAGTTGAAGCTTGAATGTTGTCCATGTCTTGTATGTGGACAAGGACTGCTTCATTATTTGAAGAGCTAACGAATGGACCTGAACACTTGAGTACCACTTTTTATAACACTCTAGTTCTTAAACCTCTGGTTCACCTCAATAACTACATGCAATAAATACCAATCTATTTATAAATGGAAATAGCAATTTTATGTTAACTACCATTATCGTTCATATACCTTGTCCTTCTTAATCACAATTTTTACTTTGCTTTCATATTTTTTATTTTCCATTTTCTTGTCTATTTATTGTATGCATTTTTAAATTGCTCTTGCTTCTCTTATCCATAGAACCCATAGCACACTTTGGCACACTTGCTGTGTTCATAGTCGGAATGTATTTAACCTGCACCTTATTTCAATAATTCCCACTGCTGGACAAACGCTTGATGTTTTCTCAGTCAGTAAGACTGGGCTAGATCACCATACATTTCATAAAAATTATCCCATTTTCAGTGCAGCACTTTTATTCCTTTTTTTAAAATCTATTTTGAATGTGAATCTACATGGGTAATAGTTGCTGTTTCTCAAGTCCTGCTCTGCTTCAGGTTGTCTGCTTTTCTTGACAAATTAGCCAGAATTAGAATTAATACTGCACCCTCTTTCTTGGATGTACAACACCCTGATTAAAGAAGCAGACTTGGTTACAACCTGGAAGCCTGTTCTTGATTTGACCACAGACATTTTTTCTTAGTTTTTCTTATCGTGGAATAGTTAAAATCTAATTGTGTTATAACTCTGTTAACACTTTAAATCTTAATTGTTTGGAATCCTAATCCCGAATTTATTTTGAGCTATCTTGCCCATACCACACCTAAAATACAGCAACTTGTTCCAGTATTAGAATTGATCCCTCTAATTTTTAGGCAGTTTTTGTCTGAGAACTATCAATTTGAAAACACTTCCTATAAAAATTTCATTCTAAATATATAGATTCCTCTTTTTATATTTTTAATCTTGCTACTATTACTACCGCTTGCATTTATTTATTTATTTTTGGGAAATAAAAGTGTCCCAAGGCACTTTGCCAGAAGTGAAAGCTTAGGAGAGTTGATTGAAGGCTGGGTTAAAAGTTATGCTTTTTCTTCAAAGGAAGAGAGAGGGAGCGGTGAGAAAAATTGCAGAGTGCAGAGACAGTTGAAAGTTCCAGCACCACCATTGGAGGAGAAGAACGGTGGAATATCCCACGGGCCAGAGCTGGAAAACAGAGAGAGTGCAAAACTGGAGGAGGTTAGAGAGAGGGTGAATCAAGGCCATGAATGAATTTGAAGATGAGGATTTTTAAACTATTAGTGGCCTGTGGGGTTGGGAATAATGGATGAATCAAACTTAATGCAGTTATTTGTATGCACTGCACTTTGGTTAATTTGAAGTTTATGAAACATGGATGAAGGAAAGGCAGAAAGAGAGCATTGAAGTAGTTGAGTCTGGAGGTAGCAAAAGCATGGGTAGAGCAGCTATTGTTGGAACAGTGTTGTGGAGGTTAAAAATAAGCTACCATGCTGTAGATGTAATGAGTTTTGAAGTCCATCTCCAGTTCAAAGAGGAGCCTCAAGGTTGCACAGTTTTGTTGAACCAGACTGAAAGATCAGGGAGAGAAATGAAATTCATGCTGAGAGTTTGTGGTGACCAGTGGAAACTATGGCTTCAACCTTGCCCATGTTAAACTGAAGAAAGTTGGGATACATCTAGGACTTTGTTTCCTCACCCAAGTCGTTTTGGTATTGAGGGAGAGAGCTGGGCACTGTTGGCGTACATGCAGATCCTGAGCCAATAAATGATGTCACTGAGGAGCAGCATGAAGTTGTGGAAAAGCAGTGGGCCAAGATAGATGCATAAACTCCTGAGGTGATGGAGGAGAGGGAGCAGATAAGCCATTGCGAGAAATGTTCTGGCAATATTCAGAAATGCAATGGAACCAAGCAATGACGACCCCATGGCACTAAGGAGGAGGAAGACATTAGCTCAGGGCTTGGGAGGATGATAAACAAGAAGTTTGAACGCAAAGAGCAAGGGACGGAACAGATTGTGCTTTTTCAATGAGTAGGGATAGAGCCAAGGTATGATATGGTGATTATTTTTTTTGTAAAACTGCTGCTGTGGAAATTTGGTCTGTTAAATGGCATGTTGCCATCAGTTAAATTAACAAAAGTGCCACCTTTTTCCAAAGGAGCATAAACAATAAATTTCAAATTATAATTGAATACAAAAGGAAGCTAATCAAATCAAAATGTTGATGCCATGCACTCCAGTCAATTTTGTGCCCACTGGTTGTAAAAGGGCTCAAGCATACCATTGGACACCACCTGCTCCCCCTCCATTGAAACTTGGGCTTAGATGGAGCCACGAGGAGAGACAGACAGATGGTGGA
The DNA here is from genome assembly GCF_964194155.1 of Cetorhinus maximus. Taxonomy (NCBI): domain Eukaryota; kingdom Metazoa; phylum Chordata; class Chondrichthyes; order Lamniformes; family Cetorhinidae; genus Cetorhinus; species Cetorhinus maximus. The sequence continues at coordinate 57,136,728 of NC_135895.1, forward strand.
CCCATTAGTCCCTTCAGCTGCACACTCTGTAAACCTGTTAATGGTACCTTTGCCAGGCTCGAGCTGTCTTGCAAGGAGGTCCTCTGAATTACTCGTCTGCACAAGCTGACCAGAAATCATGAACATGAGATTGAAATGTTTCATGTAAGAGAGACTAAAAATAAATTAGGAATGATTCAGACATAATTGAGTGTTTTGGTTTAGTAAATTTTACTGATGCAAGGAGTATAAATAACACTGTTGATTGAAATTGAATACATCTCAGTTTCTACTTTTTTTTTTAGGAAACACACCGTTACACCTCGCTGTGATGCTGGGACACAAAGGTGAGTACTTTTTTCTGACATCTCTAAAAGTTGCATTTAGTAATGTATTCTGATTATTCATCTCTGCTAATTCATTGTAGAACATTTATCTGAACACTGGATTTCTACAAACCTAAAATACTGCTTAATGTATCATTGTCAAATTGATCACTCAAAACATTGCATACCAAGAGAATTTTTAAATCAAAAAATTGCTGTTAGACTAAGATCAACTTAATTTTTTACTCCTAACGGAATTAAACTTTTGAGGTGAGTTATACAGAAGTAAAATGGCTGTGTTTTGACTCTTGTGGAATGTGATTGTTTGGTCTGATTTCTCTCCACATTGTAATCAATCAGAAATGAAATTGGATGCTACGTACAACACTGCCTCACCTAGGGTTTAGTCTTGAGTTATGCATAGTATATATACAGTGTACATTATTACAACTCAGCCAGCTTACATGGGTAATGTTTTTGAGGGCCTTACTTTCAACTAAAACAGTTCCGCTTGGCAATGCGTAACATGGCTCTCCAAAAGAATCCACAAGGTAATGAGAGAAGTGGTGCCCACATCAGCTGTTTACTTAGCCTGTCTCTCTTTCTGTGTTTAACCCACTCCCCCATATTCCAGGAGAGGTAGCAGTGACGTCAGTTGGGCCGACGGTCTCAATGATGCTCAGGGGCCGGGGAAGGACAGGGAAGAGCCATGTGGTTGGAAAATATCACATTGACAGCTCCCAGCCCTTGACCTTGGTGCAGGAGGGATTGCCTTGAGTTGGCATTTGTAATGGTCTGATTGGCAGGACCTGAGCCTCCCCTCCCCACTCCAGGAAGACTAAGGGTGATGACTCAGGACACAAGACCCAGTTGTTCATTTATTTAAAGTTCACTCTGGAATTTGGTCTTTGAACCCTGTTTCCATATGCACTATTTATTACTCTTCTCTGATCTGTCAGTTTCTCCCCCCACCCCCCACCAAAATTCAAAATAGATTTACATTCTTCCTGCCTTAATTGACAAGGAGAACTGGAGGAAATATGGTAAGTGTAATTTTTCTGATAAATTAAGATTTTTGATGCAATTGCAGCGATGATACTTTGCATTTGAAATTTTTGGGCTTTGATCCCTGAAAAGGTGGGGTTGATATTTACATGAGGTATATGGAAAAATTATTTTTTTTATGCCAAAATCATGGGTTGACTTTTGCACTAGTAAATTTGTATACATTCTGCCCAGAGACAGTGAGGCAAGAGATGTTTGGTTTCTCTAAATTGAGTCTTTTTCTTACTCATTGCAGCTAAATAAATAGAACCGTTAGGTAAATAAACCTTTGCAAATAGTGGTCATTTCTGAATTTTTAGAAGTGGAAGAAAAGTCAATGCTATCCCCTTTGTCTGTGTTATCTAGCCATTCTGAGGTAAACAAACATGTGAAAAAGGCTTTCCTGTGATAGTATACCTCAAAAATAGCTTTTAATATTGATTTGCTTGCTTTGAAATTGCTTATTTGTATTCCAAAAGTGGTACTATAGACGATATTGTGAATATCTAGTTCATGGTTTATATTTTTTTAGTTTTAGGCATTAAAGTAGAAAATGAGATAAATGTAACTAAAGCAGCTTGGAGTTTGTTACACTTAAGGTTGGGACCATGTTGCTTTAAGAGGTTAACAGCTAGAAAGATCAGGTCATAAAACAGCAGGTGGGCTTACTTAACTGGAGATGTGATGTCTGCACTGCATTGCAACACTAGTTTGGTTGTTAACTCACATTGGCTTTGTTAATTCTGAATGGTAGAGTATAAGATAGATATTGCAGATTTTATTTTCCTGACTTTGTATAGTAAAGTTTGTCTGTTTAGAATCATGGAATCTTGTGGCTTTATTCTCTTAGACAAAGTTTGAAACCCCAGGTACTACTTTAAACAATATGTTACTGGTTCTGCAACCGGATTGTAACAACTGTTATAGTGCTACAGTGAGTACCATAGCTGTATTGCACTTAATGCTATAGCTCAAGCAAAGGCCAAGTTGTTATTCTGAAAATCAAACTGATGTATGCTGAGAGATTATACGCACTAAATTTTGTAATCCAGTCCCAATTTTATGAAGTTACAGAATAGAATTCCTAGCTTCTTTCTGTGCTGCATGACTCATTTGGCCCATTTTGCCTCTGCTGGCTCTTTGAAAGAGCTTTCTAATCATACTCATTCCCTGTCCTTCCCCACGGCTCTGAATTCTTTTTTCACTTCAAATTTATCCAGTTCTCTTTTGAATGTTATTATTGAGTCTGTTTCATCACCCTTTCAGATACTAAGTTCTAAATGATAATTCACTGTGTAATATTTTTTCCTCCTCTCACCTCCAATTACCTTAACTCCATCTTCTGACCAGTAATCCTTCTGCCACTGGAAACAGTTTCTCATTCACTCCATCAAAACACTTCATGATTTTGAACACCTCTATAAAAGCTTTTGTCATAAGGGGAACAATCCCACTTTCTCTAGTCTCTCTATGTAACTGGAATCCCTCCCTCGTACCATTCTATTTAATCTCCTCAGGACGCCCTGTAAGGTCTTGACAGTAACTGGGACATAACCAATGTTTTACAAAAGTTTATCATAACATCCTTGCTTTGGTACTCTAAGCACCTGTTTATAAAGTGAAGGATAGGCATGCTTTTTTAAGCAGCCTTCTCAACTTGTCCTCCCACCGTCAAAGACTTGTAAACATATACCCTCAGGACTTGCTGTTCCTGCATCCCCTTTGAATATTGTACAATTTAGTTTATATTGCTTCTTCTCACTCTTTCTGTAAAAACTGATAACTTTAAGCTTGTCTGCATTAAAATTTGATCTACCTTATGTCTGTCCATTTTATCAGTCTGTCTGTTTTCCTGAAGCCTGATATTCTCTCTCCTCACAACATTTCCAAGTTTGTGTTATCTGCGACCTTTGAAATTATGGCAATTTTGCCCAAGTCCAGCTCTTTAATATATATCAAAAAGAGCAGTGGTCCCAACACAGACCACTGGGTTCACCACTGTATGCTTTCCTCCAGGGTGAAAAACAGCTGCTCAGTACTAGCCACTGCTTTCCATCCTTGAGCCAATTTCGTACCTATTATGTACTACTCAGTCAAACGATTTTTGAAAGTCCGTGTATACAACATCACCTGCACTTCTGTTATCAGCTCTCCATTATTTCATCAAATAACTCAATCAAGTTAGTCAAACACAATTTGCCTTTAATAAATCTTTGGCTTTTATTTTATATAACACATTTTTCTAATTAATTTTGTCCCAGATTAGTATCTGTAAACACTTCCCTACCACTGATGATAGACTAATTGGCCTGTAGTTACTGAGTTTATCCTTTTTTGAATAGGGGTGTAACATTTGCAACCCTCCAGTCTTCTGGCACCACAATTGTAAGATTTTGGCCAAAGCCACCCTAAGATGGATTTGGGTGAGGTGACTGTTCTGCTTTGAGTGCTGCTAATCTTTCAAGTCCCTTTTTATCTGTTTTTATACTAAGTCATATATTCTGCTTTCATTTTAATATAATACTTTGACAAAGCACTTTGAAAAGTAATGGTTTGTTGTGAGTTGGGAGTTTCTCTATTGTACAGGTCTAGATTTTGGGAGATGCAAAACTGAGGCGCTACAGCCTTTCCCATGATGGAGGATGTGAATAAAGTATATGTAGGCAATTTACATTATGAATATGAACATAGAAATTTATAATAGTAAAAGCAGACAGGAAATGCATACAGATGTAAATATTTCTAATGTACTATACAGATACATTATGCACAATGATTCCGTTCATTGCCCTTTGGGCATCACATTTCTGTATGCAGATTTCTTGCAACTGGTTCAATTTTTGCATTTCTAAATGATAGTAGATGTAAATGAAAGTTAAGGAATGCATTAAGAGTAGCAAATGGCAAAGAAAACTATAAATAGTGCAGCTTAGAGAATCAAAAACGGGCAATTGGCAGCAGAAAACAAAATAGTGGCAAACATTTCTCAATGTTAAAAAAAATTCCCTTTGGCTGCCTCCTTGGTTTCTGTTCAATTATTATATTGTAAACCTGATTTCAAATAGTAAAACTTTACAAGAAAGTGATGAAACTTACTAATGCCCTGTTTTTCTCAAACGCCTCTGCTTATTTGATTAACCTGAGATTTTGAGTTTGTATATGTTGTCAGACTCGTAATTGTTCACTGAAGAGAATTGAGCTAACAAGCTGCAAGTCGCAGCATGCACATGATTCCAGCATTTTCTAGAAAATTTTAATGATTATCTGCAAAATTGGCCTTTCACAGCATGTTCCTGGACATGCTGTTTGTAAAGCATGTCCTTTGGTGGAAAGTAAGTCGGAATGAACATTTATTCTCCTCTTCCCCCAATGAAGCCATTTTAGGAACAGTGGAAGTAATCTGACTTGTGAAGATCAAGCAATTTATGAACTCTTCAGCTTTGTTTGCGATATTCCCGAGAGATGTGGTTTTACTATAAATATAAGTACTGTGTACATATTATACAGCAAACATCACAAATGTATGAAAAATTCAGCAATGTCATATTAAAGTGTTTATATTTAATCTATTTTAAATAGTTACAGCAGCTACCTTTTTTATTTCTATACCCCTTTTTTTATTTCTATACCCCTTTTTTTCACCACATTTCTATATTTCTTTAGTTTTGATGAAGAGTCATTCGGACTCGAAACGTTAACTGTGTTCCTCTCCGCAGATGCTGTCAGACCTGCTGAGTTTTTCCAGCTGTTTTTGTTTCAGATTTCCAGCATCCGCAGTATTTTGCTTTTTACCTTTTTATTTAATTTGTTTATACTGAAAGTGCAAACAGTGAACGTTCTTATTAACGGTTGTAAATTCTAAAAGGAATGTATTGTTACTCAGATACGAACATACATTCAAACATACGAATCAGGAGCAGGAGTAGGCTACTCGACCCCTCAAGCCTGCTCTTCCATCCAATAAGATCATGGTTGATTTGAGTGTAACCTGAACCCCACATTCCTGCTTACCCGTGATAACCTTTCACTATGGTGAGCAAAATTCTCAACTTAATTCTTGTAAAATATTTTAAATTCTGATGCAAACGGAATCTCTCATTTTATAGATTTGCGCTTAAAAAAGCCTCAAAAACAGATTTGCGCTTAAAAAAACAGCCTCAACATAAGATGTACATCCTATTGCATGCAGAAGTTTACTTGTTACATGCTAATGAACTTGAGCAACATACCTGTATTGAATAAGAAAATTATACACAATTTTCCAGAAACCAACCAAAGAACATTTTATCATTCATGATGTATTAACCCTTTTTTCAGCAATGTAACCTCTTCCTCGCTGAGTAACGCCATTGAATATCCAAAAATAATTGCACATATGGATTATGCATTCATAGGATGTCAAAACCCTCAGAGGACAAGTTTGTAACACTGTTTTGGCTTGAATAATCAAAAAGAACTTAGCTTTCTTGCTCTAATGAATCAATCAATCCACGGTAAACCAATATCACAAAGCCCATTTCAATGAAATTACTCACTAAACACTCATAAAATAGGTAATTTGAAAAAGGCAGAGCCGAAACTTTCCTTGCACGCATGCTTGCCTGGCTGGGCCTTGTGAATTCTGAGCAAAATTGTTTTTCCACAACTTGTCAACATGTTCTTGGTGTGTTAGAGGTACATCATGAGAGTGATGGTTTTCAGCTTGTACCTATTGTAATTACAATATTCGTAATGCACCACAACAACCTCCATGACATCACAATCAAGTTTTTTTTAAAATGCTATAACTCTGACAGACAGCAGGGGAAGGGGGAATCCTAAATGGGAAAAAGTTGGCTATTTTGCATTTGTTAACAATTCAAGCTATTAAATAAAAATTGAATTAATATGTTTTGAGATTTTTTTTTAAATTGTCTCATCAAAGGGGACTAAAATTTGCACAGGGTAGTAAAGTGTATGAGCTACTTTTCTGAGTTCTGATGTTGTGGTTGAAGTTGGTTAAGCCCAAAGAATATTGAGTGACCATTGCACAAGATGTTGGTCATTGGGAGTGGGTAAAACCTTGCTGTGCCAATGTCTATTGCAGCAAGAACTACAAATCCATTCTGAGAAGCAAGAGGGAGAAAAATATTTGCCATATGTGAGAAAAGACGGAGTGCTTTGGGGACGAGGTGGGGAATTATTAAAAATCCACAGTAGAAATTGCTTAAGAAAATACATGACCATACCTTCTCCTAAAATAGTAAATAATTACTACCTTGCGGTATTCACAAGGGAAGGCATGAACATCAAGCCCTATTCTAAAAAATGTACCAAGGTGTAATTCAAGACTTTGATATAAATGAGATGGAAGTCTTAGACAAACAAACGATTTAAAACATCTAAATCCCCAGGATCAAATGTATTAATCCCAAATAGTCAGGAGAGATTAGAGAGGAGATTTGCATAGCACTATCATAGAGTGAGCCGGTGGAAGCTGGAGAAGTGCTAGTATATTGGAAACAAGCATAATATGCTTCTATTTGAAAAAAGGTAGCATAATAGACACACAAAATGACATTTAACAAGTGTGTTAATCTTTATTTAATCAGTTTGGTTACTTCACATGGAATGAATGAATAAACTGGAGGGTATCTACAACAACCTAGTAAATAATCTCACCAACTTCCTTGATTACATTTGAGGAAGTGACAACCCAAATAATGCCTTGATAATCCCTTGACCTTGTGTACTCAGATTTTCAAAAGGCTTATCAGGTTTATGCCTTTTGCAGGCTATGCAGGATTAACGTACACAAGAAATTTTAAAAATCTATTTACTCTAAATACATTTCTCAAAAATGTAACAATCCAACTCACTATTCCAAACATTTAAATGCAAAATAAAATGAAATGTAATTCAAAATAATATGAAATGTCCTGGACTTATCAAAACGTGATAAAGTTTCACAGAAAAGATTACTAATTAAACTCAGAACAGTATTTTTTTATAGATAAGAAACTGAAGGGTCAAAACAACAGGTGCTAGAATGGGTAAAAGTACTTTGGACTTGGTATTGGGAACACTACAGCTTTTAAAAAATTTACATTAAATACCTGGATTCTGAAACTCAAAGCAAATTGGCTGAACTGATAGTATATGAAATTAGGAAGTAGAACCCAAGGAAGCAATCCAGAAAAGACCAGAATAAGATAAACAAAATGTGATTAGGGTGAACAATGGCCGATGAAATTTAATGCAGGTCAGTTTAAAGTAGTACATACAAGGAAGAATAAAGAACAATTTGCATACTTCATATTTGGTGTTGAAATGGTTGCGAATGAAGTTGGGATCTAGGAGTCTGGAAAGGTTCAATACTGAATATATCCAGCTAATGCGGAGCAGCAAGCAACAAAGTTGATGATGTGTTTAATGGCACCGCCAAGATAGTAGAAAACAAATCCGAAGTAGTCGTTATCAAACTATACAGCATTCTGGACAGACCTCACTTTGAGCACCATGTCCAATCCTGGGTTCTGAAAAACAAATGAGTCATTAAGTAGTGCAGAGGAGAGCCACAATGTTGATCACTCATGTTTGGCTCTGAGGAATGAGGGGGGGAAAAAAAGGAGCAACATGGGAATTTTCATTTTGAAAATCAGGGATTTGAGACAATCTTATAGGCTAGTAGTGCCAAACATGGCAACTCAATAGAGGACTATGATGCTAAGTGGCTCTCTGCTCTTCGCACTGCATTTGAACGAGGGCTGCGGCCTGGGTTAGCTGGGCAGTCAGTAAGTATTGTGGGGTTGAGTCCTGACTGGTACAGCTGTCTTTTTTCTGGGTTGCTAGTGGCTTCACTTAACTAATTTTATGTGCTAAGCCCACTGCTGCTACCCACTGGGTCAGGACTGAACAGGAGCAGCCCTGCGACCTCAGATCCTTCCTTAGGGCAGCAAATCCCACAACCATCACTGTCTTGACACTCCATCTCGAGCAGACTCTTCACTTGGGGTCTCTGAATTTGCAACCTGAATCTGAGCTTTAATCAGCAACAATGGAAATAGCTGAATATTGAGACTTTGGTGACTGGGTTATTTTTCGAAACTATTTTTGAGTAATATATTTGGAATCATTTTTTGAAGAGCATTTCATATTATTTTGCTCTTTAAATGTTTGGAACAATAGTGATAGGGATTGAATATGTTTCTCAAAAATGTAACGTGGTAAATGGATTTTTTTTTTTATTTCTTGTGTATGTCAATCCTGCATAGCCTGCAAGAAAGTCAAATTGGCCTTAGTTCTGAGTTGTCTTGTTGGAACTGGCTATTGATTTTAGATGATAAAAATCTGGATTCCACAGTACGATTAAATAACAGGTTATTTTATAGTATGTCAGAGGAGCAGGGCACTCCTAGGAACTTTAAGATAAGGAAAAGGTGAGTTTGTAAAATAAGACCATGTAAAACAATCTGAACCAAAGTAATTTGGGCTTATAGCCTAGTCAGCCTGTTGGTTAAAATGAAGTCCAGAGTGAAGGAAGTGAAAGCATAAATTTCAACAAAGAATGAATGAACAGAATGTGGGAGTTGGAGAAAAAAAATTGCTGATTTTTTTATGATTTTGTTATAAGTATGCAATTATTATGGCTTTATGACTCTGATGTTGTCTGACAAAGGAAACAGCTAAAAGATGAGTTTAGTGGCAGCAGCTATCCAGCTGTTCGGGATTTTGATAGAGACCCATGGAAAAGCAGATGAGTCCATGCTAAATCCACTGATGTGCTTTTATTTCTAAATTTAACAATGCCATGGTTTAATTTAGAAATAAAGTATTTATTTTGCCTTGGCTGAACCTGTGAATTAGCTTCAGTGCCTTAAATATTTCCCAAGTGGTTAGACTGCTTATCCAACATCCAGTACTGGATGAACAAAGGTTTCTTAAATTAAATATTGGGAAGGCTAAAGTCATTGTCTTCAGTCCCCACTACAAACTCCATTCCCTAGTCACCGACTCCATCGTGCCCCATGGCAACTGCCTAAGGCTGAACCAGACTGTTTGTTTGCAACATCGGTATCATATTTGACACCAAGTTGAGTTTACAACCACATACCACAACATGAAGACTGCCTATTCCCATTTTTGTAACATCTCGACTCTGCTGTGCCTCAGCTCATCTGCTGCTGAAACCCTCATCCATGCCTTTGTCACCTCTAGACTTGACTTTTCTAATTCATTCCAGGCTGGCTTCACATACTCTGCCCTCTGTAAGCTTATGGCCTGTGTCCTTACCTGCGCCGAGTCTTATTAGGTACCTATGACCTACTTGGTGCTTGGTGACCTACAATGGCTCCCAGTTAAAAAATACAACTTTAAATTCTCATCTTTGTCTTCAAATTCCCCATGGCCTCACCTCTCCCAGTCTTGGAAATCTCCTCCAGTCCAACAACCACCAAAAAACTGCGTTCCTCTAATTCTGATCTCCTGAGCATTGATTTTAATTGCTCCTCCAAAAGTGGAGGTGCCAAAACTCTAAGCTCTGGAATTCTCTCCCTAAATCTCTCTACCTCTCCAAGGTGCTCCTTAAAACTGACTACTTTGGCCAGGCTTTTGTTCATCTCCCCAAATATCTCCTTGTATAGCTTATTGTCAAATTGTTTTTAACACTCCTGTGAAGCACCTTGAAATGACATTAAAGTGTTATATAAATGCAAACTACTTTTTTTCGAAAGCAAAGCTATAATTTTAAGCGGTGGCAGTCACTTTTGTACTCCATCTTAAACTGTGCAGTTTGTAGCCCAGAACCCATGTGTTGCCAATTTTAAGTAAATTACCAAACATTCAGTTGAATTATGAACATAATTTCATATTTCTTTAGTTATGAATGGTCAGCCCATATGCTTGATTTGTGAGACAAAGCCAGGTTTAATGAAAGGGTATACGTTTGAAGACAATAAAGCAACCAATGGTGAGAAATAGAAATGTGCAGGAAAGTTATGGAATGATACATTTCTGAATTAGCACCATTGTTTGTAAAATGTAACAATTGATACACACTAGTGTGCCAGTAGTGAGGCTGCAAGGATAAAACCATAAAAACTTACTATACAGAAGGCGGCTATTTTTCCAATTGTGATTGTGCCGACTCTTTGAAAGGGCGGTTGTGCTCAGCTGCACATTCTCACTTTCTGTTCATGATCTTGTAAGTGCCTCCAACTCCCCTTTTAAAATTATTTATGGAATCCACCTCCACCACCTTTTTCAAGTACGTGGTGTTTCAGATCCTAACAATTAAGTGGAAAACATTCTCCTCATCTCCCCTCTAAATTTTGTGCCAATGGTTTTAAGACTATGATGTTTTGTCATTGACCCACATGCCAGAGGAAATAGTTTATCTCTCGCTATTCTGTCAAAACCTTACATTATGTTGAAAATCCCTATTTGGTAACCTCTTGACCTAACTTCTCCAATTTGCACTCACAACTGTAAGTCCCTCATTACTGTTTAGGGGAGACAGTAGTATGGTGGTAATGTCACTGAACTAATAACCCAGAGTCCAAGGCTAATGTTCTGGAAATGTGGGTTCAAATCCTACCATGGCGGTTGGAATTTAAATTAATAAAAATTTCTGGAATTAAAAGCTAGGCTCAGTAATAGTGATCATGAAACCATCGTTGATTGTCGTAAAAACCCATCTGGCTTACTAATGTCCTTTTAGAGAAGGTTTGGCCTACATGTGGTTGACTCTTAACTGCCCTCTGAAATGGCCTAGCAAACCAATCAGTTCAAGGGCAATTAGAGTAGGGTGACAATTGCTGGCTTTGCCAGTGATACCTACATCCCATAAAAGAGTAAAGAAAAAAAAACTCTTAAACTCTTTCTAAGGTATTTACTTTGCTGAAGCATGGTGCCCAGAATTGTGCACACTATTCCAGCTGAGGCCTAGCCATTGATTTATGGAGTGTTAACATGATCCCTGCTTTTCTATTCTAATCCTGTATGCTTTTTAACCAACTTATTGACCATTATCCATCTCAGCTTCCTCCAGAGGTCCTCAACATCACAGATGCCAGCCTTCATCTAAATCGATTCACTCCACATGATACCAAGAAATGGCTGAAGGCATTTGATAGTGCAAAGGTTGTAGGCCCTGACAATTTTCTGGCAGTGGCACTGAAGACTTGTGCTTCAGAACTTTCTGCGCCCCTAGCCACACTGGCATCTACCTGGCAGTGTGAAAAATTGCCCAGGTATGCCCTGTACATAAAAAGCAGAACAAATCCAACCCGTCCAATTACTGCCCCGAATGTGGCGTCAAAGAGGCTAGCAAAACTGGAGTTGATGGGAATCGGTGGGCAGCAGGGAACTCTCCGCTGGTTGGAGTCAGACCCAGCACAAAGGAAGATGGTTTTGGTTGTTGGCGGTCAGTCATCTCAGTTCTAGGACATCACTGCAGGAGTTCCTTAGGGTAGTGTCCTAGGCCCAACCTTCAGCTGCTTCCTCTACAACATTCCCTCCGTCATAAGGTCAGAAGTGGGATTGTTTGCTGATGATTGCACAATGTTCAGCACTATTTGCAACTCCTCAGGTACTGAATCGGTCAGAATATAAAGAATGGCAGATAATGACTGATTTCTTTCTCCTGATTAAAGTTTTAAGAGTATGAGAGGAAGCTAGCTAGAAATGTAACAATGGATAGTAAGAGTTTCTACAGGTATTTAAACAGGAAAAGAGTGGGTAAAGTGAGTGTTGGTCCTCCAGAAAGTGAAAATGGGGAGTTAATAATAGATAATAACACGGTGGATGAAATTAACAAATATTTTGCTTCTGTCTTCACCATAGAGGATGCAAAACACATTCCAGTAATAACTGTAAATCGGAGGTGGAGGGGAAAGAGGAACTTGGTGAAATTGCAATCACTAGGAAAGCAGTACTGAGCAAGCTGATGGAGCTGCAGGCTGACAAGTCTTTGGGTCCAGATGATCTTCATCCTAGGGCCTTAAAAAAGGTGGCTAGTGAGATAGTAGATGCGTTGATGTTAATATTCCAAAATTTGCTAGATTCTGAAAAGGTTCCATCAGACTGCAAAGTAACAAATATAACCCCTCTAATCAAGAAGGGAGGGAGGCAGGAAACGGGGAAACTATAGGCCATTTAGCTTGACGTCTGTCATGGGGAAGGTGCTAGAGTCGATCATTAAGGAGGTTATAGCTGGACACTTAGAAAAACTCTAATCGGGAAGATTCAGCATAGTTTTATGAAAGGGAAATCATGTTTAACCTATTTATTGGAGTACTTTGGAGGAGAAACATGTGCAGTGGAGAGAGGGAAGCCTGTAGACATACTGTACTTGGATTTCCAGAAAGTATTTGATAAGGTGCCACATCAAAGGTTATTGTGAAAAATAAAAGTTCATGGTGTAGGGATAACATATTAGCTTGGATAGAAGATTGTTTTCTGCCAGCCAGCCAGAGTGTATGCGTAAGTGGGTCTTTGGCAGGATGTGACAAGTAGAATCCAGCAGGGGGCTCAACTTTTTACAATTTACATCAATGACTTGGATGAGGGGGGCGAAAGCATGGTAGCTAAATTTGCAGACGACACAAAGATAAGTAGGAAAGTGTTGTGAAGAAGACATAAGGATTTTGCAGACCATTATAGATAATTTGAGTGAATGGGCAAAAGTCTGGTCAATGGAGTGTAATGTGGGAAGCTGTGAAGTTGTTCACTTTGGTAGGAAGAATTAAAAAAAGTGATACTTAAACGGAGAGCGACTGCAGAATTCCAAGGTGCAGAGGGATATAGGTGTTTTTGCGCATGAGTCTCAAAAGTTAATATGCAGGTACAACCTGTAATCAAGAAGGCTAATGGAATGCTATCCTTTATTACAAGAGGAATTGAACATAAAAGTAAGGACGTTATGCTTCAGTTATGCAGGGCATTGGTGAGACCACATTTTGAATACTGTGTGCAGTTTTGGTCTCCTTATTTAAGAATGTAAATGCGTTGGAAGCGGTTCAGAGGAGGTTTACTAGTTTGATATTTGGAATGAGCAAGTTGTTTTATGGAGGATAGGCTAAACAGACTAGGTTTGTTTCCACTGCGGTTTAGAAGAGAGAGGGGTGACTTGATTGAAGTATATAAGATCGTGAATGGTCTTGACAAAGTTGACATAGAAAGGATGTTTCCTTTTGTGGGTGAGTCCAGAACTAGGGGGCACCGTTTTAAAATTAGAGGTCGCCATTATAGAACAGAGATGAGGAGAATTTTTTTCTGAGGATTGTGCGACTTTGGAACTCTGCCTTAGAAGGCTGTGGAAGCAGGGTCACTGAATATTTTTAAGGCAGAGGTAGAAAGATGCTTGATAGGCTAGGGAATCAAAGGTTATCAGGAGTAGATGGGAATGTGGAACTCAACACAAACAGATCAGCCATGATCTTATTGACTGGTGGAGCAGGCTCGAGAGGCCGAAGGAGCAGAAGTAGGCCATATTTCACACGTTCGTATGAAACAGTCCATCTCCAAATGCAGCAAGACCTGGACAATATCCAGGCTTGGGCTGCAAAGTGACAAATAACATTCACCCTACACAAGTGCCAGGCAATGACCATCTCCAACAAGAGAGAATCAAACCATTGCCCCATGACATTCAATGGCATTATCATCACTGAATCCCCCATTATCAACATCCTGGGGCAATACCATTGACCAGAAGCTGAACTGGACTAGTATTATAAATACTCCCTTCCTGACTCCCCAAAGCCTGTCCACCATCTACAAGGCACAAGTCAGGAGTGCGATGGAGTATTCTCCACTTGCCTGGATGAGTGCAGCTCCAACAACACTCAAGAAGCTTGACACCATCCAGGGCAAAGCAGCCCGCTTGATTGGCAATTTGTCTTCAAATTCCCCATGGCCTCACCTCTCCCAGTCTTGGAAATCTCCTCCAGTCCAACAACCACCAAAAAACTGTGTTCCTCTAATTCTGATCACCTGAGCATTGATTTTAATTGCTCCTCCAAAAGTGGAGGTGCCAAAACTCCAAGCTCTGGAATTCTCTCCCTAAATCTCTCTACCTCTCCAAGGTGCTCCTTAAAACTGACTACTTTGGCCAGGCTTTTGTTCATCTCCCCAAATATCTCCTTGTATAGCTTATTATTGGACAAGCATTCACTCTCTCCACTACCAACATAGTGGTAGCAGTGTGTACCATCTACAAGATGCATTGCAGGAGCTCACCAAGGCTCCTTAGACAGCATCTTCTAAACCATGACTGCTAACATATAGAAGGACAAGGGCAGCTGATGCATGGGAACACCATCCTCCAAGCCACTCACCATTCTAACTTGGAAATACATCGCCGTTCCCTCATTGTCGCTGGGTCAAAATCCTGGAACTCCCTCCCTATCGGCACTGTGGGTGCACCTACATCACATGGACTTCAGTTCAAAAGGTAGCTCACCACCACCTTTTCGAGGGCAATTAGGGATGGGTAATAAATGCTGGCCTAGCTAGCAATGCCCACACCCCATGAATGAAAATAATTTTATAGTGTACTGTTTTCCATATTAGTCCTCCCAAAGTATAGCACTTCACACTTCTCCACATTAAACTCCATCTGCCTTGTTTCTACCCATATTCCCCAATCCTGTCTGTCATCCTGAAGCCTATAACTCTTCATCATTATATACTGCTTTGCCAAGTTTTGTATCATCTGCAAACTTTATAATGCTGCTTCTTACATCTGAGCCTAGATCATTTATAACATTTAAAAAGGGCAATGGAACCAAAGCTGACCCTTGGAGAATACCACTGCAAGTCAGCTCCAAGTATGCAAAATATCCACCACTACCACACTTTGCTCCATGTCACGAAGCCAATTTCCTATCCATATGACCCCTCTCCCCTTAATTCCAAGGGCTTCCAGCTTCTTAACGAGCGTCCTGTATGACACTTGGTCAAATGCTTTCCGAAAGTCTACATATACATCTGCTACATTACCTTGATGAACCATCTCTGTTACCTCAAAGAATTCTGTCACCTTCATCGGAGATGATTTGCTTTTAACGAATCCATGGTGGCTCTCCTTGATTAACCTCATAACTTTCTCAATGAAAGTTTATTTTGTGCCTGATCATGGTTTCCAATAACTTCTCAACTACTAATGTTAGGTTGACTGGTCTGTAGTTTCCTAGATTATCCTGCTCCCCATTCTTGAATAATGGTATAACATTAGAAAGCTTATAGTGCTCAGTCACTACTACTCCTGTATTCAATGAAGATATAAGAATTGTGACCAGTGCCTCTGCTGATAGACACAAAGGTAGAAATAGCAACCTAGGGTGTATTCCATCTGAACCAGATGACTTACCAACTTCAGCAAAGCTGACATTTTTAGTATTGCTTAATCTATTACTATTCTATCCAGAACTTCCCCCTCCTCGTTAAGTGTAAACTTCACATCATCTGTTTCCTTTGTGAAGACAGATGCAAAGTACTTATTTAATACTTTTAGCCATGTTGCCTGGCTCTCTGTGATGATTTTCTTTTGGGTCCTTAATAGACCTGACTTTTTCCCCAGCAAGCTGCTTACATTGTATATGTTTATATGCATATAAAATATTTTAGGGTTCAGCTTAATGTCACCAGCTAATCTTTTCTTGCTGCCTCTCTTTGCGTCCTGTATCAACTTTTTCAATTCCCTCCTGTATTCTTCATAATTTTCCTGATCATCAACGGAGCTTTACTCCTGACATTTGAAATAAACTTCACTTTTCTGATTTTTTTTTTTCAGTTGTCATCTAGAACACATTAGATTTGGATGCTCTACCTTTTTCCCTTCAAAGGAATATAGTTTGCACATGAACTGTCACTTCCTTGAATGCCCTCCATTGCTGTATTAGTGCTTTGCCCTTCAATCGAATGTTATTAAATCACTGAAATTAGCTCTTCCCCGGTTGAGCATTTCTACCTTCATTTTCGATAAGGACTACGTGAAATATGTACGTGGAATCCTTCTGTATACTAGTTTCCTAGGTGACTGAGATGCTTGTATTCGCTATATTGTACAAGATAGCAAAGTGATTTTGCACTGACTTGTACAAACTTCTCCCACAACTAAGACCCTGGGGAGAGAAGCAATGGTGTTGTAGCTTTGGAGTATCTGTCCATGTTGCCTAACTTAAATGTCAATTTCTTGAGTAAGTGATGCTGCAGGATTGTGTCAGGAAGCAGTTTCTCAATGCAGTACAAGTACAGTATGGTATTGTTTTTCTCTTTAGCTGTGAGCTTGATCAGAATATGATTGTACCACACCTTAAATGCTAAAAACAATGTTGTTTCTCAAATTGAAACTATTTTGTTGTGAATGGTGTACTGTAACAAGGTAAATTAGGTCATTGCTACATGACCTGATTAGTACTTTTACATTTTGTTCAGTAATGTCAGTAGTTACTGAATTATGTAAATCTGGTTCGTCATTAAAAAAATCTTAACTAACTGAAGTATTTATTATCCCAGAATGGAGATGGCGCATTGTTTTAGTAGTTGCTGTCAATTTTATTTGTGGTTGGCCATTTTTAAAGCTCTTCTGTTGGTAACTGAAACTTCTGTTTTGAATGTGTTCATTTGAAAGATGTCTGCAGAGCTGTTTTGTCTAAAATGGTTTTGATTCATATATGTTAACAAAAATATAAATAGCATCTTCTCTTAATACTTTGTAATTTGTATTAGTACCTTTGATACTTTATGCAGCTTAAAGCAGGAATGATTTTGTTTATTTTGTCCGAATTGTGAAATGTGAAACATGATATCATGTTTTGTGTCCCAAGTTCCTCCTTTTTAATCTTAATATTAACTGTCTTTTTTCCCAACTAGACACTTTCCCCTTTCCCCACAACCTAAATCCAAAGAAGATCATTTTTTCTAAATGATCAAATTCTAAGAGAAAAGAAATCCTATCTCTGGAGCTATATACTGTCCAGAAAACAACCCGTCAAGATGTTGATTTTCACAAGAGTCCAAATTGAAGCATTGCTATTTTTCTTATGCCTTGGAAGTTTGAATCATGTGAGCTGGTACTGAGTGCATTGACAGGCTGATGACTGACTTCATTCCTCACAAATATATCATATCTGTTATTAGGCTGTTGGTGATCTGAATTTTATACTTAATGTCAGATCTACATAGCTGTGTTTGCATAGTTTACTGTAAAGTTCATGATGGTTCATTTGAGTTTTATCAAAAAAAAATAATGGTATTGCAGAAGCTACTTGTGATCTTTATTTGGATTATACATCTGCAAAGTGAATGATCGCTTCCAATCCTGTAATACTATTGTTTTAGCAGAATCTTTAGATTATAAGAGGCAGTTTTAATTATTTGTAAGTTTCTCAGAAATTACAGAAGATGTAATAATATTTCCTGGAATCTATGCTGGAATGTTGTATTAGTCAACTACTAGACTTTGCAGGACCAGGGAGTTAATTGATGCCTTGTTTGTCAAGCATGTTTGACATTTTCTGTCGTAATGATATTTCAATGTTTGTATAATGAGCCAGCAAGCCTCTTTTGATGAAGTTTATTTCCTCCTAATAATATTGCTTTGAAATGGAGCACCTAACCTTGTTAGATGCTTAGTGTCCACAGCAAGTGCTAACATGTCAGGAATTAGCAGTTAAATTCAAATCTACCTCTGTCCTGGCCCAACAATACACCTGAGCTCCAACCTGTAAGATTTTGGGTGTTTTTGCACCCCTTAAATATAGGAACAGGCTTGGCAGCAAAGCTTTGTTGCAAATCTACTTTATTGAGCAACGAACTGGTAGACTCCTCCATGATAGGAAATTATTCAGCAGGAATTAACAGCTGAAATTCACTTGCGAGAGTTCTTGGAGCCCAAAGTGATGTCAGTACTGGTCTTTCCTGTGGCCTGTTCGCTGACCCTCCCACTCATCACCCCTTTCCCCCTCAACGACTTCCGCAGTAAGGGTTTGGGGAAGGAAGCAGCAGGCGATAGGGAGGCAGTAAACAGGAGGATCAAGGAGGGAAGTGGCAAGTGGGAGGGTTGGGGAGGCAAACAGTTGGGAGGGAGGTGGCGAGCGGGGGTCAAGTTGAAAGAGTTCTTAAGTTACTTAGAGTTGGTAAGAATTTTAGGCCAGCTAATACCACTGATCTAGTCATTTTGCAGCAGCTGGTTTTGTAGAATTATTGAAGGAAGACTGATCCCAAAGACATTGACATATTAAAAACAAAAGGGCATTTCTACAGAGTTTTTGGAAAGTTTTGGATTCCTAGCCCAGATCTTCAAATAATAATGCATAGGCACTTATGAGGTTCCATCCTGGTACATTTTAAACTCTGCACCCTTCAAAATACTACCTTTCCCCAATTCACTTTTGGATACGTTGTGAGAGACACTTCACTTTAAAAATGGTGTACCAGTTTATTAATTCAGATTTCATAGATTTTTAACTTTAAAATCTGTAGGTGGAATAAATGCCCCTATTTCTCCAAAAACTATCTCAACAGTTGTTCTCCTTCCTGGGATTCCAATCTCTCTTCACCACAATGCTCTCTTCCCCAGCCGATGTCCCCTTCTGATGTTTTTTCGCCCTTCAGCATTCACCTAATTTACAGGGTCATGACGCTCTAACTTCACCCTCCACTTCAGAAGAGCAGCCTCTCCCCAAATTCTCAGACATTTTACTTCTGCTTGGTTATGTTTTTGATGTGAAGAAATTACTGAATTATTGTCTTCTCTAGCCATAGCAGTTTTAAGTAAAGAAAACACTCACTCAAGCTGAAAAATTAAGGTTACCTTTTTGGATATTTTCTATCATTTCAAAAACAAGCCCTCCTAGGCTCTTATTTTGAGCTTGATAAATTGAAACAGAAGTTTTGAGCCATCATTACCAATTTAACTTTGCATCTGAAATACAAGCTACAGTATAAAAACTAGTATGCTTTTCTCATGTATGGTAATGTACTGGTTATGGTAATGTGTTACAGTTCACTCAGTAAGTTGCTGACAGGCACTTTGTAGTCTGGAGTTAAGGATGGAGATGGTAGAAGCTCCAACATTCTTTTCCATCACATGGCTGACCAGGAAACTCTCCACTTACCGCCTGCCATTGGTATGTATTGGAAGGACTTGCAGGTTGATGCTTGACCTGTTAGGCCACCCTATGAGTGCACATAATGGTGATCAGGTGGTGATTAAGTCCTGGGATGGGGGTCGAACCTGGTACAGAGGCAGGGATGCTACCCACTGCCAACTCTGGTTGCGGTACTGAACCTAGAGGTTGAGAGTTCAAATGCCCTCATGGTAAACTTAAAATTGAACTCAGTAAATCTGCTCATTTGTGGACTAGCATATTACTGTGTCAGTGGCTGGGGGGAGTTTATTATTCTCCCTATGGGTAACACCTATAGTAACGTTTTTAAAAATTAAGCTTTGTTTTTGTTTCTGTTTGTAGTCCACATGCACACATTATCTTGATATTGGTGCTCATAACAAAATTCATTTTGCATGTGGATGGAAAAAAATCAGGAAACTGGCCAGGATGCTCACCACCACCTTCTGGAGGGCAGTTAGGGATGGGCAATAAATGTAGGCCTCGTCAGCGATGCCCACACTCTTGTGAAAAAAATAAATTTTAAAAACCTAATTCTGGCCTCTTTATCATCCCTAATTTTAGTCGCCCCACCATTGGTAGCTGTTCCTTCAGTTGCATAAATCTTCGCTCCCTCCACCTCTACTTTAATTTTATTCCTTTAAGACATTGCTTTAAACCTACCTCTTTAACCAAGCTTTTGGTTGTTGGACCTAATATCTCTTCCTGTGGCTCAGAGTCATTTTGTTTTATGTTACTCCTGTGAAGTATCTTTAGGTGTTTTATCATTCTAAAAGGTGCTGTATAAACATAAGTTGTTGCTTGGAAGGCAAATTTTTATATATGCTAGTCAAGCATGCTGTTATGAGTAATGGTGAATCCCTGTGTTTGATATAAATTCTGAAGTATAACTGGGGTTTGGTGGTCCCAGATCAGTTTCGAGGCTGATCTAAAGCTGTATCCTCCTATTAGAAATATGTGGAACTACCTTATGATACAATTAGTTCCTACCTGCCTGTGACATCACTGAAGTAGCTTGGAAGAGAGGAGATTTGAATTGACCAGAAGTATTTTGCACCTGCTAAAAATGAAACATTAAAGCAGAAAACTTTAGATAAATACAACAGATCGTCGGCAT
This sequence comes from Cetorhinus maximus, assembly GCF_964194155.1. NCBI lineage: Eukaryota > Metazoa > Chordata > Chondrichthyes > Lamniformes > Cetorhinidae > Cetorhinus > Cetorhinus maximus. The sequence goes on from NC_135895.1 coordinate 57,157,307, forward strand.
CTGTGCAAAGAACGGAAAATATGTTGTAACCTTTCATCGAAACTGAAATGAAAATAAACAAGCATTTGAACAGATTCAGAACAAAAGGGAGGGGAAAACAGCAATTTTTGCTTTTGATGAAATAGCAGTGGGATAACTTGTGGCCTGCTTTAAAAGGAAAAATAGGAAAGTTTTGATTGCTCTCATGATCATTGCATCAAATAATGGGAATAAATTAAGGACATACTGGTAAGTGAAGCCAAATGCATGTGAATGCCTGAAGCAATGCGAGATAATTATAGTATAAAATTGAAACTAGAGAAGCTGGTAAAAATGGGGCACAGGTGGAAAACCTGAAGGGAAGAAAAGCAGGCTAAAACCAAAGATGCAGATTGCTCTGACAATACTGTATTGTGACTGAATTTCCGATTGTCATTCCATCTTCTCTCCTTTCTCCTCCACACCCCCCACTTCTCACTTCCATGCTTACAGACCCATCCAGTATCACTTGGATCCTCTGAAAGAAGTGAGGTTAAGGTTGAAGGCTTAAGGAACTGTTGTTCCAGTCAGTAGACTGAATATTGTCCAGGGGAAAAGTTATTGCAAATGTGAAGTGGCAGTTCAGTATCATGTGTGACAGAAGGGAAGTATTTAGCAAAGTAGTCAGTTTGTCAACACTTGGTCTCTGCAATGGATAGGAAATCCACTCAGCTTTTTAGCTATTTCCCTTCTATTTCCTTCAAAGCAAATTGAAATTCATCCCATCAATGCTTCCTTTCGCCTGCATTTTTTGCCTCTCCTCTCCTTTTGTTCTGACTCTATTTAAATGACTATTCAATTTTTACTTTTCCAATTCTGATGACTGGTTACATCCAAAATCTTAACTTGTCTTTTCTTTCCACAGATGCTGGCTGATTTCACTTACAGTTTGTTTCCAGCCTTTCTATTTTTCTCAGAAGGACTTATCTCTGAGGTAGACGTTTATTTTTTTTAAAATTTATATCTTGGATGAGCCCCATTATGACCAAAACGCACAATCTACACTGATGCTTCAGTGTTGTAAAACCCTTTGGGTCCTCCTGAGAATTTGATGTACTATGTGAGTGTATTTTTTATCTTCTCTGCTGTCCCTGCCCAGACTTTCTTCACTTTTTATGAAGTGGTGGTGACAGGTAACCGAGCAGATTATTCACTTGTCTTCTCTCATAAAGAATAGTGGGAGACAAGTAACACAAATCTTTGTTCTTTTTAAAGCAGGAACACCATACTTTAAAATAGCCATGCTAAAGCACCAATTTTAAAGCACTGCATATGTTTTACAGCTTATACAGTGCTCATAACTAGGGATAATTATGCTGTCTGCCTCCCTCTTTGGCCTTTGACATACCTGCTGCACATATTTCCCTGATAAATGTGAGCATGCATCTACTTGCTATTATTTCCAAGTGTTGTTGAGCTTGAGGTTGTCAACAAAATGTTACTGAGTATCATTGATTTGCAACTCTGTCCATATATATGTGTGAAGTCTGATATATATAGTTTAGTTTGAGGGTAGTGTGAACTGTCCCATTTGAAATAATTATTGATAAATTTTTTAAAAAGTAACTGGCTTGAATTTGGTTCATTTCCTTACTAAAAATTTCACATATTGAAAAATTTTATTCAAATAAAAAAAAATGTTTGCACTTCAGTCTTTCAATTAGCAAATCGATTTCCTTTTGCATTATTTATTTTGATGGAAACTAACTTGTTGGACAGACCAAAAGAACATTTTAATAATAAGCAATTTATCTAAAATAGAATAATTTCCCTTTAGCATGCACTACTCAAGACTTGAGCTTAAACTTTCATATAAATGTGGGTATAATTTGTTTTAAAAGCAGTTCAGAGTTTTAGCACAGAAGAAATTCTTCAGCACTATCTGACTTGCACTTAATTTGGACCCTTCTTGGATGCTGATTTTACATAATCCTATTTTCTTGCTTTGTTGTACTTTTACTGCCTTCTCCACATGAACTTTAAATATCCAGCATCTTCTTGAATGTATTGATCACTGATAGTGGCAAAACATTTTCCCATTCTTTGGAAAATGTTTTTTCTAATGCATACCTTTTATTTATCAAGAGCTTATCTTTAGATACCCACCCATACAAATAATCTACCTGTTTATATTGTTTCTTTTATTATTTTGAACACCTCTATCAAATACTCATCAATCCTCTCAGTTCAAGAGAATACAGCCTTGTTGTTCTGTCTCTTTTCTGTTGTCTATATATGCAATTTTTTTGTATAAATAAACATACCTTCTGAACTAAGGTAATTTTTAAATTGGGAGTAGGCCCCTCAAGCCTGTTCTACTATTCACCTGGATGATGGCCAGCTCCATTTATCTGCCTTTGATCCATATTCTTTGCTACCCTTACCTAATAAAAAAAAACTGTTAATCTCTGTCTTGGAAATGTCAATTAACCTAACATCCACGGCCTTTTGGGGAAATAATTCTGCATTTCCACTACCCCCTTGTGTTTAAAAAGTGCTCTTTGGTTTTGCTTCTGAATAGCCTTGCTGTAATTTTAAAATTGTGTCCCCTGTTCTGGATTCCCCCATGAGAGAAATTGACTTCTGTGTATCTACTCTGATGAATCCATTTATCATTTCAAACACTTTGATCACCCCTCAACCTTCCAAATCAAAGTTTATGCAACCTGTCCTCATGCTTTAACCCTTTCAAGTAAAAATACACTGTATTGCCCCTCATGGGCGGGCGGGCCCGACCGACTTGGTGGCGGATGGGCAGCCGATCGCCACCGCCGAAACGGGCCCCGCCGCCATTTTAAGTGGGGGTGGGGGGGGCAATTAGGGCCCGCCCAGCTTGTCGCCCGACGGGAAGCGCTATGCGCTTCCTGTGTGGGCGGAGGGGGGCGATTCCCCAACTGCCAGAGTGCGCTCTTTCGCGCATGCACGTGAAAGAGCGCACATCTCCCTGAGGCAAAGTGCTGCCTCAGGGAGATCGCTGAAACCCTGTGAAACTCTAAAAATAGAAAAATTAAAAATCATTACCATGTCCCCCTCATTGAAAATGTCACATGAGATGGGACATGTTACTGAAGAACGCAAACACTTTATTAAAAGTTTTAAAATCCGATATCAAACCTCATCCCACTACTGGATGAGGTTTGTAAAAAAAAACTCACTTACCCGTTGGGCCCGTGCGCCGACCTGAAGTTCACACAGGCCCCTCAAAATCCTGGTTGATTGGAGAGTTAATGGCCTTAACAAGGCCTTTAATTAATGGCGGGCGCGTGTCCCGCTGCATAGCACGCCTGTTGACCGAAATATCGCGATGCCGCGCGCTGACGTCGGGACGCTTGCGCGACATTTTAAGTGCTGGTGTGCGGACTCTGCCACCCGCATGTCAGCCAGAAGATTCTGCCCTGTGTATATCCTTCTTGAGGTGCGGTGCCCAAAACAGAATGCAATACTTGTTATGACCACAGCCGGTGTCAATTACTGTGCAAACCAAATCCCAGAAGGAAACTTGGCTTATGGGCCATAACTTTTTTTGTATTCTGAAACAGAAGACGACATACCAATTGCAGCAGTAAGATGTCCAGGAACACTTTTTTGGGATTTTAAAAATTAAAAGTTAAAAGTTTTATTAACAAAAATAAAAGAAACCATAAGAGCACAAGATTACAATTACATAATTAGAACATAACATAACTTAAGAAATAGGAGCAGGAATGGGTATTCAGCCCCTCAAATCTGCCCCGCCATTCAATAAGATCATGGCTGATCTGCCCCAGGCCTCAACTCTTCTTTCGTGTCAGCTCCTCATAGCCCTCAACTCCAATATTTCAAAAACCTATCTACCTCCTCTTTAAATACTTTCTGTGATCTAGCCCCCACAACTCTCAGGGGTAGAGAATTCTAGACATTCACTACCCTCTGAGAGAAGAAATTCCTTCGCATCTCAGTATTAAGTGATTGTCCTCTTATTCTGTAACTATGTTCCCTAGTTTGAGAATCCCCCACTAGTGGAAGCACCTTCTCAACACCTGCCCTGTCAAGCCCCCTCAAAATCTTGTACATTTCAATAAGATCACCCGTCATTCTTCTAAACTGTAATAAATAAAGGCCTAACCTATTGAGCTGTTCTTGATATTTATCCCAGGAATCCGCCTAGTGAATCTCTTTTGAACTGTCTCCAATGCCAGCATATTCTTTCTTAAATATGGGGACGAAAACTGTACACAGTACTCCAGGTGCAGCCTCACCAACACCCTTTACAGTTGTAACAAGACTTCCCTATTTTTAAACTCTAACCCCCTAGCAATACAGGCCAAAATCCCTTTTGCCTTTTTAATTGCTTGCTGCACCTGCATGCTAACTTTGTGTTTCATGCACAAGAACACCCAGATCCCTCTGCTGCACTTTTTTTTTGGAGTCTCTCTCCATTTAAATAATAGTCTGCCTCTTGATTCTTCCAACCAAAGTGCATGACCTCACGCTTTGCTACATTAAACTCCACCTGCCAAGTTTCGCCCATTCACTCAACCTGTCTCTATCCCCTTGCAGATTCATTATGTCCTCATCACAACATGCCCTCCCACCTATTTTTTTAACATCAGCGAATTTGGATACATTGCACTCTGCCCCCTCCTCCAACTCATTAATATAGATAGTAAATAATTGAGGCCCTAGGACTGATCCTTGTGGCACTCCACTAGTTACATCTTTCCAACCTGAAAAAGACCCATTTAATCCTGCCTCTGTCTTCTGTGTGTTAACCAATCCTCAATCCATGCTAATACATTACTCCCAATACTGTGAGCTCCTATCTTGTGCAATAACCTTTTATGTGGCACCTTATCGAATGCCTTCTAGAAATGCAAATATATTACATCTACCGGTTCCTCTTTATCAACTCTGCTTTTTATATCCCCAAAGAACTCTAGTAAATTTGTCAAACGTGATTTCCCTTTCACAAAACCATGTTGACTCTCTTTGATTGTGTTAAGGTTTTCTAAATGTCCTGCTATTTCTTCCTTAATAATGAACTTTAGCATTTTCCCAACGACAGATGTTAGGCTGACTAGCCTATAGTTTCCTGCTTTTTGTCTCCCTCCCTTCTGGAACAGAGGTGTCACATTAGCGGTTTTCCAATCCGCTGGGACCCTTCCGGAATCCAATGAGTTCTGGAATATTTCAACCAATGCTTCCACGATCTCTGCAGCCAGTTCCTTCAAAGATTAATCTTACAAAACATTCCCCCAAAAACATTCTACTTGGTCAAACCCACAAGTAAGCACCTTGCAGGCAACACTCCCTTTATAGATGTTAACTATAAAAGAAATCCAGTAAATATTACATAAGACAAACTGCTGTAGCCTCAATAAAGGTGTACCACATGACCTTTACCCTTTTGCACTCTGCGGTGGAATTCACTTCAGAATAAAATTATTGCTGCAGCCCAAGACTTTTCTGGCTTGACTGGGTGGGTGATTCAAACTGCAACCTCCTCCAGCCCAGTGCTCCATCCATCTCTAGCTCTCTCTGCAGCTCAGCAGCTATCCACAGCTACTCTAATATACCTTATTTCCCCTTTCATCTTAGTTCCATTGTTCTCACACACCTCTTTGAAACTCAAACCCTTCCAAATATAAGACCTTCATGTTTCCATCTTGTCTTTGCTTTTGGGTCAGTAAAATATCTTATCCCCACTACTTGTTTACCAATGGACTCCTGCAATATGTAAACATTTTCTTTGCACTTCTGACTCTGGAGAAGAAGCTAGTTATTTGGTGAGTATCTGGTAAGTGACTAAGGTTTATTATATTCCTAAGGTTCGAAATAGTCTAGCAACTGGTGGTAAGGTTAATAAAACAAAAATAAAATATATAATTAAATAGTTAATTAGAACATGTTAAGGATGTCAGGACAGGTGATGTGTCACAGCTGTAGCATGTGGGTGCTCCTGGATGCCAGTTTGATCCAGGGCAAACACGTTTGCAGTAAGTGTTTGAAGTTTGAGCAGCTTCAGCTCAGAGTTTGAGCTGGAGGTTGAACTACAGACACTGCGACGCATCAGGCAGGGGGAATGTTTCCTGGATTCTTTATACCAGGAGGCAGTCACACTTTTTAGGACAGGGTCTTCTAACTTGGTCAGGGACAGGAGGGTGTGACTGCAAGTGAGGCAGGTAAGGGGACCCAGAGGGCAGGAGCGCAAGCCTCTGCAATTGTCCAACAGATTTGAGGTTTTTTCAGCTTTTTTGGATGAGAGTGGGGGCTGCAGGGCGGATGAACTAACTGGCCATGGCACTGTGGTACTGGACGCCATTCAAGTGGGGGAAGCAAAATGGAATGAAATGATAGGGGATAGTATGGTCAGAGGGATTGACACCGTTCTCTGCAGCAAAGAATGGGGATCCGGACTGCTGTGTTGCCTACCCGGTGCCAGGGTTGAGGACATATGCTCGGGGCTGGAGAGGAACTTGCAGTAGGAGGGCGAGGACCCAGTCGTCGTGGTCCATGTAGGTACCAACGACATAGGCAGGACAAAGGAGGAGGTTCTGCATAGTCAATATGAGGACCTAGACACCAAATTAAGAAGCAGAACCTCAAAGATCATAATCTCTGGATTATTACCTGGGCCTCGTGCAGATTGGCATAGGACAAATCAGATTAAGGAGTTGAATGTGTGGCTCAAAGAGTGGGAGAAGTGGGTTCTGGTTTATGGGGCACTGGCACCAGTACTGGGGAAAGTGGGATCTGCACCGTTGGAACAGTCTACACCCGCATCATGCTGGGACCGGTGTTCTTGCAAGCCGCAAACTAGGGAAGTAGAGAGGGTTTTAAATTGAATAGTGGGAGCAAGGGATCAAATTTGGGAAGATGTGGTAAATCACAGATCAGAGATCAGAGACAAGGCAAAAGAAAAAGGTACTATTACGGGAAATGAAAAACAGACAGTGACAGGAAGGGATAGAGAGTACAAATCTAACAGTAAATCAACAGATGAAACTAGAGGTTATATAAAAAAGAATAAAAAGATAAGACTAAAAGCTCTGTATCTGAATACACGTAGCATTTGAAACAAAGCGGATAAACTTAGAGCGCACAGAGAAATAAATAATTACGATTTGACATCCATTACGGAGACATGGCTGCAGGAGGACATGGATTTGGACCTGAATATTGAAGGGTACAGGATGTTTGGGAAGGATGGGAAGTGAGGAAAAGGTAGAGAGGTGGCTCACTTTGCTCATGATGGTATGAGTGCAATCGAGAAGGATGACCTAAGTTCAGGAAAGCAGGATGGGGAAACGGTTTGGGTAGAGATGAAAAATGGTAAAGGCAAGAAGTTACTGGTGGGAGTCGTGTACAGGCCCCCTAACAGTAACCATATGGTAGGGTGGAGCATAAAGGAAGAAACAATTGGAGCTTGTCAGAAAGGCCGGCAATAATCACGGGAGATTTTCACAGAATCTCAGTGCAGAAGAGGCCCTTTGGCCCATCGAGTCTGCACCGACACGTGAGAAACACCTGACCTACCTATCTAGTCCCATTTACCAGCACTTGGCCCATAGCCTTGATCGTGCTAATTTACATATCGACTGGAAAAGTCAGGTGGGCAAAGATAGCCTACAGGAGGAGCACATTGAATGTTTTTTGGATAATTTCTTAGAACAGCATGCCCTGGAGCCAACCAGAGAGCGGGCTATACTAGACCTGGTATTGTGAAATGAGATGGGAGTAATTAATGATCTCAGTGAAAGTGCCCTTTGGTAGCAGCATCCATAATATGATTGAATTTTGCATTCAGTTTGAGGGAGAGAGGCATGGGTCTGAGACTGTTTTTAAACTTAAATAAGGGCAATTATGAGGGCATGAAAACTGAGCTGGCTAAAGTGAATTGGCAAATTAGGTTAAATGATAGGTCAATAGAGATGCAGTGGCTAATATTTAAGGGGATATTTCAGAATGCACACAATAGATACATTCCAACGAGTAAGAAAAAGTCCAAGGCATAGATACACCATCTGTGGTTAACTAGAAAGGTTAAAGATAGTATCAGACTTAAAGAGAAAGCATATAATTGTGCAAAGATGGGTGGAAGGCCAGAAGATGGAACAGCAAAGAAAGACTAAAAGACTCATAAGGAGGGGAAAATTAGAGTATGAGAGAAAGCTAGCCAGAAATATAAAAACAGATAGTAAGGGAATATATAAATAAATATTTTTTTTTTAAAAATCAAGAGCTAACAAAGTGAGCATTGGTCCTATAGAAAGTGAACCTGGAGAATTGATGATGCCAAACAAGGAGATAGCAGATTAATTGAACAGGTATTTTGCATTAGTTTTCACTATAGAGGATACAAGTAACATCCCAGAAGCTGCAATAAACCAGGAAATGGAAGTGGGGAAGGAAGTCAGGAAAATTACAGTCACCAGAGAAGTAAGTGGTACTGACAAGAGTCCAGGTCCTGATGGACTTCATCCTAGGTTCTTAAAAGAAGTGTCTAGTGAGATAGTTGATGCTTGGTTTTAATTTTCCAAAATCTCCCTAGTTTCGGGGAAGGTCCTATTAGTTTGGAAGATAGCAAATGCAGCTTATTCATTATTCAAAAAGCGAGGGAACCAAGCGGGAACCTACGGGCCAGTTAGCTTAACATCTGCCGTAGGAAAAATGTTGAAAGTTATTATTAAAGAAGTTATAGCAGGGCACTTGGATAAGCTCAAGGTCATCAGCCAGAGTCAGCATGGTTTTGTGAAAGAGAAATCATGTTTAACCAACTAATTGGAATTCTTTGAGGAAGTAACATGCTGTAGATAAAGGGAAACCATTGGACGTACTCTACTTAGATTTCCAGAAGGCTTTTGATAAAGTGTCACATTAAAGGTTAATGTGGAAAATAAAAGCTCATGGTATAGGGTGTGACGTATTGGCATGGATAGAAGATTGGCTAGCTAACAGGAAGCAGACAGTAGGCATAAATGGGTCTTTTTCAGATTGGCAAGATGTAACGAGTGGCGTGCCATGGGGATCAGTGCTGGCACCTCAACTGGTTACAACTTATATAAATGACTTGGGTAAAGGGATTGAAGGGATGGTTGCCAAATTTGCTGATGACACAAAGATAAGTAGAAAAGTAAGTTGTGAAGAGGACATAACGAGCTACAAACAGAGATAGATGGGTTAAGTGAGTGGGCAATGATCTGGCTGATGGAATATAATATGGGAAAATGTGAAATTGCCCATCTTGGCAGGAAGAATAAAAGAGAAGCATATTATCTAAATGGTGAGAGATTGCAGAGCTCTGAGATGCAGAGGGATCTGGGTATCCTAGTGCATGAATCACAAAAGACTAGCATGCAGGTCCGGCAAGTTCTTAGAAAAGCTAATAGAATGTTATAATTTATTGCAAGGGGAATTGAGATCAAGTAGGGAGGTTAAGCTTCAGTTGTACAAGGCACTAGTGAGACCACATATAAGATCCTGAAGGGTCTTGACAGGATGGATGTGGAGAGGATGTTTCCTCTTGTGGAAGAATCTAGAGCTAGGAGTCACTGTTTAAAAATAAGGGATAACCCATTTAAAACAGATGAGGTGAATTTTTTTCCACTCGGAAGGTCGTGAGTCTTTGGAATTCTGCTTCCACCACCTTTTTCAGGAAGGGAGTCTTTGAATATTTTTAAGGCAGAAGTGGATAGATCCTTGGTAAGCAAGGGGGTGATAGGTTATTGGGGGTAGGTGGGATGCAGATTTCAGGTTACAATCACATCAGGCATGATCTTATTAAATGACAGAGCAGGCTCGAGGGGCTGAATGGCTCCTTTTTCATTTGTATATGTTTACGGAATAAGACACTACTCCCCCAAAATATTAAAAAATAACATCCATTCTAACAATACTCAGCCTTGGTCAGAACCAATCATATGTACAACTGAAGCATAACTTTCCCCCATTTGTATTCCAAAAATAAAGGCCAACATTCTACTAGCCTCCTTATACCTGCGACAAGTTTTTGGTGATGTGTGCCTGGGCACCCAAATCTTTGTTCCTCTACATTTTGTGAATTTTTGCCGATAAGAAAATATCCTGACTTGTCTGTCTTGGCTCCAAAGTGGATGACCTTATACTTGTCCATATTAAATTCCATCAACTACAGTTTTATCCACTTATTCTGTCTGCCTCTTTTTTTAAATTCCTGCTGCTGCTTACAGGACTTGTTCCTCCTAACTTAGCATTTTATGCCAGTTTTGTTTTATATGGAAAGGTTCTGTGACCCGTTCACCCTACCCAGTATTTGTCAGAGTGTAATGCTTTTTTGATGCCAGATTTGTATGAAGAATAAAGGTTAATCTTCCTCTGTATTTTAGCTGAAAATCAGTGTATAGCCCAGCAATAGAAGCCAGATATCCCCTGTTCATTTCCTGGATTGTACTGTGCTAAGTTAACTGACCTGACAATATAAGTACTACAGTTGGTTTTGATCTTTGTAGGCAAGGGAAAGGTTTAGCAGCCAATGATCCTGTTTCTGATGGTTATCCAGTTGCCTCTGCTGAAGTGTTCTTATGTGAATATCTGTTAAGAATGAAATCCAGGCTTGGTGCCAGAAGTTAAATAACCTATATGAACTCACTGGGATGATGCATGAAGGATGGTCAGTTGGGTGAGGTAAGGAGGCCAATCAGCATTTAATGATCTGTACCTCAACAAGAGTTGATGCTTCAGGAAAAGAAACAAATTTATCATTCGTGTGGGTAGTCTTGTTTTTTAATCAACTTCCATATATTGTATGTTCATGTGTTGTTACCTTCATGAGCTGTCGCCAATGGTCCAGCTTCAAGACACAATGAAACTAGAATAGATTTTTAACACATTTCAAACTAATTCTTTTGAATATTTAATTCAAGGTTTTAAAGGAGGGAATTAAATTGCATTTCCCAAAAAAGTACCATATTGAAGTTAGGACAGACAAATAATGCCCTTGACCTGGGTCTTTTGGTTGCCAGAATATCCAGAATTCCTCTGCCCCATACTCTTGGTTACACATTTTTGCTTCAGTAAAACCTATGTATGCTTCACCAGAATCCTAAAAATTAATGAGAAATTACATATTTTTCATCCAAATCCCAGGAATATTCAGAACATCTGTAAGCCCCCTTGCATCGCTTTAAGATGGCAGTTGCTAGGCCTTAAACTGCCATGGTTATTTTGGGTAACATTTGTATCTGTTAATCAGCCCCCAGAGAGCACTATATGCGCACTGGACAGTACCAAGTTAGGTTAACAGGTTTTTGTCTCCAGCTGGTGTTATCCCATCTAATGATCCATGGATCCAAAATATTTTTACCACCCACTCAGCTTGCAAAACACTCTTGTTGAGTAGGTGTAGTTGGGATCCAGAGTGTTAGAAAAGTTTCTTGGATCAAGGAAAGCAAGAACTAAAGAATTGCAGGAACACCTGAGAATTGTAGATAGGAGGTACTAGCAGGATATAGGTCTTTTTTTTATCAGATTGTGGGTCTTGGAAATGCCATCTTTGTGGTACACTAATAAACAAGGCCTAAAAATTCCAGTTTTGTTTGGAGCAGGACATTTAATATGCATCATTCTTTTTGTCACTTTCAGTATTGCTTTTTCTTTGGTTCCTTCTGTAATAATCTTGTTAAAAAAAATGGTGATTGTTTTACACACAAGCTGACATTAAATGTGAAATTATTAATACTCTATAAATTTCACACAGCCCCCTCTGTTCTCCACCCACCTCAATGGGTCTTCAAAAGTAATAATGACCAGTTGGATTTCTTTGGTCATCTATTTTATACCAAATTCTGAAACTGATCTTACCAACAGAAATAGTTCAAGGTTGCATTTTGATAGCATTGAAAGGGCTATTTTACCATTGACCATGTAGAATGGATGTTGTTTCTGATTTTTTTTTAATGTTTTTTATTTATGCTTTCTCTTACACCACGCACCCTACGACCTGCCCCACCATCCAATTTTGAATCTTACACTATATGTATGTTGACTTAAAAGTGTGGAGGACACTAGCAAAATAGACAGCGTCATGGTCTTCATTTTGGTCAAAGTAAAGCAGACAAAATAACTTTAAATAACTGAAGGAATGAGCAGAAGACCTGTGTGCAATTTGTCATTGGCCAAGCTTCTCGGAATTTTTATATAGAATTGCAAAGTATCTACAGTACAAAACCAGGCCCTGAGACCCGACTGATCTATGCCTGTATTTATACTCCACTTGAGCTTCCTCCATGTGTCAATGTTGCTTATGAAATTGTAGTTACTGCTTAGAACTGACCCTTCCAAAATCTCTCCTCACTATATTGTGGTTACTGGAAAACCACTTGGCATTATATTCCAAGATCAAAACCTTCAGTGCAAATTACTTCACTTTTTAATAGCATACAACAGCTCAAGTTTTATGTACAATAGAATTGCTGATTTTTGTGTTTTTAATAAATGTTTCTCCAGTATGTCACCATCGTTAAGTTTTTCAAAATCTTCATTGTAAATGTATGAAATGGAAGAACCAGGAAAATGTTTAGAAATTTGAAAATTGATTATCTTTTGCCTAAATGATGTTACAAACTGAATTCTGAAAAATTGTGAATTCTCTAAATTTGCTGCGTTACCAGCCTCCGCGTGTATAATAATTTTTGGTTTTTGATTTAGCTGCTAATAAATATGAAACATCAATTGTAAAATTGTGTTTTTAAACATTACCATTTAATAAGTTTAGTTTAAACTTTTGCTATAAATGTATTTACTAGCTGCATGATTGTGAAGTGTATATGTGCAATGCAAACTTTGTGGTGCTAAATTTGCAATAGAACCATAGAAACGTTATGGTGCAGAAAGAGGCCATTCTGCCCACTATGTTACGCACTAGCCAAAAAGAGAAGAAAGGAGCTAGCCATTCATTTTTAACTCTACTTTCCAGTACCTGGTCCATAGCCTTGCAGGTTATAGCACTTCAGGTGCAGCTCCAGGTACCTTTTTAAATGAGTTGAGCATTTCCACCTCAACCACCAATTTAGGCAGCAAATTCCAGAAGCCCACCACCCTCTGGGCGAAAAAGTTTTCCCTTGCGTCCCCTCTAATCTTTCAACCAATCACCTTAATTCCATGCCCCCTGGTAACTGATCCCTCAGCTAAGGGAAGCGATTCTTTCCTGTCTACCCTATCTAGGCCCCTCATAATTTTATACACCTCAATTAGGTCACCCCTTGGCCTCCTCTGTTCTAAGGAAAACAACCCTAGCCTATCCAATCTCGCCTCATAGCTACAATTTTCAAGCCCTGGCAACATTCTTGCAAATCTCCTCTGCACTTTCTCCAGAGCAACTATGTCCTTCTGTAATGTGATGACCAGAACCGTACACAAAGTTCCAGCTGTGGCCTAACCAACGTGTTATACAATTCCATCGTTGCATCCCTGCTTTTGTATTCAGTACCTCGCCGAATAAAGGAAAGCATTCCATATGCTTTCTTTACCACCTTATCCACCTGTCCTGCCACCTTCAAGGACCTGTGGGCATGCACTCCAAGGTTCCTCACTTTCTCAGCCCCCCTCACTAATTTCCTGTTTATTGAGTGTTCCCTTGTTTGCCCTCCCCATTGTATTACCTCCACACTTTCCTGGATTGAATTCCATTTGCCACTTATTCACCCACTCAACCAAACCATTGATATCATTCTGGAGTCAACAGCTGTCATTATCAACTATTCGGCCAATTTTTGTGTCATCTGCAAATTTCCCAATTATGCCTCCCACGTTTAAGTCTGAATCATTAATATATATAACAAATAGCAATGGCCAGAACACTGAGCCTACACCACTGGAAACCTTTTTCCATTCGCAGAAACATCCATCGACCATTGCCCTTTATTTCCTGTCACTGAGCCAATTTTGAATCCAACCTGCCGCCACCTCCTGTATCCCAGTGTTGTAAGTGTCTGATATGCAGGATGGGCTGGTTTCAACTTCAAAATATCTGTCTGCAGTTGGTTGATGCATAGGTCAAATTGACCATTTGTCACTTAGTTGATGCAAAGATATTTTGACATCTTGGAAGATTCCCTCATTTAAATACAATCTGATTTTGCACACACTGAACTATTCTCTAACTCTCTCTCAGGTCTGTGGGGTTAGAAAAATCTGCCTGTGTAAGTCTGAAGTCAAATTGGGCCATTGACGGAAATTTTTTTAAAATGTAAGCACCAGCAACCAAACACAAACCAGCAAAGTGATTTCTTTTTTTCAAAGTTATGCAGCCAACTAATTTTGCCAGCTCAGTTTCAATTCATAGCACCCTCGCCTTTGAATCAGAGGGTTGTGGGTTCATGTCCCACTCCCGGAAACCAAGAACTGTGATTGTACTCAAAAGAGTTGCAATCTGTGACTGTTGATAACTCGAAAAGAGTATCACAAGAAGGGGCTTTGTGGGTTTGAGGGATTAAGTTTTAAGTAGTTGACAATTACACAGTTTGCTTTTCACATGAGGACTTGCTCAGCAATAATCTAGTGGGTTGTGCACTTTCTGGCAGTTGCTTAATTGCTTCACTTCCAACCCAGATTGTGCTCATTTGTCACTTGGCATTTCTGTTAGGCGGTCGCTCTGATCACTCTTAGCACTCAAGGACTCGAGCATATAACCTGGGCTAATTCTTAGTGCAAAATTGAGTAAGTGTTGCATTGTTGAAGCTTTCAGATGAGATTTTAGACCAAGGTTCTGTCTTCTGTTCAGGTGTATGCAAATATGACATTATTGAAAATGTGGCATTACTGAAAGTGCAGAGAAGTTCTGTGTCCTAGCCAATACTTGGTTTTAAACTAACACCACTGAAACAAATTAACTGATTATGCATCTCACTTTTATTTGTGAGGTTACGTTTTGTGCAGATTTCAACTACATAACCAGAGTGATTGCATAGCAACAGTATTTCATCGATTGTAAAGCTGTTTGGGATGTCTGAAAACTTGGAAGTCACTTAAAAGTGCAAGTTTTATTTTTGGTTGTTTTGGATATACTACAATTGATATAAAGTTAGTCTGTTTTTAAAAAAATAAACAATAGGCTTTCTTTACAGACATTCCAAATAAGCTCTTTCAAAAATTTAAATTTTAAAACCTTTGGATAGTTGAGTAATTTATATGTAATTTTTTTAATAAGATACTTGTTTAAGGGCGTTTCATATGAAGAAGAAAGCATATAACCAAGTTGTTCTAGATTGTGGCTTTAGAGAATGGTTTGCTGGTGAAATTATATCTAATAAAGCTGGTCCACGACGATGACGAGAGTATTTTTTTGATGAACTGCCCAGTGATTTGGTTAGTGATATGTTCCAGTACCTGATCGTAGTCTTATTCTCCACTTGCATGAATAGATATTAGATCTTGCTTGAAATTCCCTGCATTTTGTGTGGTGAAAGGAGTGATTGATTAAAACTCATGGAGGGTAATACGGAGTGTTGTTTTTAAAAAAAAAAAATTGCAATTGTACCAAGATGAAAAGCAAAAAGTTCATGTCCTTTTTACTTCAGTGTTATGGTTTGCATGATTGTCATTTTTAACCATTTGCTTCTCAGACCTCGTACTTCAAAGTATACAGAGAAAAAAACAGAAGGTTGTGATTTCGTGCTGGAGCTGGAAATCATGCCCAGCTAAACAGCAATTTAAGTTGGTTGACCTTGCTCTGTTTGCTCTGCCAGTAGACTGTACCTTTAGAAGGAAGTGTCACATTTAAACATGGCTCAACTTTACTAGTAGAATCTCGCAATGTGTGATTTTTAAATGGTGTGAAGTTCAGTTTTTTATTAAGTTTATCCTTAGACTTAAATGCCATGGGAGCTCTTTTGGAATGTTAACAAAAATGCAAAGAAATTCAGTCGTCTTTTCTACATTTTTGTATTTTGTTTTGCACTTAGGCCTGCATTTTATTTTTATTCCTTCTAGCTTTCTTCCTTCCTGCATCTTCAAGGAAGATAGTGGGGGGGAGTAATACCATTCCAACTTGCCCATGGAGATGTTCTTTGTGTAGGTGCAAAAAAGTCAGTGCTGCCCAAGTACTCAACTATGAAGGCATCTCT
Organism: Cetorhinus maximus; assembly: GCF_964194155.1. Lineage (NCBI taxonomy): Eukaryota > Metazoa > Chordata > Chondrichthyes > Lamniformes > Cetorhinidae > Cetorhinus > Cetorhinus maximus. The sequence continues at coordinate 57,173,404 of NC_135895.1, forward strand.
GCCTAGTCCAATCATACAGGCATGTGAATTCTGATTGATTTCCTGATCCAGGTGTAATGGAGTCAATTGTGACATGTAGATTTGTTTCCATCCCAGCTGAGAGTTAACTTGGAGATTTGAATCTGAGTTTTTCCTCATCTTTATGGCAGTTTTGCACTGTCTTTACCAACTAAACTTTCAATTGAAGTTCCCAACTTGAGTGCTAATTCTCATTTCCCTTTAGCTCCTGCATTTTTATAGACACTGCACCATAGACACTCTCACTGATACTTCATAATTGCTAAGTAATGATGAAACATATGTTACTCATTTGAACAAGCTGAGATGAGTAAAATCCACTTGCTGGTGATTCATTTTGTATTAACTCAATGTAACAAGACTGCTGTTAAATTTTTGCCATTGAAATGAAGTTGGAGCTGGTTATCCAAACTTAATTGTGCATTATAGTTATTTGACTCAACTCAATGTACTTCATTTATTCATTTTTTTCATTGCAGAGTGTGCCCATTTGCTTCTAGCTCACAATGCTTTAGTAAAGGTGAAAAATGCTCAGGGATGGAGCCCGCTGGCAGAAGCCATCAGCTATGGAGACCGACAAATGAGTAAGGCAATCTACTTTCGTTTCAGTTAAAATTTGAAATAAACCAAGTTGCATTATTATATATCTTGTCCGCACTTCTTCAGTCAAGACTCTACTCCCAGTTTAATTTTATAACAGCTTTGGTGTAGTCTGTGTCTACAGAAAGAGAGCCATCTTTTGGAGAGCATCTATCGATATACAGTCCCCATCGCATATAGTGGATGTGTTGATGTCAATTTAATTTGCCCGCTATATGCGTTAGCCAGCGTAATTGTGTGTTTACCAGTCCATTCTCCGAGTAAAGCCACTGATATTTAGTGCACTGAGTAAATTTGTCTCCCACTGAGGGAATCTTCATCCTTCATTTCTCATTGCCCTACCCTTGAAAAATGGGTTTGTGTCAAACAGTTGTAGTTGCCTAAAGAGGATTGAGTTTAGCTCCTGGACGAACCAGAGTAGTTCTGTCAGATTCTATATTCAATATGAAGAAGCCATTATACCAGTTTTTTTGATTAGCAAGTTGGCACTTTAGGTGCAAGTTTGTGTTGAATCGAAGGAATATTCAGTCCAACTATTCTTTGGGGAAGTTTGTATTCACTTTAAAATAGCTACTGCCCAGCTTACAAGAAAATGCTGGAGACAAAGTTGCCTGCAATTCACAAGCAATTGGTTAAGGGATTTTGACCTGGTGCAATAGGATGCAACAATTGAATCAGTTTCACTATCTAAGTAGCAACTGCAGACCATCAGTGACTGAAGGTGGTTGGGTTGCTTAAAGGAATTGAACTTTGGTGAAATACAAATAACTGCTTTAACTGGCCAGTTGGCCTTTAATGTGGTTTAAATGGCACCTTTGTAATTAGTGCCTGGAGGGTGATAAATGGCGATTGTTGATGGTTGTTTGAGATAAACATGGATGGTGTAAATCAGACAGCCTAAGGCCCAGAATTTTAAAAAATTCATTCAGGGGATGTGGGCTTCGCTGCTGGGCCAGCATTTATTGCCCACCGCTAGTTGCTCTTGAGAAGGTGGTCGTGAGCTGCCTTCTTGAACTGCTGCAGTCCATGCGGTGTAGGAACGTGACTCTCTGTCCAGCCTACCAAACATTGTGGAGATACAACAGACTTGGCCTTGAAAGATGCTGTAAAGCTGCTTGTCCAATCACAAGCTGGTTTCTCTCTGCATTTACTTGGTGAGAGTGAGTGAGAACAAGCCTGGTGTAAATGCTGGGTACTATATCAATTCTCTATATCTGCAATGTTACAAAATTATAGCAGAGGGAACTGAAGCAGAAAGCTTCTGAAAAGTTTAATTTTGAGTAATCAAGATTTTTTTGTGTTGTGTTTAGTCACAGCTTTGTTGCGAAAACTTAAACAGCAATCAAGAGAAAATGTAGAAGAAAAGCGACCTCGATTACTAAAAGCTCTGAAGGAGGTAAGCTTGAAATTTTGTGCTTTTTTAAAGCCAGGGCTAATTTGAATTTGCTAGGTCAAAATATTTTTGCAGTGTTACTCCTGTTAAATACATGTCTAATTGTAATAATTGAGCTAAGGGATCAGTTAACTTTGCTCATCGTGATACTTTGTAAATAACATTACCTGAAATATGGTAAAATCTTTGAGATTAAATGGAGACTTAAATGTTGGCTTGGGCATTTGTGTTTCTGATTCCACACTGAGCTCCAGGGCTTGGTACTGCTGTCTTGGGGAAGAGTAAGCAGAAGTAACTTTCCCACGAAGAAGAAGGGAGTGAAGATGAAGGGGGTCATCCTAGCCTACTCTTGCATATCCCAGTGGTTCATTTGGGCTCGTGATTTGTAGTAGATGGCGTATGATGCAGTGAGACCATAGAAGGGGAAAAAAATAAATGGCTTGTAGCAAAAGTTGCGTAACAAACGTTTACCTTTTTTGTTTTTTCTCTTGTACGTAGTTCTTTGTCAGCTTCTGTCTTTCAACGTCATTTATTGTGCAAACTTCATTGCCGTGAGGACTGGAACTGTTGGAAAATTTAAAGCCTATAGCTGTTCTTGGTTTTAATTTTTTTTTAGCTGTTTAAAGGATGTCTATAAACTGTATAGTGATGTTGACTTTGTTTTGTTAATTAAATTGTGAATCACCACAAATAATCCACTTTTTAAAAAATGACACTTATGTAACAAGATTTATTCCAGTTTCCCCTCCTTCCTAATGCCAAAGAATCTAGCCAGTATGCCACCTGCACACAATTATATAACTGTTACCAGAAATTTAGTAACACCAAACCCATCAATCGACAATGCAATGTTCTTTATCTCGTGAACTAAACCAATTAAAGAATAAATTTAAACTTAAAATGCAGCTCCAAATTGTCTACAGCTGCCTGGGGGAAGGAAGGATGGAAGCATTGAAAATATATATAATATATCTTTGACATTTCTTTCTAGTAGATTGAAATGCCCTCTATTGTGTGAATCCTGTGTTTAGTACTTAGTATTTTTAATAGTACCTCAACCAGATTTTAATAATTGGTGAGAATGGTTAAAGAATATAATTAGTTTAAATCCATACTTCACAATTTACTAAATCAGTGCAACTTTGCACTTTAATTTTGAAAATGCTGTTATGATCCTGTTAGGGACTGTTAATGTTTAAAGAAGAAATCCAAACCCAACAATTAACTGACAGAAATACATAACAAGATTTCACTTTTTTAAAACAGAAACAGAATTTATTGTAAAGAGAAAGTGAACAAAGCACACACTATTAGCTTAACACTATTGCTTATAATGCCATAAATTTAGTTCTACTTTTTACTCCCCCTTACCCCAAGAGTTCCCTTATCTTAGAAAATCTTACAGGTTCATTCACTTTTCCTGAGACCAACCCAAAAGATATGCCCTCCAGAATTTACTTTAATTCTCTTTAGTATTCCAGCTATTCCCAAAGATATATATTTTTCATGGGGATCCTTCCATTAGCTTTTGACAAAGCGATCCTCCAGTTTTCTTTAAAAACCTCACGACTGTGGATTCTTCAGCCGCTTATCCTGACTTTGGATATGCATAGACAGTTTTTTCCCCACAGCTTCTGTACATCTCTTTCCAAGCTAACTAGTCAAGCAGACTGCTTTCTGCCACAAGGATCTCTGAGAACCATTGTAGATCTTTCCACTAGCTGCAAGCTAGGAAATACCACCCAACTGCTTTTCCCTTATAAAACCCAAACTGAACTGCCTGTCGGCAAGCGCGCGCATGCACACAAACACACACACACACACCCCACCCCCCCCACAATGCTCCACCCTGAATCACTATCTGCCTGGCAATGTGGCATGCTTTAGGATGGTTCAAACAGAAATACGAGCAAATTATTTAACCTTCAACTCGGCTCTTTGATTCTGTAGCCCAGACGAATCGTTTATTTTGCAAATGGAGTTTTACATCTCTTCCTCCAGACACCCTGGCTCCATTACAAACTTGGAGATGGATCATTCATTGTTCAAGTTTTTTTCCCTATCAACTCTGACCTTGCAAGACAAACATAGGTTAGCTTTTAAGCGTAATAAACCCAGACTTGTTTGAGTTGCATTTACATCAGAGTTGCTTAATCAGATGCCCTACTTTCTACAGTTAAAACTTTAATTTCTAAACTAAAACTATATTCTAAAATATGAATTATGAACTTGATATTCACAGCATTGAATCTTACTGAATACATCCATAGCAAACTAAATATTTATTTCTTGAGTAGTCTTGGAGACTTTTTGTGAGCCTTTTATGAACTATTAATATGAAATAACAAAAACAAATCGATAGAAAACTGGTACTATAAGTATAGTAATTATCCAAATACATTAAATTTTATAATTTTGAACATGTTCCCAAAGAAGGTACACTCTAGGCATCTGGAAATGGTAAAATTTTAAGGAAAATCTGAAATAATAGGATAGAATCTTTATTGAAGAAGACACATTGCTATGCCTGATGCCATAGAATATTTTCTTTTTCCAGTCCTTTGATTTGGTTGAGGTTAATCCTAATTGGTTACCTCCAATGAACATCAGTTAATAGTTTCGTGAATGGACATTTAATAATCTGATGGCCAATCCTATTCAAAAGCCTTTAAATTTACACACTTAGCATTAGCCTTGCAGCGTTATATTGCTATTTACATTCTAGTAGACCATCTTTATTGGAAAAAGTCCATGTTTTATAAGCATAGACTACATTCGGGTTTGAGCATGTAAAGGCAAATTACATTGTATCATATAAGTGCAATTCCCTTCTCCAACATGTGACTATTTAACCATCTCCCATTGGCATCCAATGGCATTACCGTCACTGAACCCCCACCAACTTCCTGGGACTTAACTTCTCTTTGTAGCCACAGTATTTTTACGGCTGGTCCAGTTAAGTTTCTGGTCAATGGTACGAGGCTGGGAATTCTGCAGCGAATAACGCACTACCTGACTCCCCAAAGTCTTTCCACTATCTACAAGGTACAGGCCATGAGTGTGTTAAAATACTCTCCATTTGCATGGATACCAACTCCAACAACACACAAGGAGCTCAGAACCATCCCAAAGCAAAGCTGACTGCTTGATCAGCACCCCATCCCCACCTTAAACATTTATTCCCTCCACCACCAGCGTACAGTGGCAGAAGTTTGTACCATATACCAGATGCACTGCAGAAACTGCCAAGGCACCTTCGACAGCACCTTCCAAACTTGCAATCTTTACCACCTAGACAGAAAAGGGCAATTAATGCATGGGAACACCACCACCTGCAAGTTCCCCTCCAAGCCCCATACCATTCTGACTTGAAACTATATTGCCATTCCTTCACCATTGCTGGGTCCAAATCCCGGAATTCCCTTCCTAACAACAGCATTGAGAGTGTATCTACATGAAATGGAGTGCAGCGGTTCAAGAAGGTGGCTCACCACTTGCTTCTCGACGCTCACATCCCAAGAAGAAACAATTAAAAATAAAGTAAGGTTTAACCAAACACTTTTAACAAGTATGTAATTTTCACCCTTCATCATTTACCAGAGAATCCATTTTAAGCACCTATGCAAATTATTATTTGAAAAGTATTGTTTACTATACGATATGAATTTGTCAAATTTAGTCTGCAGAACATAATGTTCCTCTGAAAATCAGATTAAAGTCTAACGTTGCAACAGAGGAGGAGGTGTTCTTGAAATGTGACTTTGGCAGTAACTGGTGTTATGATTCCTGTAGAGACTGATGACTTGAATTCCCAGTGACCGACTTGGAATCGTGTGCAATTCCTTTAAGTTTTAAGACTTTTACTGTGCCAAATAAGTTAACATCGAAACATCACTTAGTAGACAACTAATACAACAGGTATTCCTTATTTGTTTCTTGACAGGACTGATAAGCCTACACCACATTTATATGCTATACCCCACACTCTGCAGAATTGTAGTTTTTAAGAGGAGCCAGTCCTGATTTACTCTCAACTTTCAACAGGCTCAGTTTCTCCCAGTTCCACTTGAGTCGTAACGTTTAGTGCCTGCCAAAAGTAGTTTGCCTCAGCCTTCTGAGAATCCTTGAACTGACTTCCAGCAGCAAGGCCCATTCCAGTAATTCCTTCTCCTGGACATGTCAGGGTGAATCTTCTAGTATCCTCGAATTTCTGCAGGCTCTGTCTTTCCAACCACAGATGAGCTCCCATCAGCATTCTGCTTGGTAGCTAACAGAGAAAAGCCTGTTCCCCTGCTGACCATGACCACTGCTGTTTTCCTGTCTTCACTCAGCAGTATCTTTCACTCTGTCTAGGATCTCTGAATCAATAAATCTGAGAGTCTGTAAATCTACACAAAACCAAGCCAGCAGCTTCCCTTTTGTGTTCGTGTTAAAATTGGAACTTGGGTTTCATTTGGACTCTATCTCCATGGCAACCAGGTCACATTGGCTTATCACCGGGCAGACCTAGTCGGAGGGTGCATGCTCCATTTTACCTTTGAAAGAGGAGCTTTAAAACTTAACCATCTTATAAAACCTTGGCAATCGTAACACTGGCCTGAGGTGACTTGAAGCCAAAGTGTGTGTGTTCCATTTCTGAACACTGACAACCCTCACCTTGAGCACAAAAATGTATTAAAGCAAGCGAACTACTTGTTCAGGAATTGAGATCAAATGCCTCAATTTAATATTAAAATGAAAATAACAGTGAAAAAGTCAAAAATCGTGAGAATGTATACCTAATATCACAGAACAGTTCAATACAAAAGTTTCTTTGGGAGAAGTGAATATTGTAATGTTACAAAATCTGGAATTCAATCCAGAGAATTGAGAGATAATGCATTTGGGGAGGGCAAACAAAGCAGTGGAATACTTGATAAATGGGAGGATATTGAGAGGGGCTGAGGAAATGAGAGTCCTTGGAGTGCATTTCCTCCGGTCCCTGAAGGTGGCAGGACAGGTGGGTAAGGTGGTAAAGAAAGCATATGGAATGCTTTCCTTTATTGGATAAGGTATTGAATACAAAAACAGGGATGTAATGCAGGAACTGTATAAAACACTGGTTAGGCCACAGCTGGCAATTTTGTGTACAGTTCTGGTCACCACATTACAGGAAGGACATAGTTGCTCTGGAGAGAGTACAGAGGAGATTTGCAAAAATTTTCCCAGGTCTTGAAAGTTGCAGATATGAAGAAAGTTTGGTTAGGCTAGGGTTGTTTTCCTAGAACAGAAGCCTAGGGTAGATAGGAAAGACCTGGGGCAGAATTTTCCGCCTGTCGGGCAGGCGGTGCAGGAGTGGACCAAATTGGCGCCCCCGATGGGGTCTGCGACACGTTTTTACGTGGGTGGCCAATTAAGGCCCGCCCAGCGTGACGCACACCCGGGAGTGTTGTGTGGTCCCTGTGCAGGGTGGGGGTGTTACCTGAGTCGGGAGCGCGCTCTTTCGCTCATGCGCAAAAAAAAACTGTCACATGAGCTAGGACATGTACATTAATTTTAATAAAAATTTTTGTGAAAATGTAAAATCATTCATGAAACCTCATCCCGCTCGTGGATGAGGTTCCATGAAAAATGTGAAGGCCGCCTGGGCTCTTCACCCGCCCGCCAACCTTAAGGTTGGACGGGCAGCCCAGGTAATTGCTTAAGTGGCTTTTTAAATGGCCTTAATAGGCGTTTGACAGTCCGGCGGCACGCAGCAGAGTCGGTTGTGCGCCCGCTAGACTGAAAATCTAAATGACACGTGGTGACGCACGCCCGATGTCAGCCCGTGTCATTTTACGCCTCGGCGAGCTGAAGATTCTGCCCGTGTTTCCCCAGCTGAGGGGTCAGTTACAGGGGGCATAGATTTAAGGTGATTCGTTAACGGATTAGAGGGGACATTGTGAAAAACATTATCACCCAGAGGGTGGTGGGCGTCTGGAATTCGCTGTCTAAATTGGTGGTTGGGGCTGAAACGTTCAACTCATTTAAAAGGCACCTGGATTGGCACCTGAAGTGCTGTAACCTGCAAGGCGATGGACCAGGTGCTGGAATGTAGATTAAAATGAGTGGCTTAAGTGAGTTTAATAGTATTAATGTTGGCCAATTATAAATGAGGCTTTGCCTAGTTTTGAAGAGTCATGTTTAAACATCTGAGTGTGTTGAATGGAAAAACATTTCATGTGTAATCATTTATTGCTCCTCATGCTCAGAGTCTAGTGAACAATTGCCTTTCTGCTACCTAACATTTTACTGGCTCATTTAAAGTTGTGGTTCCTATTTTCTTTAAGCTGACCCTATCAAAATACTCTTGCAGCCTGTTAAGGACAAATGTTTTTCCTTTTCTGTTTTCCATCCTGCTACTTAATATTCCTTTTATGCAGCTCCTTATCCATATCCAGATTTATCTATAATCCTTGTCACTTTAAGCTTAACGAGCAGCTATTCATGTGGAATGTTTTAGAAAGTCAGTCTCCAATTCTTTTTCAACTTCTCTTTTCTTTTCCATCTCTCATTCTCCTGTTTCACTTCCTAACCTGTTTGCCTCTGCAACATTTTATTATGTTTGTACAATAAAGCAAGCGGGCCACCGCAACAGTTCTAAAGGCAAAAAATGGAGGGTAGAATCCTAATACTCAAACAGACAAATATGTGTCTGTGCTGAAATTTGGTGTGATTGATATTGGCTGTATGCAGTTGGCAAGAACCATTGTAGCTACTATAGTATCATTAAACAATACAGTACAGAAGGAAGCTATTCCATCACATTATTAGGCGGTGTGTACCAAATCAATCTCGGCAACAAAAGCAACTTGTATTTATATAGCATCTTAACGTAATGTGAAGTCCCAAGGCACTTAACAGGAGCATTATAAAACAAAGTATGATACTGAACCGCATAAAGAGATTATTAGGTCAGATGACCAAAAGCTTGGTCAAAAAGGTAGGTTTTAAGAAGTGTCTTAAAGGAGGAAAGCATAGTAGAGAGGAAGGAAGGTGTAAGGAGCAAATTTCAGACCTTGGGTCTATGCAACTTAAGGCAGTACCACCAATGATGGAGCAATTTATTATTAGGAAAAGATCAGAATTAGAGGAGCGCAGGTATCTGAGGATTGTCAGGTTGGAGGAGATTGCAGAGATAAGGAGGGGCAAAGCCATGGAGTGATTTGAAAACAGGGATGAGAATTTTAAAAACACATTGCTTCACCAGGAGCCAATGTAGGTCAGCAAGCACACAGGTGAAGGAGAATGGTACTTCGGCAGCAGTGTTTCAGCTGTCCTCAGGTTTACAGGTGGTAGATTGTGGGGACCAACCAGGAATGTGTTGGAATAGTCGAGTCTAGAGGTATTGAAGGCATTTGATGCTTAAAGTTTCTCTTCCTGTCACTCTAGTCCTTCTGCCAATGCCCTTTAAATCTGGTTTTGACCATTCAGCCATTGGAAATGGCGTTTCTTTTATTTACTCTATTTAAACCCTTCAAGATTTTAAACAACATTATCAAATTTCCACTTAATTGTTTCTGTTCTCAGGAGAAGCTCAATCTATCCATGTTACTGAAAACCCTGATCCTTGGAACCACTCTAGTAAATTCTGTTTAACCCTCCGAGTTTTTCACATTTTTAAAATTTGGTGCCCAGAATTCACTTCCTACCCTGTTTGCCTCTGCAACATTTTATCATGTTTGTACAATGAAGCAAGCGGGCCACCACGGCACTTCAGCTGTGGCAGACAAGTGTTTTATGTAGGTTTAGCATAACTTCCTGGCTTTTCTACTCTCTGCCCCTATTTAAAAAATCTAGGATGCTTTGTTAACCTGTTAACCTTCAAAGATTTGTGCACAAACATTCCTCAGATCTCTTCTTGCAACTTCCTTAAAAATGTACCATTTAACTTATGTTGCCTTCTTCTGAACAAAGGGTATTATCTCAAGTTTTCTGCATTGAATTTCTTCTGTCACTCGTCTGCTCATTCCACCGGTCAATCTGTATCCTTTTGAAGTTTCCCCACTGTTTAGTACACTTACTTGCATCACTCATGCTAAACATGGTTGATTCTGGTTCTTCTAGCCCTTTCCCAAGCTGTGTGTGAATATTGCAAATTGCAATAATTTGAAGATCATTGATTTAAAATATTTAATGTTATAGCTCAATTCTCAGGCAAGTAAATTGAAATAAAAGGTTATCTGTTGCCATTGTAAATTTTTAGTGCTCAGAAATGAATGATTAATTAAGCTGAATTAGTCTGTTACTTAGGGGTTTATATCTTTGTTTTATTTTTTAGCTAGGGGATTTTTATTTAGAGCTTCACTGGGATTTCCAAAGCTGGGGTAAGTGTTGATTGTCATATTCTTTTGACTTTTTTTCCAAGCAATTGTTATAGAACTTTTAAGTATGAAATTTAAGTGTGTATGGTAACCAAGCTAGATTCACCATTGTTTTTTTCCCTTCTCTATTACAGTGCCTTTACTTTCCAGAATCCTGCCTTCAGATGCTTGTAAAATTTACAAACAAGGTATAAACATCAGGTAAGTTAATTTCATATTCTAATTTCTTAAAGAACAAGGTGCTTAAATTGATCACTGCTAGAGAGCACATTCATACTTTTGGATACAAAATTATTCATGAGTTTTTTTTATATATGCATTCTTGGGATTTGGGTGTTGCATACTGGGGCTACGAGCTGACAAATCCCCAGGTCCAGATGGACTTCGCCCTGAGGTCTTGAAAGAAGTGACTAGTGAGATAGTTGATGCACTGGTTTTAATTTTCCAAAATTCCCTAGATTTGAGAAAGGTTCCATTAGATTGGAAAATAGCAAATATAACTCCTTTATTCAAAAAGGGAAGGAGACAGAGCAGGAAACTATATGCCAGTTAGCCTAACATCTGTCATAGGGAAAATGTTAGAAGCTATTATTCAAGATGTTATAGTAGTGCACTTGGAAAAATTCAAGGTAATCAGGCAGCATCAACATAGTTTTGTAAAAGGGAAATCATGTTTAACCAATTTATTGGAGAGTTCTTTGAAGGATTTACATGTGTTGTTGATAAAGGAGAACTGGTGGATGTACGTTACTTAGATTTCCAGCAGGCATTTGATAAAGTGCCACATCAAAGGTTATAAACAGAAAATAAAAGTTCATGGTGCAGGGAGTAACATATTGGCATGGATAGAAGATAACAGCTAACAGGAAGTAGAGTTGGCATAAATGGGTCTTTTTCTGGCTGGCAGGGTGTAACGAGTGGTGTGCCACAAGGATCAGTGCTGGGGCCTCAACTTTTTATATAAATGACTTGGATGAAGGGACCGAAGGAATGGTTGGTAAATTTGCCGATGACACAAAGATAGGTAGGAAAGTAAATTGTTAAGAGGACATAGGGAGGCTACAAAGTGACATAGATATGTTAAGTGAGTGGGCAAAGATCCAGCAAATGGAGTATAATGTAGGCAAATGTGAAATTGTTCATTTTGGCAGGAAGAATTTAAAAAAAAAAGCTTATTATATAAATGGTCAGAGATTGCAGAGCTCTGAGATTCAGAGGGATCTGGGTGTCCTAGTGCATGAATCACAAAAGGTTAGTATGCAGGTACAGCAAGTAATTAGGAAAGCTAATAGAAAGTTATCATTCATTGTGAGGGAATTGATTATAAAAGTAAGGAGGTTATGCTTCAGTTGTACAGGGCATTGGTGAGATCGCATTTGGATCATTGTGTATGTTACTGGTCTCCTTATTTAAAGAAAGATGTAAATGCGTTAAAAGCAGTCCAGAGAAGGTTTACTAGACTAATACCAGGAATGGGCAGGTTATCCTTTGAAGAAAGGCTGGACAGGTTAGGCTTGTATCCACTGGAATTTGAGTAAGAGACTACTTAATTTAAAGCTTGAAGACCCTGAGGAGTCTTGACAGGGTGGATGTGGAGAGGATGTTTCCTCTTGTGGGAGAATCTAGAACTAGAGGTGACTGTTTAAAAATAAGGGGTCACTCACTTAAGACACATGAGGAGAAATTTTTCCTGAGGGTTCAGAGTCTTTGGAAAACTCTTCCTCAAAAGGTAGTGGAAGCAGAGATTTTGAATATTTCTAAGGCAGAGCTAGGTAGATTCTTGGTTAACAAGGTGGTGAAAGGTTAACGGGGGTAGGCAGGAATGTGGGGTTGAGGTTACATTCAGATCAGCCATGATCTTATTGAATGGTGGAGTAGGCTTGAGGGGCTGAGTGGCCCACTCATCCTAATCCGTATGTTTGTATGCATTTGTTTCCCTTGAAGATTGTAGACCACTGCCTTGAAACACTGCATTAAAGCAGCTTGACACAACTGAGTGGTTTGTGAGGTGACTTCAGACAGCAGTTGAGAGTCAGCCAATTTGTGTGAAATCGGTTTTTATTTCCAGCTTTTTGTTTTCTAAACTGAATTCTCAATCAGCCATAATAGAGTTTGACCACATTCTCTGAATTGCTAATGCAGTAACATGATCACTATGGTTTCATGAGTGTGTTGCAATTGAACTGTCTGACTCAATTTCCTATGTTTTCTAATCTTTTCGAGTTTAGTTCATCAAATGGTTGTCTGCTATTGTTCGAATTTAGTTTATAAATCCTACTAGCCTTACCTCACCCAAATACGCTCCACTCGGAGTGCCCATCATCAAGGATCTTGCATGGAATCATTAATAAGTCAGCTTGTGTATAAACTAATTGGAGTTTCAAGTTTTCACACAGGCCTAAGGCACTTAAATCATAGCTCTGGACTAATATCACCCATTTGTATGTAATCCATTACAAGTTGAAGCAATTTAAAGATAGCATTAGGCAGCCCATGAAACAAATACTGTGCAGATTATATTCCATTGATGAAGTGGCTTTCTAGCATAGTTCAACAAAATCACCAAATAATTATAAGTAAATTTTGTTAACATAAGATTTTTGTTGAATTTTCTTATTCATTAACTATTCAAAGAAATATTTTGTTTTCCAGTGAAACATCTTTTCCGTAAGAGATCACTTAATGGAGGAAATTCTTGAAGCTTATCAGTAGTAAAATTTAACATGAGCTAAAAACTCCTGTGTAACTAATGTATTTTCAGGCTTGACACAACTCTAATAGACTTTACAGATATGAAGTGTCAACGTGGAGATTTGAGCTTCATTTTCAATGGTGATGCAATACCCTCTGAATCTTTCATAGTATTAGACAACGAGCAGAAAGTTTACCAGCGAATACATCATGAGGTAAGTTTTGTGCTGTATGAAAGGCAGTTAGCTATAAACAGTTAATATCATGTATAGTAAAGTGGATGTGTAAATGAAAGTTGCATCATTAATACCAAAATATTTATCTCTTTTAAATAGCTTTACTGGATATGTATTGATTTATGTTTATTAACATATGTATGCAAATGTATTCATACATGTTATTTACTAAAATGGTAGCAAGATACTGAAATTCACAATAACAGTTTTGACCCATGCGCTGCAGCGATCCCATGTTGTGATTAGGCTTTTTTAAGCTTTAGCTTGTGCATTTATCTTCCCGAGTACACACAGGTGCAAACCTACAAAGCTCGTACAATTGAGCTCTCCTTGTACTTTGAATACTTATTCAGCTGCAAATAAAAAAATGAATTAGGATTGTATAATATTTCAGTTGCTGTTCAAAATGCTTTAGTTTTATTTGACCTGTGCAGTTGTTAATACATATTGTGTATTATACTATTGAGAGTAGGATAATTAAGCCGCCCTGACACTGTCACCATGACCATCTTGTGTTTTCATGAGTGTATGTTGTCATAAGTAACTTGGTATTTGTGCCCGAGTCGCAAAATGACTTTTTTTTTACTGATTATTACTGACTTCATTCCTGACATTCCCGATCTTGCCACATTCTCAGTGGATTGAATTAACAATTGGAAAAAAGTATAAAAACATGAGCATATGGTATTGTCAGAGTAAAAATCTTAAATTAATCGGAATCCAGAACTGCAAATTCTCCACTAATTATATTTATATATAAATAAATAATTAGAGGTGCAAATTTGCAGGGAAATTATAGAGAAGTGCAAAAGCTCTGAGGTAGTGACAGTGAGGAACTTCAGTTATCTTAATATAGACTAGGATAGTAATAGCGTAAAGGGCTGAAGGGTAAAGAGTTTATGAAGTGCATGCAGGAGAATTTTCTTGATTGGTATCTTCTGACCCTACATGGAAGGTGGCTTTGCTAGATCTGATTCTGGGGAGTGAGGTGGATAAAGCGTCGGTAGGAAACATCCAGGGAAATTGATCATAATATTATAATAATATTTAGGTTGGCTATGGAAAAGGACAAGGAGCAATCTAGCATTAAAAAAAACTTAATTAGAGGAGGGCCAATTTCAGTGGGGTGAGAGTGAATCTTCCCCAGAAAAGTGGAATCAAAGATTGGCAGAACAATGGGTTATCTTTTAAAGAGGAGGAGTTTAGGTACAGTCAAGGTATATTCCCACATGGGGGTTTAGGTAGGGAAACCAAAGCCAGAGCACTCGTGTATGATGGATGACAAAAGAAATAGAAGGTATGATAAAATAGAAAAGCAGGGCATAGACTGATGTCAGGTTGATTAAACAAGTCAGAAGCAGGTGAATATTGAAGTTCAGAGGAGAAATGAAAAAAGAAAATGAACAACAAAGAGAAAGAGTATGAAAAGAGACTGACAGCTAACATGAAAGAGAATCCAAAAGTCCTCTATAGGCATATGAATAGTATAAGTGTAGTAAGAGGAAGGATAGAGCTGATCAGGGACCAAAACAGAGACTTGCACATGGAGGCAGAGGGTGTGGCTGAGGTATGAAAATGAGTACTTAGCATCTGTCTTTACCAAAGAAGATGCTGCCAAAATCATAGTGAACTAGGAGATCGTTGAGATACTGGATGTGCTAAAAATTGAAAAGAGGTGATATTAGAAAGGCTGGCTGTACTTAAAACTGTTAAGCTACCAGGACCATATGGGATGCGTCTAAGGATGTTGAGGGAAGTAATGATGGAAATTGTGGAGGTGCTGGCCATAGATGCAGCAGGTGAAGAATTGCAAATGTTTTACACCCTTGTTTAAAATAATGGTGCAAGGATAATCCCATCAACTACAGGCTAGTCAATTTAATCTTAATGGTGAGAATGCTTTTAGAAATGATAATCCGGGACAAAATTAACAGTCACAAGTGTGGATTAATTAAGGAAAGACTACAAGTATTTATTAAAGAAAAATTGTGTTCAACCAACTTGGAGTTTTTTCTTGTGATAACTGAGAAGGTTGATGAGGGTACTGTGATTGATGTGTGTATGAACTTCCAAAAGGCTTTAATGAAGTGCCACAAATAGATTTGCGAGCAAAGTTGAAGCCCATGAAATAAAAGGGAAAGTGTATCCATGGATACAAAGTCTGCTGACTGATAGAAAACAGAGTAGTGGTGAATGGTTGTTTTTCTGACTGGAGCAAGGTATACAGTGGGATTTCCTGGAGGTCATTACTAGGATCTGTATTCATGAGCTAGACTTGGGTATACAGGGCAATATTTAAAAAATTGCAGATGACAGAAGTTGGAAGTATTATGAGCAATGAGGAGGACAGTGATAGACTTAAAGTCACACTCGTTGAATGGACAGCCAGGTTGATGGAATGGGCAACAAGTGGCAGATGAAATTTAATATAGAGAACTGTGAAGTTAATAGACTTTGATAGGAAGAACAAGGAGAGGCAATATAAAATAAAGGGTACAATTCTGATTAGGGTACAGAGAGGAACAGAAAGATCTGGGGATATGTGTACAAATCATTCAAGGTGGCAAGACAGGTTAAGAAAGTGGTTAAAAAGGCATATGGGATCCTGGGCTTCATAAATAGAGTACAAAAGCAAGGAAAAATGAACCTTACTGAAACACTGGTTCAGCCTCAATTGGAGTTTTGTGTCTAACTCTGAGCAGTACTTTAGGATGCATCTGAAGGCTTCAGAGAGGTTGCAGAAAAGATTTACAAGAATGGTTCTAGGGACAAAGGACATCAGTTACAAGGATAGATTGGAGAAGCTGGGGTTGTTCTCCTTACAGAACAGAAGGCTGAGAGAAGATTTGATAGAGGTGCTCAAAATCCTGAGACATCTAGAACAGAATAGATCGAGAGAGATTTCCCATTGGTGAAAAAATCAAGAACTGCAGGATGTTAAGTTGAATGGCAAAAGAACCAAAGGTGACATTAGGAAAAAATTTTATGCAACTGGTGGTTAAGATCTGGAATGCACGGCGTGGAGGAGGGAGATTCAGTCGTGGCTTTCAAAAGGGAATTATGTAGGATTAAAAAGGATACATGGCACTGAAACTGAATTTTTGGCCCAACCAGTCCATGTTGATGTTTATGCTCCACTCGAATCTCCTCACTTCTTTTCCCATCTATATCTGATCTTCCGGGACAGCATTTCCCACCTTTCTTCCATTCTGAATACCTACCCTTCATTCCCACTTTCTGCTTTCTGCCTTGAACCAGCTAACAATCCATTCTTCCACTTGTACCCTAACTCCTCATTCTCTAACCTTATTCACTAGTCTATTATGGGGCACCTTATTCATGGCCTTCTGAAAATCCAGATCAATTACATCTTCTTTTGCAATCCATGCTGACTGTTTATTATTATACTTTCTAGATGTGTTTTTTCTGTTCTCTCCTTTAGTAATGATTTTGTATCATTTTGTAATGATTCCATTTTTAAGCATGAAGTGAGAACATTTTTAGGGCAATGGGGAAAGGTGGGAGAGTTGAACTAGCAGAGTTGCTCTTGCAGAGAGCCACCACGACATGACAGGTTGAATGGCCTCCTTTTGTGCTATAACAATTCTATGGAGATAATCCCCACCCCCCTCGTCGAGGGGCTTGTGCGGAGGCAGGTGGGGGCAGGCGCAGACCCGATCAGCGCCCCCAATCGAGTCTGCACTGCTATTTTTATGTGGGCAGGCCAATTAAGGCCTGCCCAGCATGACGTATGCCCTGAAGCGCTGAGCACTCCCTGTGCGGGCGGGGGGACGGTTCCCTGAGTCAACAGAAATCTGAGGTACAGAGCTGTCTCAGGGAGATTAGTTTAAGTTCCAAAAATTTTAATAAAGAAAAAATTTTAAGACGTCCCCTCATGTGGCACTGTCACATGAGCTGCGACATGTCAGTGAACTTAAACCCTTCATGAAACCTCATCCCACCTATGGAGCTCAGTTTATTCGTTTAATTGATAATTAAATGGCCTTAGTAGGCCTTTGACAGTTTGGCGGGCGCGCAGCCGAGTCAGCTGTGCACCTGCCAAACTGAAAATCTAAATGACGCGTGGTGACATCGGGACGCACGCCCGACGTCGCTGCGTGTCATTTTATGCGTGGGGTTGCGGGGCCCGCCCCTGCATGCCAACGGTAAAATTCTGTCCTATGATTCTCTTCGAATTATATAGTGTGTCATTGCCAATCTGCCCACCTTCACTTAAAACCTCCTGCATTTCTGTTATCTGCAAGTATTTGGGTACATAACAATTCTACTTTTGCTGGTTTATATACCGATTTAATTTCTTTCAGGAATCAGAGATGGAAACTGAAGAGGAGGTAGATATTTTGATGAGCAGTGACATTTACTCAGCAACATTATCTACAAAATCTATTACCTTCACACGTGCACAGACAGGCTGGCTTTTCCGGGAAGACAAAACGGTATGATTGCTTTTATTTGAGTGTGTAAACTTTCATTAAGATATATGGTCTGTAATGTATAAACTAAGCTTCCCAAAATGTTTGTGTGAGGAGTGCAGTACACTGACAGGATCCTCTACATAATAAATACTAATAATTCAAGCAGTGGGCACACACATGCCATGCATTTCTTCACTGAGGGGCACGACGACTCTGTGCTGTTCATACACTCACTGGTGCATAATATTAATACACATTTTGTGGATGCCTAGGAGCATGATGCTTGGTTTGGGGAGATTCAAGAAGAATGAAGGAAAAAAAACCACAAGTTAATTGTGATTTTTTTTATACTTGGTTATAATTGGTACTAGAGAATGTAGCTGTTCCTCTTTCCTCTTCTACTATGTAAATCCAGGCAAATGTGCTCCAAAGAAAGAACAAACTTGCATTTACAAAGTGCCTTTTATGGACCTCTGGACTGTCAGTACAGTACTTTTTGACATTTAACCACTGTAGGACTGTATAGTGATAACTCTACTATCAAAAGCCCTTTACTGCATTAGATTATATTTCAAGTTCTTGTGCTTTTAACTGGACTAGAGTGAATATGAAGCTGAAATGAAGGTGCACTTTTTATTTTGGCCATTAATGGGAGCAAGAACTTGACAGTAGTTTTATGGATGTCATAGAAATCTAAGGTGGGTGTCATAGAAATCTAAGGTGTGGAATGAGAAAAGTTATTTGACTAATCATAACCATTCCTTCCATTAACTATGCACAGTTTGTCCTGTCCTACTCTACCCAAATCTAGACTTCAAGCTAAAACTAGCCTCCAGAGGTGTGCACCACCTCTTCCTTCCTTTGATTCTACTTGAATGTTATGTAATGCAATTGATAAATTTATGGCCATTGCCTAACCTTGAAAATAACAAATCTTTATAGGAACGAGTTGGGAACTTCTTGGCAGATTTTTACTCTGTAAATGGCCTTGTTCTGGAATCAAGAAAGCGTCGTGAGCACCTCAGTGAAGAGGATATACTAAGAAATAAGGCTATAATGGAAAGTCTGAGCAAAGGAGGAAATTTGATGGAACAAAATTTTGAGGTAAATCTATGCTATATCTCTGTTTTAATGAGTGTTAGATGAGGTTAAATTTGAGAATAAATTAGGTTTCAGGCTACAAGCTACTTTATTATTGTTAAAATTAGTTTGATTTTGTTGTATTAGGCTAGAAATTACTGTTTTGATAGTGGCTGTCTGCTTAACTCTGTCTTCTGTGGTAATGAATAGAGGGCTGTTTGGAGAGACCAAGCACGAAATATCTCTATGTTGTTGAAATACTACACGTTCTCCAATATTTCACAGAATTTGGGAGACTTTGAGCTTACAAGCTCAACAACTTTCAAACTGAGGACATGTACCTAATACAGGGTATCCTGTGCGCATACAGGAATCCTGATCCTTTGAGGCAGACAAAGCATGTGCTTATATCTGTTATCCTATAGCTTGTTTTTCCTGGAACAGGTTGCTAGCCTGAAGCCAGAAGCTTTAAGTTGAAGGGTGCTCTGCACATCAAGCATGGCAGATCAGGAGTCTCTCCCTCTCTTATTGCTTGCAGTAGGTTTGTTGGAAGGGTTTGCAGGTTGATAATCAACCTGTTTGGATGTGTTATGAATACACTTTCCGTAGTCATCAAGTGCTGAGTGGGACTCGAACCTGAAGCTTTTGGCTCAGAGGCAGAGATGCTACCCACTATTGCACAAGACCTCCCTGAATAGTCTGCATATAATAAAAATGAATACTCTTCCTTGCTTTACCTACCTGTACCAGATGCTTCCTATTGGGATCCTACCCATCAATTCCAAAACCTAGACAGTCACATTTTGAAGGTCTTCAAAATGAGAGTATGGTGGAAACAGGCTCAATTGAGGCATTCAATGCCATCTGGAAAGAATGAGTGTGCAGGGTGACTGGGAGGAGGCAGGGTAATGGCACTAGGTAAATTGCTCCTACAGAGACCAGCTCAGACACAGCGGGCTGAATGGTTGCGTCCTGTGCAGTAATAATTCTGATTCTGCGAAGTACAGTTGGTGTCCTTATTAAAAATTCATCAGAAAGATTATTTGAATTTTGAAACAAATAGCCTCCAATTATCTCACCTAATTATTACCTGTTAAGTTGATGATCAAGTGAGTTGATCAGATGCTGATCTATATTAAATTAAAAATTACATCAAATGATGGATGGAGCTTTGGAATTTAATTCTCAGATCCACATTTAATAACACAAGTCAGTGTTCCTGATATTGTTCCCTACTTGATGAACCTACTGCTATAAAATGGCAAGTTGTCTGACTCACCATGAAAACACCATGGTGGAATCCTTACTGAAGTATTAAATATTCCTGTCAACTTTTTCCATTATATACTCTTCTGTCCACAATTGTAATAGGAGTTGTCTATGCACACTTGTCATAATGTAGTTACACCCACTTAGAGGGAGAGAAGTTGGAAAACATTGCTAATTAGAGCATCCTTTTACACAAGTATGTTTTATCCTCTTTGGTCTGCTTAAGCCAAACTGATTCCTTTGCTGTCACCCAGTGGCCTCATGCAGAAACTGTAGGTAGACTCAGAATTTAGAAGTCGAGAGCACACATTACCACAACAGGTGTTTTATCATTTTAAGCCTCAAGTAAAAGTGCTAGGGATACTGCAAATAAACACTTTAAAAATGCTATGTAGATCAACACATTCCATTTCAAAATCCATTTTAAAAGTAAAACCTGTAAATTTAGAAATAAATTGTGAAAATAGCTTTAATTTTGAAGTTATTTTTGCAACTATCAACAAACTTAAATCAAGAAGTCTGGATTATATTAAAGCAATCAAATTACAACGGTGTTTACACATCCTTAGATGATGGTGTGAGAAGAGGAAAAGATTGATGTTTTTAAATCATTGGCACAGATTCCTTTTTGTATGCTCTAATCTATACGGCCTGTTAGGTTTTTTAGCAAATTTATAGTACCTATTAAATTAAAATTTTGAGACTTCTGAATTGTATGGCTGCACTCCAGTTTGCTATCTTGCCTATTTTCTTTATTGTCTGCTTCAGAGCTTACACTGATCACTTCATGTAAGTGATGTGGAGTTATGAACATGTTATTTTTGGAGTGGCGATGTCAAAAGATGGATCTTTTATCAAATGGTTTTTAATGTTCAAAGTTTGATATTTTTGAGTAAGATTAGAATATAGCATTCTTACATTAATTGTTCAGCTGATAAGAAAATAAATCTGCTAGTGTACATAAAGCATCCGTAATCTGCATTTCAATTAATCCTTTTGGAAAGTAGTTAACTTTGGAAGGATTTTATTACTTTCCAGTTTTGTAAGTGCTGAAAAATTGTCATTCTAACAGTTGCACTATAAATCAAATGCTAAGTGAGCATCATTTAGTTTCACTGTAATGACCATAAAGAAGTTTATAAAGTTAAGAGCATTTTGGTCAGCTGGGATTAATTACTTGACTCTGTCTAACTTGTTCATGGAGTCTTACCTACTGAATGGCTTTATGTAGACATACAGCAGATTCAAAGACTCAGTTTCTCATTGGCTACTCTTAAAGTAGCTCAATGTGTGACACTGTGATCATTATAGTCAGTTTGTAATGTGCAGTAATGCTCCTAAGGTGTCTGAAACTGTCTCAAGATATTAAGTTTAACATTTCTTCCCATTCACTTAATTAGTATCCAAGTTGTGAATTGCAACCAAAATTATATGGAGTAACTGCAGAATTATTTTTAAACTTAGTGGTGTCTGATAAAACTAAACCTTAAATGGTCTGTTTCTGAACTCAAAATAGTTTATTGGAGGTATATTCTCTAGGATTGCCATTCAACGCCAGTATAGTTATAGACCAATCAGCAAGATTAATTACAACTCTCATGGGCTAATTTTAACTGTTATTGTAAGATAGTCATATAGTGAAACTCTTGCGTAGCAGTTATCTTACATGGCTCGAAGCAAAGTCATTTGATCTGAATTGAGAATATCGAAAGGGGTTGGTGTTTTTTCCTAGCTGGCATGTTTAATTTCCTCCATCAGAGGAAATTTTATTTTTCTGTTTTATATTATTTATTTATTCTTGGGATGTGGGTAATGTTGGAAAGACCATATTTATTGTGCCCATTGCCCATATTGTACTCTAATCGTCCATAGAAGGTGGTGGTGAGCCTTCATGAACTGTTGTAGTACCTGTGATGATGCTTGTCACTTTAGCTGCAGGCAACACTCATCAGGGAAGATGGGTACACTTCAGTGCTTTTCTTGCTTATGGGCTCGATCTTCAGTATGGTTTGAAAACTATGTAGGAGTAATTGTTCATTAAGCCATTGTAAGTAATTGTATATGGTAAGATATGTGCTTCTGTAAAGCCTAGTAATCTATTCAACAAGCCAAATGCATTATAAACTTGTTTAAACTGGTATTCTAAGGCAGTCATGTGGTGAAACTCTTGAGTGGCAGTTATCTTAAATGGCTCCAAGCAAAGTCACATGATGTGAATTGAGATGATTGCATAATGTTCAGCATTTGTGACTCCATAGATGCTGAAATAGTCCATGTCCAAATGCAGCAAGACCTGGACAATATCCAGGCTTGGACTGACAAGTGGTAAGTAACATTCGCACAACATAAGTGCCAGGCAATGACCACCTCCAACAGGAGAGAATCTAACCATCGCTCCTTGACATTCAATGGCATTACCATCAATGAAGCCCCCACTATCAACATCTTGGGGATTGCCATTGACCAGAAACTGTACTAGCCATGTAAATACTGGGGTTACAAGAGCAGATCAGAGGCCAGGAATCCTGTAGCGAATAACTCGCCTCCTGACTCCCCAAATCTGTCTACCATCTACAAGGCACAGGTCAGGAGTGTGATGGAATACTCTCCGCTTGTCTAGATAAGTGCGGCTCTAGCAATAGAAGCTTGACACCATCCAAGGCTAAGCCGCCCACTTGATTGGGACCCCCTCCACAACCAACGCACAGTAGCAGCAGTGTGTACTGGCTACAAGATGCACTTCAGGAACTCCCCAAGGGTCCTTTGACAGCACTTTCCAAGCCCACGATTGCTACCATCTAGAAGGGCAAGGGCAGCAGATACATGGGAACACCACCTGGAAGTTCCCCTCCAAGCCACCCACCATCCTGACTTGGAAATATATCACTGTTCCTTTGCTGTCGCTGGGTCAAAATCCTGGAACTCCCTCCTTAACAGCACTGTGGGTGTACCTACACCACATGGACTGCAGTTGTTCAAGAAGGCAGCTCACCACCACCTTCTGAAGGGCAGTCAAGGATGGGCAATAAATGCTACCCTAGCTAGCGACACCCAAATCCTATGAATTAATTTAAAAAACACAGTATTTAGTGTTTTGGAAGCTGTTAGGCACTTGGGAGGAAATGTTTCCTCTGTGCGCTAAGTGTAGAGAAATTGTACACTTATGAAGGGCAGAGAATAGATTAACTCTTCGTTGGCCCTGGAGAGTAAAAGTTAAAGGGGTGGTTATCCATTTCATCATCTCTCCATCCCACTATGTTTTGGAATTCTTTGGTACCCTTCTGGACTATGTGAATCTGCGTTTGGATTAGGAGACACCCTAGTGTAACAATTCAAATGAGTTGGGAGAGGGCATTTCTGACTTCCCACTTTACTTTCCTTTATTGGTTTGCTGGACTTGCCAAGTGAACCAGCATCCAAAAGAGCCAGGCATTGGGATTTATGCTGGGACCCAGACAAAGGGAATCTTTCCTTTTTGGAAATAGGTTAAAATGTCCATTATTTGGGAAATATAGGCATATAAAATTGCCATGGGGAAGGTTTTTTTAAAGTTTTAAACATTGTAGATGAACACTTTTTTTTCCTTTTTTAATAGCCGGTTCGTAGACAGTCACTCAGCACCCCCCTTGCTAACACAATCACTTGGGAGGAATACATCTCCGCAGAGCCTGGAAAGTAAGTACTGCAGAATTAATAGCAAACATTACAATGTAATCTGTTTTTAATAGAGGAAAATCCTTTAAATTGTTCTTTGATCCTTTTCACATTAAGCATTCACTTGGAGTTTCTGGACAGTATTTCTTGTTCGATACATACTGTACAATAGTTATGGCATGTATTTGTATGCTGTGAATTACAGTAAGTTTAATAGATTTGGCAGATCTGAGGGTTCATGTCAACAAATCTCTCGGGACTATCTCATGGTATAGGCAAAAACAAAAAGCAAAAACGTTTTTATGAGAATGTTGATGACAACAAATGTACTGCAACATATCACTCAATTAGTAACCGGCGTAGGGGTATGATAGTTTTACCAATGTACCTTCTGAGTGAACAATTAAAGGAATACATGCATATACCAGTGTGAAGATCTGGCTGGACTACATCCAAGCGCTATTGGCACTGATATGCAGCCAAAACCACCACCTGCTTCAAGATCATCCTGGAAAGTGTGAATCACCCCCAGATTCTTATCTGTACTGTCAACCAATGTTCTCTTTACAAGAACACAAAATCACAGCAGGGGTAGAACACATGGCCTATCGAGCCTGTTCTGCCAATCAGTATGATCATGTCTGATCTTGGACTTCACCTCCACTTTCCTGCCTGCTCCCCTTATCCCGTGATTCCCTAAGAGACCAAAAATCTGTCCCAGCCTGAAATTATTCAACAATTGAACATCCATAACCCGCTGGGATAGAGAATTCCAAAGATTCACCACCCTTTGAGTGAAGTAATTTCTCCTCATCTCCGTCCTAAATAATCAGCCCTTCATGCTGAGACTGTGCCCTCTGTTTTCAATTCTCTGACCAGCGGAAGCAATCTCTTAACATCTACCCTGTCAAGCCCCTTCAGAATTTTATAGGTTTCAAAGAGATCACCTCTTATTCTTCTGAACTCTAGATAATATAGACCCAATTTACTCAGTCTGTCATCACTGGACAGCCCCCTGATCCCAGGGACCAATTTAGTGAACTTTCGCTATACCGCCTCCAATACAAGTATATCCTTTCTTAAATGTGGAGACCAAAACTACACACACTATTCCAAATGTGATCTCTCCAAAACCCTGTACAATTGTAGCAGGACTACTTTATTCCTTCACTCCAATCCTCTTTTAATAAAGTGAAAGCAAAATACTCCGGGTGCTGAAAATCTGAAATAAATACTAAAAATGCTGGAAAACCTCAGCAGGTTTGGCAGAATCTGTGGAGAGAGAAACCAAGTTAACATTTCGAGTCTGTATGTCGCCTTCAGAGCATGAATCCTTGCGGCACTCCATTGTTCACTGCCTGCCAACTTGAAAAAAAGCCTGGTTCATGCCCACTCTCTGCTCTCTATACATTAACCAGTCCTCTGTCTATACTAATATATTACCCCCAACTCCATGAGCCCTTATCTTGCCTATTAGCCTTTTTTGTGGCACCTTATTGAATGCCTTTTGGAAATCCAGGTATACTACGTATACTAGTTCCCCTTTATCTACCCTACTATTTACATCCACAAAAAACTCTAAATTTGTCATACAGGATTTTCCTAAAGTAAAACCATGCTGACTTGTTCTAATCATACCATACTTTTCTAAGTGCATTGTTAAGACTTCCTTTAATAATAGATTCCAGCATTTTCTCAACAACTGATGTTAGGCTAACTGGCCTGTAGTTCACTGCTTACTCTCCCTCCTTTCTTGAAAAGTGGCATAATATTTGCCAACTTCCAATCTCATTGAACCATTCTTGAACCTAAGGAATTTTGGAAAATCATAGCTAACGCACAAACACTAGCTCTGCAGCTATCTCCTTTAGAACCTCAGGGTGTAGACCATGAGGACCTGGGGATTTGTCGGATTTTCTCCAATACCTTTACTCTGCTGATCTTAATTTCCTCACTCTCCTTAATCCCTAGGTTACTGTCTATTTCTGGCATGAAGTTTGTGTCTTCTACTGTGAATATTTTTACAATTGCACAATATTTGTTCAGTACCTCTGCCATTTCCTCATTCCCCATGATAATTTCCCCTGTCCCTGCTTCAAAGGGACCAATGTTTACTTTAGCTACTTTTTTCCCTTTTTTATAAACTTATAAAAGCTCTTAGTCTGCTTTTATATTTCTGGCTAGTTTACCCTCATTCTGTCTTTTCTCTTTTTATCAATTCTTTGAAGGCCTTTTGCTGGTTTCTAAACACTCCCAATCCTCCAACTTAATACCGTTTCTTGCAATATTGTAAGCCTCTTCCTTTAATCTAATAGGACCCTTAACTTCCTGAGTGAGCCACGGATGGGTCTGTCTTGCTGAGTTTGTTTTTCAATGGAATGTATTTTTGTTGAACATTTTGAACTGTTTCTTTAAATGTTCCCCACTTTTCATTTACCTCCATATCTTTTAGTCTATTTACACAATTAACCTTATGTCAGTTCTCCCATCATACATATGGAATTGGCTTTGTTTAAGATTAAGATTCGTGTTTGTGATTGGAGTATGTCACTTTTAAGCTTAACATGAAATTCAATGATATTATGATCAGTATTTCCCAGTGGATCTTTTGCTATGACATTATTGATTAACCCTGCTTCATTTCTCAGTACTAAACCTAAGATAGCTTTATCCCGAGTCGGTTTCACAACATACTGCTCCAAGAAACTGTCACAAAAACATTCTACAAACTTGCCAATTTGATTGTCCCAGTCAATATGAAGATTAAAGACCCCCACAATTATTACATTTCCTTTGTCACAAGCTCCAGGAATTTCTTGCTCTATCCAATGGTGTAACAACCGTCGGGGGACCTAACATCAGTAGTAGGGAAAATGCTAGAATCTATTATAAAGGTCTATGAAAACAGGACACTTAGAAAATATCAACGGGATTACAGAATCAGAGTGCAGAAGAGGCCCTTCGGCCCATGGAGTCTGCACCGACACGTGAGAAACACCTGACCTACCTACCTAATCCCATTTACCAGCACTTGACCCATAGCCTTGAATGTTATGACGTGCCAAGTGCTCATCCAGGTACTTTTTAAAGGATATGAGGCAACCCGCCTCCACCACCCTCCCAGGCAGTGCATTCCAGACCATCAACACCCTCTGGGTAAAAAAGTTTTTCCTCACATCCCCCCTAAACCTCCTGCCCCTCACCTTGAACTTGTGTCCCCTTGTGACTGACCCTTCAACTAAGGGGAACAGCTGCTCCCTATCCACTCTGTCCATGCCCCTCATAATCTTGTACACCTCGATCAGGTCGCCCCTCAGTCTTCTCTGCTCCAACAAAAACAACCCAAGTCTATCCAACCTCTCTTCATAACTTAAATGTTTCATCCCAGGCAACATCCTGGCGAATCTCCTCTGCATCCCCTCCAGTGCAATCACATCCTTCCTATAATGTGGCGACTAGAACTCCAGCTGTGGTCTCACCATGGTTCTATACAACATGATCTCCCTACTTTTGTAACCTATGCCTCGATTTGATAAAGGCAAGTGTCCCATATGCCTTTTTCACCACCCCACTAACATGCCCCTCCACCTTCAAAGATCTATGGACACACACGCCAAGGTCCCTTTGTTCCTCAGAACTTCCTAGTGTCATGCCGTTTATTGAATACTTCCTTGTCAAATTACTCCTTCCAAACTGTATCACCTCACACTTTTCAGGGTTAAATTCCATCTGCCACTTATCTGCCCATTTGACCATCCCGTCTATATCTTCCTGTAGCCCAAGACACTCCACCTCACTGTTAACCACCGGGCCGATCTTTGTGTCATCCGCAAACTTACTAATCCTACCCCCCACAGTCATCTATGTCGTTTATATAAATGACAAATAATAGGGGACCCAGCACAGATTCCTGTGGTACGCCACTAGACACTGGCTTCCAGTCACTAAAGCATCCTTCTGTCATCACCCTCAGTCTCCTACATCTAAGCCAATTTTGAATCCACCTTATCAAATTACCCTGTATCCCATGTGCATTTGCCTTCTTTATAAGTCTCCCATGTGGGACCTTGTCAAAGGCTTTGCTGAAATTCACATAAACTACATCAACTGCACTACCCTCGTCTACACACCTGGTCACCTCCTCAAAAAATTCAATCAAATTTGTTAGGCATGACCTCCCTCTGACAAAGCCATGCTGACTATCCCTGATCAAACCTTGCCTCTCCAAGTGGAGATAGATACTCTCCTTCAGAAATTTCTCCAATAGTTTCCCTACCACTGACATGAGACTCACTGGCCTGTAATTCCGTGGCTTCTCTCTACAATCCTTTTTAAATAGCGGAACCACATGAGCTGTTCTCCAGTCCTCTGGCACCTCCCCCGTGGCCAAAGAGGAATTAAAAATTTGGGTCATAGCCCCTGCGATCTCCTCCCTTCCCTTCCTCAGCAGTCAGGGACACAAATCATTCGGACCTGGAGATTTGTCCACTTTTAAGCCTGCCAATACCTCCAATACCTTGTCACTCCTTATATCAATTTGCTCAAGAACCTCGCAGTCTCTCTCCCCAAGTTCGATACCTTCATCCTCATTCTCTTGGGTGAAGACGGATGTGGAGTATTCGTTCAACACTCTACCGATGTCCTCTGGCTCCACCCATAGATTGCCCCCTTGGTCCCTAATGGGCCCCACTCTTTCCCTGGTTATCCTCCTCCCATTGATATACTTATAGAATATCTTGGGATTTTCCCTACTGTTACCAGCCAGAGTTTTCTCATATCCCCTCTTTGCTCTCCTAATTGCTTTCTTAAGCTCCACCCTGCAATTTCTGTACTCTACTAATGCCTCCGCTGATTTGCTTCCCTTGTACCTGCTAAAAGCCTCTTTTCCTTCTCATCATATCCTGAATATCTCTGGTCATCCATGGTTCTCTGGGCTTGTTACTGCTTCCTATCACCCTAGAGGGAACATGTTGAGCCTGTACCCTCCCCATTTCCTTTCTGAACGCCCCCCACTGTTCCTCTGTAGATTTCCCCACAAGTAGCTGTTCCCAGTCTACCTTGGCCAGATCCTGCCTTATTTCACTAAAATCCACTCTCCCCCAATCCAAAACATTTTTTTTGCAACTTGTCTATTTCTTTGTCGATAACAAGCTTAAATTGTACCATGTTGTGGTCGCTATCACTAAAATGCCCCCCCACCACCACCTCAACCGCCTGTCCGGCTTCATTCCCCAGAATTAGGTCCAGCACTGCCCGGTCCCTTGTTAGACCCTCTACATATTGACCAAAAAAGTTCTCCTGTATACATTTCAAGAAATCCACTCCATCCAAGCCCTTAACACTATGTCTATCCCAATTAATGTTGGGAAAGTTGAAATCACCTAATATAATTACCCTATTATTGTTTTTACGTACTTCTGTAAATTGTGCACATATTTGCTCAATTTCCCACTGACTATCTGGGGGTCTCTAATAAACGCCTAACAATGTGGCTGCTCATTTTTTATTCCTAAACTCTACCCACAAAGCTTCATTCGATGCCCTCTCCAAGATATCATCGCTCCTTACTGCAGTAACTGACTCCTTAACTAATAATGCAATGCCTCCTCCTCTTTTACCCCCTCCCCTGTCTCACCTGAAGATTCTATATCCCGGAATGTTGAGCTGCCAAACCTACCCCTCCCTGAACCACGTCTTAGTGATGGCTAGTATATCACAATTCCACATGTCAGTCCTCACCCCTGTTTTACCTGTAATACTCCTGGTATTAAAGTAGAGGCCATCCAGCCTTGCCTTACTCCCCTGAAACTTAATGCAGCCGTACTCCCTCTGACTTGATTGTTTTACTGTATTATGATGTGTCCCTATTCTGCTAACATTCTGTGTCCCCTCCCCCTGCTAAATTAGTTTAAACTCCTCCCAACAGCACTAGCAAACCTGCCCGCAAGGACGTTAGTCCTGCTTTGGTTCAGATGTAGACTCGCTTGTACAGGTCCCACCTTCCCCAAAAACGGTCCCAGTGATCCATCAATCTGAAACCCTCCTTCCTGCACCAACTCTTAAGCCATGTATTCATCTGCGCAATTCTCTTTCTGAGCTCGCTAACATGTGGCACTGGGAGTAATCCAGAGATTACAACCCGAGAGATCTTGCCTTTTAGTCTACTGCCTAACTCCCTGAATTCTTGATGCAAGACCGTATCCCTCTTTTTACCTATGTCATTGGTACCAACATGTACCATGACCTCTGCCTTATCACCCTCTCTCTTCAGGATGCCCTGCAGCCGTTCAGTGACATGCCGGACCCTGACACCAGGGAGGCAACACACCATTCTGGAGTCACGCTGATGGCCACGGTAGCGCCTACCTCTTCCCCTGGCTGTAGAATCTTCTATTCCTATTGCTCTTCCTCTCTTCCTCCCCTCCTGTACAGACAGGCTGCTTGTGGTGCCAGAAGCTTGGCTCTGTCTGCACTCCCTGGAGGAACCAGTGCCCTCATCAGCCTCCAAAATGGAATACCGATTTGCGAGCGGGACCCCAGGGGACTCCTAAACTACCTGCCTGTTTCTCTTGGACTGCCTGGTGGTCACCCATTCCCTTCTTTCCTCAAGTCCCTTCAGCTGCGGTGTGACCATCTCTCTAAACGTGCTATCCACGATGCTCTCAGACTCGTGGATGCTCCACAGTGTCCCCAGCTGCTGTTCCAGCTCTGAAACCTGAGCTTCCAGGAGCTACAGCTGGACTCACTTCCTGCACACGTGCTGGTCCCGGGCACTGGAAATGTTCCCAGCTTCCCACATGGAGCATGAGGAGCACACCACGGCTTTGAGCTCTCCTGCCATGACTTATTCCATTAAATTAAACCTTTTAAATCAATTACTCGAGGGCCCTTCTTTCCTGATCCTCGTTACTACAGAATATACAAACTATAAATCACAAAAATACCTTAAACTATAAGCGATGAAAGTAGTAAATACTTACCTGACCTTACCCACTACTTACCACTCATTCCTTTCCCTTGTTGCCTCTACTGCTGCAGCAGGGCAAGACCACTCTCCTGAAGATTTAAGAAGTTGGATAGCAAAGAAAAAATGCAAAGAGCACCTCTTTCCCCTAATTCCCATTGTGCACCAAATTGCCAATACCCACACTCACTCAGGATGAGATCTCTCCCCTGCTCGTGTGCAAGCACACTGTAGTGTGCTTCTAAATAGTCCCTTTCTTAAATAGAGCTGAGATTACTCTCACTAGTTAAGCTTCAAATGGTGATCAACACCTATTCGGGCCCTAATCAGGCTTCAGGCGATTGACAGAGTCAGCATGGAATTATGAAAGGGAAATCATGTTTGACAAACCTCCTGGAGTTCTTTGAGGATGTAACTAGCAGAATAGGTGAGGGAGAACCATTGGATGTGGTGTATTTGGATTTTCTGACAGCTTTTGATAAAGTCCCACATCAGAGGTTAGTGTGGAAAACTAAAGCACATGGGGTTTGGGGTAATATGGATTGAGAATTGGTTAGCAGGCAGGAAACAGTAGGAATAAATGCATCATTTTCAGATTGGCAGGCGGTGACTAGTGGGGTACCACAGGGATCAGTGCTTGGGCCCCAGCTATTCACAATATTTTTCAATGATTTGGATGAGGGAACAAAATGTAATATTTCCAAGTTTGCTGGCGACATGAAACTTGGTGGGAATGTGAGCATTGAGGAGGGTGTTAAGAGGCTTCAAGGTGATTTAGACAAGTTGAGTGAGTGGGCAAATACATGGCAAATGCAGTATAACGTGGATAAGTATGAAGTTATCCACTTTGGTAGGAAAAACAGAATGGCAGAGTATTATTTAAATGGTGATAAATTGGGAAATGTTGATGTACAAAGGGTCCTGGGTGTCCTTGTAAACCAATCACTGAAAGCATGCAGGTGCAGCAAGCAGTTAGGAAGGCAGATGATATTTTGGCCTTCATTGTGAAAGGACTTGAAAACAGGAGCAAGGATGTCTTACTGCAGCTGTACAGGGCCTTGGTGAGACCACACCAGGAGTATTGTTGCAGTTTTGTTCTCCTTAACTAAGAAAGGATATACTTGCCATAGAGGGAGTGCAGCAAAAGTTCACCAGACTGATTCCTGGGATGGCAGGATTGTATGAGGAGAGATTTGGCCGACTAGGCCTATATTCATTAGAGTTTAGAAGAATGAGAGGAGATCTCATTGAAATGTATAAAATTCTGACATGGATGGACAGACTGCGTGCAGGGATGATATTTCCTCTGGCTGGCAGGGGTTGGGGGGTGGTCTAAAACAGTTACAATCTCCAGATACAGGGTAGACTGAAATGAGGAGAAACTTCTTCTCTCAGAGGGTGGTGAACCTGTGGAATTCTCTACCACATAAGTCTGTGGAGGCCAAGTCACTCAATATATTTAAGAAGAATATAAATTTCTGGACTCTAAAGGTGTCAAGGGTTATGGGGAGAGTGCGGGAGTATAGCGTTGAGATAGAGGATCAACTCTGATCATATTGAATGACGGAACAGGCTCGAAGGGCCGAATGACCTGCACCTGCTCCTATTTGCTATTTTTACATGTTTCTACTCCCACCAGTTTTTTCTAACACTTGCTATTCCTAGTTTCCATCCATCCTGATTCTATTTCATGTTTTTCTGAACCAAGATGATTTCTCACTAATATGCTTGTATCATCCTTTACTATCAGGGCCACCTTTCTCCTTTGCCATTCTGTCTGTCTTTCTGAAACATCGTGTACTCTGGAATATTTATTTCCCAACTTTGATCATCTTGTAATCATGTTTTTAATGGCAATTAGATCTAAATCATTTACCTCTATGCCACTAGTTCATCTATCTTATTGCAGATGCTTCATTCAGATAAAGAACCTTTAATTTCTATTCTCTGCAATTACCTTGTTTGCTGATACAATTGGCCAGCCAGGCCCAGTGAGATTCAAGCAGAGCCCATCCCAACGGAATAGCTCACTCTTCCCTGAGTATTGATGCCAATGCCCCATGAATCGAAACCCCCTAATCCCACACCATTCTTTGAACCATGTGTTTAATTCTCTAATCTGCTTGACCCCACACCAATTGGCATGTGGCTCAGGTAACAATGTGGAGATGATTACCTTTGATATTCTGTGTTTTAATTTGGACTCTAACTTAACAATGTCTCTCAGAACATCGTTCCTGGTGCTGCCTAAGTCGTTGGTTCCCATGTGGACCACGACAACTGGATCCTCCCCCTCCCACTCCAAGTTCCTTTCTAGCCATGAGGAGACTTCGTTAACCCTGGCATTGGCAGGCAACTCAACCTTCTGAGATCCCTGTCCCAGCTGCAAAGAACAGTATTATCCCCCTGACTATACTGTCTCCTGTCACTACCAAATGCTTCTTTGCTTCCCCCACTTGAATGGCATCCTTCACCATGGTACCATGGCCAGTCCACTCATCCACCTTGCAGTCCTTCTCCTCATCCACACAGATAGCAAGCACCTCTTATCTGTTGGACACAGTCCGAGGCTGAGGTTCCTCCGTCACTGTGTGCTGATTCCCCATCCTATCTGACTCACAGTCACACCCCCACTGTCCCTGACCATTCACCAACTCTAAAGTTCTGCCTAACATAAGGGTGTTATTGCCTCTTGGAACAGTGTTCACAGGCAACCCCCATCCCCACCCTACATGCGCCGCAATATCCACAACTCTGACTCCAGCTCCGCAACTCTAAGCCAAAGTTCTGCAAGCTGTAGACACTTACTGCAGATACGGTTGTCTGGGATTGCATTCCACAGATTCCCACATGCTGTAGCCATGGCACACCATCATTCCTGCCATTTCTGTCTAACCTTATGTATTTAATTAGTCAATGAGTTAATAATTACACAACTAAAATAATAGAAATAAAAACAAAAAACTGTGGATGCTGGAAATCCAAAACAAAAACAGAAATACCTGGAAAAACTCAGCAGGTCTGGCAGCGTCGGCGGAGAAGAACAAAGTTGATGTTTCGAGTCCTCATGAGCCTTCAACAGAACTAAGTAAAAATAGGAGAGGGGTGAAATATAAGCTGGCTTAAGGTGGGGGGGTGGTTGTAGGGACAAGCAAGCAGTGATAGGAGCAGATAATCAAAAGTTGTCACAGACAAAAGAACAAAGAGGTGTTGAAGGTGGTGATATTATCTAAAAGAATGTGCTAATTAAAAATGGATAGCAGGACACGCAAAGTACAGATAGCTCTAGTGGGGGGTGGGGTGAAATAAGACTAAAAGGGCATAAAAGGTATAGATTTAAAAATAATGGAAATAGGTGGGAAAAGAAAAATCTATATAAATTATTGGAAAAAACAAAAGGGAGGGGGAAGAAACGGAAAGGGGGTGGGGATGGAGGAGGGAGTTCAAGCTCTAAAGTTGTTGAACTCAATATTCAGTCCAGAAGGCTGTAAAGTGCCTAGTCGGAAGATGAGGTGCTGTACCTCCAGTTTGCGTTGAGCTTCGCTGGAACAATGCAGCAAGCCAAGGACAGACATGTGGGCAAGAGAGCAGGGTGGAGTGTTAAAATGGCAAGCAACAGGGAGGTTTGGGTCTTTCTTGCGGACAGACCGCAGGTGTTCTGCAAAGCGGTCACCCAGTCTGCGTTTGTTCTCTCCAATGTAGAGGAAACCGCATTGGGAGCAACGAATGCAGTAGACTAAGTTGAGGGAAGTGCAAGTGAAATGCTGCTTCACTTGAAAGGAGTGTTTGGGCCCTTGGACGGTGAGGAGAGAGGAAGTGAAGGGGCAGGCGTTGCATATTTTGCGTATGCACGGGGAGGTGCCGTGGGTGGGGGTTGAGGAGTAGGGGGTGATGGAGGAGTGGACCAGGGTGTCACGGAGGGAACGATCCCTACGGAATGCCCCCGTTGGGTGAAGGGAAGATGTGTTTGGTGGTGGCATCATGCTGGAGTTGGCGGAAATGGCGGAGGATGATCCTTTGAATGTGGAGGCTGGTGGGGTGATAAGTGAGAACAAGGGGGACCTTATCATGTTTCTGGGAGGGAGGAGAAGGCGTGAGGGCGGGTGCGCGGGAGATGGACCGGACACGGTTGAGGGCCCTGTCAACTACCGTGGGTGGAAAACCTTGGTTAAGGAAGAAGGAGGACATGTCAGAGGAACTGTTTTTGAAGGTAGCATCATCAGAACAGATGCGACGGAGGCGAAGGAACTGAGAGAATGGGATGGAGTCCTTACAAGAAGCGGGGTGTGAGGAGTTGTAGTCGAGATAGCTTTGGGAGTCGGTAGGCTTGTAATGGATATTGGTGGACAGTCTATCACCAGAAATTGAGACAGAGAGGTCAAGGAAGAGAATGGAAGTGTCAGAGAGGGACCATGTGAAAATGATGGAGGGGTGGAGATTGGAAGCAAAATTAATAAATTTTCCCAGGTCCCGACGAGAGCACAAAGCAGCACCGAAGTAATCATCGATGTACCGGAGAAAGAGTTGTGGGAGGGGGCCGGAGTAGGACTGGAATAAGGAATGTTCCACATACCCCATAAAGAGACAGGCATAGCTGGGGCCCATGCGGGTACCCATAGCCACACCTTTTATTTGGAGGAAGCGAGAGGAGTTAAAGGAGAAATTGTTCAGTGTGAGAACAAGTTCAGCCAGACGGAGGAGAGTAGTGGTGGATGGGGATTGTTCGGGCCTCTGTTTGAGGAAGAAGAAGCTCTCAGCTTCCCAGAAACATGATAGGGTCCCCCTTGTCCTCACTTATCACCCCACCAGCCTCTGCATTCAAAGGATCATCCTCCGCCATTTCCGCCAACTCCAGCATGATGCCACCACCAAACACATCTTCCCTTCACCCCTCCTGGCGGCATTCCATAGGGATCGTTCCCTCCGTGACACCCTGGTCCACTCCTCCATCACCCCCTACTCCTCAACCTACGGCACCTCCCCATGCATACGCAAAATATGAAACACCTGCCCCTTCACTTCCTCTCTCCTCACCGTCCAAGGGCCCAAACACTCCTTTCAAGTGAAGCAGCATTTCACTTGCACTTCCCTCAACTTAGTCTACTGCATTCGTTGCTCCCAATGTGGTTTCCTCTACATTGGAGAGACCAAACGCAAACTGGGTGACCGCTTTGCAGAGCACCTTCGGTCTGTCCGCAAGAATGACCCAAACCTCCCTGTCGCTTGCCATTTTAACACTCCACCCTGCTCTCTTGCCCACATGTCTGTCCTTGGCTTGCTGCATTGTTCTAGTGAAGCTCAACGCAAACTGGAGGAACAGCACTTCATCTTCCGACTAGGCACTTTACAGCCTTCTGGACTGAATATTGAGTTCAACAATTTTCGATCTTGAACTCCCTCCTCCATCCCCACCCCCTTTCCATTTCTTCTCCCTCCCTTTTGTTTTTTCCAATAATTTATATAGATTTTTCTTTCCCCACCTATTTCCATTATTTTTAAATCTATACCTTTTATGCCCTTTTAGTCTTATTTCACCCCACCCCCACTAGAGCTATCTGTACCTTGCGTGTCCTGCTATCCATTCTTAATTAGCACATTCTTTTAGATAATATCACCA
Source organism: Cetorhinus maximus (assembly GCF_964194155.1). Taxonomy (NCBI): domain Eukaryota; kingdom Metazoa; phylum Chordata; class Chondrichthyes; order Lamniformes; family Cetorhinidae; genus Cetorhinus; species Cetorhinus maximus. The sequence goes on from NC_135895.1 coordinate 57,209,704, forward strand.
CCTTCAACACCTCTTTGTTCTTTTGTCTGTGACATCTTTTGATTATCTGCTCCTATCACTGCTTGCTTGTCCCTACAACCTCCACCACCCCCCCACCTTAAACCAGCTTATATTTCACCCCTGTCCTATTTTTACTTAGTTCTGTTGAAGGGTCATGAGGACTCGAAACGTCAACTTTGTTCAGCCGATGCTGCCAGACCTGCTGAGTTTTTCCAGGTATTTCTGTTTTTGTTTAAAATAATAGAAAGTTGCATCCTCCTAGCTTGGAATCAAAGGAAGAAAACTCACCAAAGGAGCACATCTTTGACCCTCTGCACTGAATTCCCACATGAACCCAGATTCCCAACTACACACACTGTCTACATCGCACTCTGGTGTAGTCTCCTCTCTGTGCATCCCCTTACTCTGTACTTTAATTTCCCTTACTGCACATAGTCTGTTTGTTGCACAGTACACTGCCTTTAAGATTGTCACACAGCTACACATATGTACATATCTTAATGGGAACACTGCTTGTGTGCAGTCTTTTTGTTGCCTGCACAGTACATTCTGCATGCCACAGAACTCGAGGGAACATTGTTGCCAGCCATCTGCTGTCACCTCCATCCTGCCCTCCCAACAAGTGCTAATAACTCATGGGCTTCTTTGTCAGTAAGGTTGAGACCATTCACTCAGTTGCCTCTGTTATACCACCAGCCCTAACCTTGAACCCATGTCCTTCCCTAATATTTCTCCCCTTTACCCTTGAGCTCGCTGTAAGCTCATCTTGTCTATGAGACATACCTACTGTTTTCTTGACCAGGTCCCAGTAAACTGCTGACCACCGAACTTCCCTTTCCTGTCCAGATGCTAGCTGAAATTGTAAACGTTTTTTTTTCCTCGAGTACTGTCCCCCTTCCTTTCAAAACGGCTGCCATAAACCCACTTCTCAAAACAACCCACACTTGGCCTCTGTGCCCTTCCAAAATGCTGTCCCATTAGCTTCCGCCTTTCCGTTCCAAAGTCCTTCAATATGTAGTTGCCCACTTTTCTTGCAAATCTATGTTTGAGTTTCTTCAGCCGGGTTTTTGCTCCTGTCACAGCACTGAAATGGCCCCAGTCAAAGTCACAGATGACATCCTTTTTGACTGTGCTGTACTTTCACTCCTTGCTTTTCATCACCTCTCTGCATCCTTTGGTATCATCAACCACACCACCATCCTCCAATGGCTGTCCTCCATTGTCCAGGTACCGTGGGACAACACTTACTTTGGTTCAATCTTGCATATCCAAACATAATTCACAATGGATTCTCTTCCCATCCCTGCACAGTTACTCCTGAAGTCCACCAATGAAGTATGCTTAGCCCCTCTTCCGAATCTATATGTGGCCTCCTTGGCAGCAACATCCGAAGACATGGGGGCCAGGGTCCACATAGGAGGTACAAGATGAAAAAAAAGACCAAGGTCCATCTAGTTCACTTTCTGCCGTCCTGGTAATCACATGATATGGCAACAGTAGAGTTATTGACTAATCATGGCAATCAATCTCTACCAACTAATCGACAACAACCCAGTCATCAGCTGAGGCAAACCTTAAATGGTAGAAAGCTTCGGGAACCAAAGATCCAGATCCAGTTCTACCAAAGCTTCTGAAGAAGTCGTATTCAAATTGAAATATCAATTCTGTTTCTCACTCCTCAGATGCTGCCAGACCTGCGGAGTATTTCTAGCACATTCTGATTTATTAAACATAATTTGGTCGTGTCTTAAATTCCTCATATACTGTGTCCCAAAGTTTATTTTATGAAAGAAATCTAACTTGCATTTGTTTGAATCAGCACCATCTACTTCTGCTTTAGTGCGAGAGTGTAAACTTATGAAACAGGCTCCCTTATGATCATGACATTTTTGCAGATTAGGTTTGCACTTCTGTTCAAAGTGCAGGCTTGTGTCCTTCAATTCTACATTTCTAAACTAGGTGAATCTGCTGCTTGTGCTCAACATTAACTCATTCCATTAGAATCCTAAAAACACAATCATGTCACCACATCTCCTTTCCAGTGAGAACATGCCCAATTTGAGTAATTGCTTGATATAATTCAATCTGCTCACCTCTTCCGGCATTCTGATTGCCCTCTTCTGTATCCTCTCAAAAGCTGCAATTTTTTTGGGACTGTTGTGACTAGAACTGTACGCTAAGTGTGATCACATGTTTACATTCAATTTTATCTGACCACTAGCTCACTCAACCCTTCCACTGCCTTATGTACAACATTCAGCCCACTGAGAGGCAATTTCCTGCAATTGAGCATTGAGAAGACCCAGGCTGTTGTATTTAGTCAAGTCACAGATTCCATTTCTTTGCTATTGATTTTGTCCCCTTCACCAGTTATGTCAGCTTGAATTGAAATGTAATCTCGGCACCCTCTTTGAAGTAAGCCAAACACCATCCTTGCACGGACAGATAATGTCATTTCATCATTGTCGTTAGGTCAAAATCTTGGAATTTCCTATGTGACACCATCGTGGAAGATCCATCAATGCAAGTACTGTTGTGATTTAAGGGAAAGTATTACCACCTCAGGGTAGCTATGGATAGGTAATAAAATAATAAGGGAATTGGCTAAATACATGAAGGAGAAAAAATTGCGAGGAAAAAGCAGGGGAATGAGATTAACTGGATTAATCTTCAAAGAGTCGGTGCAGACTCGATGGGCCGAATCCTTCTGTGCTGCACGATTTTATAATCGTGAATTGAGTTTCTGACCACATCCTCTCCCAACACAGACCAATCGCTCACATATTTGCCCTGCCTTATCACATACGTTGCCAAAAACCCTTGCCCATACTGCAGCAACCTCCAGACTTGATCCAGTGCCCTCCTGCCGATATCCTATCCTCTCCCTTCCATAAACCTGTAACTCTTGCAAAACTTTGATGCCTGTATACTATTCTACATTAGCCCTGTATTTGCTGATCTTCTTTAGCTCCAGGTCCCCAATCCTTCCAGTTTAAAATTCTCATCCTTTTATGGCTTTGCATTTTCCTATCTCTGAAACCCTTATGCTTTTATACTTTTATTTCTTCCCCCACACGCCCCCACAATTTTTTTTGCCACTTCTGAAGATGCTAGGGGCACGGTTCTATATATGTTGTCAGCTCTTCGGTATCTCATTCAGGCTCCTCCTTCTGTGATCCCAGACCATGGTCTTGAGCTTTACGGTAAATCTTGGTGCTACCTTCATCAGGCATCCACTCTAATCTATCTAATCTTTTTAGCCGCCTTCCTATCTTGTGAACACTGGTACCCCAAATATTGCCTTGATGGAGAGCTAACTCAGCACTAAATAAGTATTGAACCAGGGATAGTCTGGTGCCCTGTGATTTAGTACTATACCAGCAGGTACATTTACCCAGTAGGAGATCAGCAGGATGGTGGCTGTTTTTTGCTTTTATAATAATATTGATTCCAGCCAAGCATTAGCTCGAATAAATTGTCTTGCTCAAACTAATTGTCCTGTCTAGAAGAAGAGAACTTTACATATGCATGGTTATACCATCCCAGATCCACCAGAAGACAGTTTTAATAGAACAATCAGATTCTAATTTTACAGTGCTCAGAGAGCTGCCTATCATAAAATAATGAATTGAATTTTTGAGGCAAAATTCCCCTTCTTGAAACTGAGTTTGGCCGCAAGTGCACCCACTTGTAGCATTTAAATCCACTCGAAGCTTTATAAAGTGTCAACAAAATCCAAAGGATCCAGAACTTTTAAACCTGATTTGATAGTGTGCTGGGATTATACTTCCTTGTCATAGCTAAGTGACATGAGACCATCTGCTTCATGAGATCTCGCCAGAGTCTTGCTCTAGAGTTGCACTGTAACTTTAGAATTACTGCTTCATGAAAAATGCTTTGCAGTAATGTTAAAGTGGCAATACAAATGCATCCTAATTCTCTAATGCCTTTTTTTGAGGCAATATCTGTTAGTTTCTAAAGCAAGTGGATGGGAGGTAATTAACTGTTTTCAGATTAATAATCAGTGTTGTGGGATTGGAAAAATATTTGTGATTTTATGTTGGCTATTGCTTAGTGAACAAGCCACCACACTTGGCTCCTAGCTGTTGATATTAAATTTTATATATAATGGGAGAGAAGCCTTGATTTCCTGTGGTTATCTTGGTTATTATACAAGCTAACCATGTGTATAACAAATCTTAGATTTTCTCTTCTACACTGCTATTATCTTATCAATAACTGTTCACTAATATAACTTTAATTTGCATCTAGGGCTCCTCATCTAGGAAGAGAACTGGTCTGCAAAGAGAGCAAAAAAACATTCAAAGCCACAATAGCCATGAGCCAGGAGTTTCCTCTGGGCATTGACTCGTAAGTAGTCTTGTGTGGATGTATTCATCATAATTTCCTTGCAGATATGATGCTTATGCAGAGCACAACAAATCCTTGAGTATTCGAAAACTTTAAAACTTTTGTACAGAAAACTTAACAGTGAAAGTCCGATTAGTATTTTACATAAACACAACTGATTTAACAAGTATTTGTTTTGCTTGCTAACTTTCCCCATGGTTTCAAACTGATAATTATTTGGTTGGAACATTATCTTTAGATTACACACTCAGTAAGCTGATTTTCCTTTCACTGGACATTAATGTAAAATATCTAACATTCCCTTCCCCAATCAGGAGATATTTTTGAAACAAAAAACTTTGAAAATTCAATCATTGCCAGAGTGTCACTTATAATGGTTTCTCTTCCTGCTCCCACATTGTATTAACTCTCTCCAAATGTCATTCAACTATCATCCCTTTGTTCCCTGATCTGCATTGGCTCCCCGCCAAGCAGAATTTTGAGTTTAGAATTGTCGTCCTTGCTTTCAAATCCGTCCATGGCTTCTCCTCCTCCCTCACTCACCTCACTACAGCCCCCCCCACCCCCATCCTTGCTAATTTTCTTCAACCCCACAAATTTTCAAGATATCTAAGCTCACCTAATTCTGACCTCTTGAGCATCCCCAATTTAATCGCTCCTCCATTGGTGTTCACACCTTCAGTTGATTAGGCCCTAAGCTGAAATTCCCATCCGATACCTCTTGACCTCTGTACCTCACTTTCCTCTTTTAAGAAGCTCCCTAAAACCTGCTACTTTGACCATGCTTTTGGTTATCTGAACTAATATCTCTTTGTGGCTCGGTGTCATATTTTGTTTTATTATGGTCCTTGGGGTGTTTTATTACGTTAAGGGATGCTATATAAATATACGTTGTATTGGACAAGAGTGAAACATTTAACCCGTGTATATGTAAATGAGTGGGTTCTCATCCCTTGTTTTAAATTGCAGGTGTCACCACACAATAATATAAAAATTTTGCGTAACGGTCAAAGATCAATTAGAATGTATTTTGTATATGTTTTTCCTAATTTTGTTGTGGTAACCTTATTCTGGTTCCATAATTTTTCTTTTCCTATTGATTTCTTACTGATAGGTTACTGAATGTTTTAGAGGTCATAGCACCCTTCAAGCACTTTAATAAACTCAGAGAATTTGTTCAGATGAAGCTTCCACCAGGATTTCCTGTTAAATTAGGTAAGTAGTAAGATAATGGTAAAGTGATATGTTGGGCCATGAGCTTAAATTGTAGTGGAATAGAATTCTGCTGATGACCCACAGCGACATATGAATACCCAGCTTTGAGATGTCAGATCTGTTTAGCACTGTCGTAGTGCCACACAACACAGTGTGAAGACAGGAATATGTCCACAAAGACTGCGTAGTAGAAAGACTCTCTCATAATGTCACAGTTTTTGAGATTTTATGTTAGATGTTAGCCCTGAAATTTCTTGACTTTCTTCCACTGAGATGTTGCAAACTCATCAAAAGTATAGTGGAAACCCCATTTACATAGGGCAGAAAATGTGAGGAAATTCAAGACCATATTCGCTGATTATATTTCACCAATCACTCATAAGCACCCTTCTCCATATTGTAAAATAACTAAAATTATAGCATTGCTCAGGAATTTTAACAGAGAACTCTTATTCTGTACACTAGCCATTGAAATATAATGTGCGTAAGGTGAACTGAAATAGACCATATGTTGATCAAGTGAGATGCAGTGAGGCGAGATGAGGCTCGAGGAGGATAAACTTTAGCATAGAGCTGTTGGGCTAACTGGCCTGTTTCTATGCTATAAAATTCTATGTAACTATGTATCAACTCAGCAGTGCTTATTCAAAGCTTGAAGTGGATAGCTAGCTGGTTTATGTACATAAGTTTGACACAGTGAGAAGCCATATGCTGTTATACGCCTGGAGTTATGAAAGTGATAAAGATGCAACTTTTTCTCTTTTATATGTGAACTTGATGGCAGAAGATTAAAAACAAAAATAAAAATAACTGGAAAAACTCAGCAGGTCTGGCAGCATCTGCTGAGAGGAACACAATTAACGTTTCGAGTCCGTATGACTCTTCAACAGAACTAAGTAAAAATAGAAGAGGTGAAATATAAGCTGGTTTAAGGGGGGGTGGGACAAGTAGAGCTGGATAGAGGGCCAGTGATAGGTGGAGATTGACATCTTTTGGCTTAGACAAAAGGACAAAGAGGTGTTGAAGGTGGTGATATTATCTAAGGAATGTGCTAATTAAGGGTAGAAAGCAGGACAAGCAAGGTACAGATAGCCCTAGTGGGGGTGGGGTGAAGGAATCAAAATAGGCTAAAAGGTAGAGATAAAACAATGGATGGAAATACATTTAAAAATAATGGAAATAGGTGGGGAAAGAAAAATCTATATAAATTATTGGAAAAAAAGGGGATCAAAAAGGGGGTGAGGATGGAGGAGAGAGTTCATGATCTAAAATTGTTGAACTCGATATTCAATCCGGAAGGCTGTAAAGTGCCTAGTTGGAAGATGAGGTGCTGTTCCTCCAGTTTGCGTTGAGCTTCACTGGAGCAATGCAGCAGGCCAAGGACAGACATGTGGGCATGAGAGCAGGGTGGAGTGTTGAAATGGCAAGCAACAGGGAGGTCTGAGCCATGCTTGTGGACAGACCGAAGGTGTTCTGCAAAGCGGTCATCCAGTCTGCGTTTGGTGTCTCCAATGTAGAGGAGACTGCATTGGGAGCAACAAATGCAGTAGATTAAATTGAGGGAAGTGCAAGTGAAATGCTGCTTCACTTGAAAGGAGTGTTTGGGCCCTTGGACGGTGAGGAGAGGGGAAGTAAAGGGGCAGGTGTTGCACCTTCTGCGGTTGCATGGGAAGGGGTTGAGGTGTAGGGGGTGATGGAGGAGTGGACCAGGGTGTCCCGGAGGGAACGATCCCTGCGGAATGCCGCCAGGGGGGGTGAAGGGAAGATGTGTTTGGTGGCATCATGCTGGAGTTGGCAGAAATGGCGGAGGATGATCCTTTGAATGCGGAGGCTGGTGGGGTGATAAGTGAGGACAAGGGGGACCCTATCATGTTTCTGGGAGGGAGAGGAAGGTGTGAGGGCGGATGCGCGGGAGATGGGCCGGACACGGTTGAGGGCCCTGTCAACCACCGTGGGTGGAACACCATGCTTGTCCTGCTTTCTACCCTTAATTAGCACATTCCTTAGATAATATCACCACCTTCAACACCTCCTTGTCCTTTTTGTCTATGATATCTTTTGGCTATCTCCACCTATCACTGGCCCTCTATCCAGCTCTACTTGTCCCACTCCCCACCCCTTAAACCAGCTTATATTTCACCTCTCTTCTATTTTTACTTAGTTCTGTTGAAGAGTCATACGGACTCGAAACATTTAACTGTGTTCCTCTCCACAGATGCTGCTAGACCTGCTGAGTTTTTTAGGTAATTTTATTTTTGTTTTGTATTTCCAGCATCTGCAGTTTTTTGCTTTTATCTTATGGCAGAAGATTAAAGTTGTGCTTTCAGATGACGATGCCAAGGGGCACCATGTAGATAAGAAATAGGATAGATCCTCAACTCCAAAGGTTAATAGTATGGAAGTGGTGAGAGAAGCCATTGCAGGTGAATTTCTGCTTACGACTGGATAGATAAGAATGAAACCAGGTCAGTGCAGTCCCTTCCAGCTGGATGACAACAGGAGGCGAGTTGGTGACAATAATGTGGTCAGCTGTGTCAAGGGCAGCAGACTGTTTGAGATGATAAGTAGGCATACTTTACTATGGTCACGGTCATTTAGCATATCATTTTGTGATTTTTGATAAGGGCTATTTCAGTACTGTGGTGGGACAAAAGCCTGTTTGGAGGTATACAAACATGGAATTCCAGCGAAAAATGGGCACTGATTTAGTAGCTGACAGCATGCCTGAGGATTTTGAAGAGGATTGGGAGGTTGGAGAAGAAGTGGTAGTTTGCAAGGACAATCAAGTCGAGGGTAAGTTTTTTGAGGGGGACTGATAATGCCAGATTTGAAAGGGAGAACAGTAATTGAGGAGAGGGATCTGTTAACAATGTTGGCTAACATGGAGATGAGGAAGCAAAATTGGGTGGTCAGTAATTTGGCAGGATAGGATTCAGGGTGGCAGGAGGTGACCCACCTCTTTGTTCAAGGGACCTAAAAATAGCTATCAATCAAAGTGCTGCTCTGAGAAGAGGGAGAGCCTTCCCTTTTAATATGTCTGTCTGGTTAAACCCTACATTATACAAATGGAATTGGCCAACAGATTGGATGATGCACTGAGCCATCTTAACTCTCATGAGATTTTTTAGGTTGTACACAATTGTCTTCCTTTTTGAAGAGCTAACTAACCCTTCAAATTGCTATTTGACTGGTTGCAGGCTATTGAATCTAATGTTGAATCTAGTATTAGTTATAATTACAATTGTAAAAAATCAACTTGGCAATCCAGGCACAAATCTAATTTGTCATTGGTAAAGAAATTAGATTTTGTTTTTAAACAAGGTAAATGTTCTGGATATACCTACCAGGTCAGGCCTCACTGCCTGCTAGGCTATTTGCTAATATAATTGATGGGAAATAATTCACTGGGCCCAGAAGCAGCCTTTTGAAAACTAGAATTGTGCCTTTGGACCAACTCACGACCTAACCAAGAATGATTCTACCCAGCAGAAACTAGATTACTACTTAAGACAAAAACAAAATTACCTGGAAAAACTCAGCAGGTCTGACAGCATCTGCAGAGAGGAACACAGTTAACGTTTCGAGTCCATATGACTCTTCAACAGAACTAAGGAAAAATAGAAAAGAGGTGAAATATAAGCTGGTTTAAGGTGGGGTGGGACAGGTAGAGCTGGATAGAGGGCCAGTGATAGGTGGAGATAACCAAAAGGTGTCATAGACAAAAGGACAAAGAGGTGTTGAAGCTGGTGATATTATCTAAGGAATGTGATAATAAATGTACAGATAGCCCTGGTGGGGGTGGGATGGGGGGAAGGGATCGAAATAGGCTAAAAGGCAGAGATAAAACAATGGGTGGAAATGCATTTAAAAATAATGGAAATAGGTGGGAAAAGAAAAATCTATATAAATTATTGGAAAAAAGGGGGATTGGAAAGGGGGTGGGGATGGAGGAGAGAGTTCATGATCTAAAATTGTTGAACTCAATATTCAGTCCGGAAGGCTGTAAAGTGACTAGTTAGAAGATGAGGTGCTGTTCCTCCAGTTTGTGTTGAGCTTCACTGTAGCAATGCAGCAGGCCAAGGACAGACATGTGGGCATGAGAGCAGGGTGGAGTGTTGAAATGGCAAGCGACAGAGAGGGTCTGGGTCATGCTTGTGGACAGACCAAAGGTGTTCCGCAAAGTGGTCACCCAGTCTGCGTTTGGTCTCTCCAATGTAGAGGAAACCGCATTGGGAGCAACAAATGCAATAGACTAAATTGAGGGAAGTGCAAATGAAATGCTGCTTCACTTGAAAGGAGTGTTTGGGCCCTTGGACGGTGAGCAGAGGGGAAGTAAAGGGGCAGGTGTTGCACCTTCTGCGGTTGCAAGGGAAGGTGCCATGGGAGGGGGTTGAGGTGTTGGGGGTGATGGAGGAGTGGACCAGGGTGTACCGGAAGGAACGATCCCTGCGGAATGCCGCAGAGGGGAGTGAAGGGAAGATGTGTTTGGTGGTGGCATCATGCTGGAGTTGGTGGAAATGGCGGAGGATGATCCTTTGAATGTGGAGGCTGGTGGGGTGGGTGTGAGGACAAGGGGGACCCTATCATGGTTCTGGGAGGGAGAGGAAGGTGTGAGGGCAGATGCGCGAGAGATGGGCTGGACACGATTGAGGGTCCTGTCAACCACCGTGGGTGGAAAACCTCGGTTAAGAAGGAAGACATGTCAGAGGAACTGTTTTTGAAAGTGGTATCATCAGAACAGATGCGACGGAGGCGAAGAAACTGAGAGAATGGGATGGAATCCTTACAGGAAGCAGGATGTAAGGAGCTGTAGTCAAGGGTGTTCTCCAGGACACCCTGGTCCACTCCTCCATCAACCCCTACACCTCAACCCCCTCCCACGGCACCTTCCCATGCAACTGCAGAAGGTGCAACACCTGCCCCTTTACTTCCTCTCTCCTCACCGTCCAAGGGCCCAAACACTCCTTTCAAGTGAAGCAGCATTTCACTTGCATTTCCCTCAATTTAGTCTACTGCATTCGCTGCTCCCAATGCGGTTTCCTTTACATTGGAGAGACCAAACGCAGACTGGGTGACCGCTTTGAGGAACACCTTCAGTCTGTCCGCAAGCATGACCCAGACCTTCCTGTCGCTTGCCATTTCGACACTCCACCCTGCTCTCATGCCCACATGTCTGTCCTAGGCCTGCTGCGTTGTTCCAGTGAAGCTCAACACAAACTGGAGGAACAGCATCTCATCTTCTGACTAGGTACTTTACAGCCTTCCGGACTGAATATTGAGTTCAACAATTTTAGATCATGAACTCTCTCCTCCATCCCCACCCCCTTTCCGATCCCCCTTTTTTCCAATAATTTATATAGATTTTTCTTTTCCCACCTATTTCCATTATTTTTAAATGCATTTCCATCCATTGTTTTATCTCTGCCTTTTAGCTTATTTTGATCCCTTCCCCTCACCCCACCGCCACTCGGGCTATCTGTACCTTTATTATCACATTCCTTAGATAATATCACCAGCTTCAACACCTCTTTGTCCTTTTGTCTATGACATCTTTTGGTTATCTCCACCTATCACTGGCCCTCTATCCAGCTCTACCTGTCCCACCTCCCCCCCTTAAACCAGCTTATATTTCGCCTCTTTTCTATTTTTCCTTAGTTCTGTTGAAGAGTCATACGGACTCAACGTTAACTGTGTTCCTCTCTGCAGATGCTGTCAGACAAGCTGAGTTTTTCCAGGTATTTTTGTTTTGGATTTCCAGCATTCGCAGTTTTTTGCTTTTATCACTACTTAAGAATTGGTTAAATAGATGGGTAAAGGAGAAGTGAATACAGTTATAAAGGAACATAATGGGCACATAGGATCAGGATTACTGGTCGTTCATCGTCTGTATATCCCAGGAATAATGAAAATTAGGGATGTTCTGATTGTATAGTGCTAATGTGGATTCATGTGTCTTCAGTCAGCCACTCCCTAATCTCATTCCTACTGTTAAAATATGTAGACATCTAAGATTATACTGGACAATGTTATTTGGTACTACAGAACTTGAGTATTACTGAAAGATACTTTATTTTTGTCGAAGCTTTTCATTTTGCACTCAGGACAATTCACAATAATATGCCAATATCTGGGGAAAGAACAAATGTATACTGTATGAGAAGAGTGTGCTGGTTGGTTGACAAGTGGAGTCTGGTAGAGGCGTTGCCATGGAGAATGCCCCAGTTGATGGTGACTGACAGTTAACTGCCAAGCATTCTTTGAAATTTAAACCAGACAGCTTGATTCTGGTCACTATATTCCCTAGGGAATGAACCAATGAATGGCTGTCACAGAATTGATTTGTATACAAAATAGTTGTATGAAAATAATTTGGTTGCCTTTAAAAACATTTAAAACTTGTCAAACATTTTGCTAGAAATTAGGAACTTAAAACAATCTCTATCTGGAGCATTTTACTGCAATTAACTCCTTAATCATGTATGGTCAACCTGCACTAATCTGCTTGTGCCTCCTATTTAGATATACCTGTGTTTCCAACCATCACTGCCACTGTGACATTTCAGGAATTCCGATATGACGGGTTTAACGACTCTATCTTCAATATTCCAAATGACTATAGCGAAGACCCGAGCAGGTTCCCTGAACTTTGATTTGGCTGCCTGGTTATTATGGGACTAAGAAGAGAATGTTAGGTGCTGTGTGTTCTTTTTTCTCCATCTAAGAGTTTGACTTGGTTCTTCCTTTGATGATATGAAGATATCATTTGGAGAAACTCTGGAACATTCCTAAATGGAAGAATGGAAAGTCTTACAGAAATAGACTATACAGCTTTTTTCTTTGATTTGGAAAAATCCCTTTATTAAATTCCTGACCATCAATTCAAGATGTTCTATTTGCAAAATAATCCATTTAAGAACTTCAACTTTTTCATGAAAATGTACATACATATATCAATGATTAAATAATTTGGTTGCTAGAAAATTAGAAGGAAGGCATTTTGCTGTAATTCACCTTCAAGTAATTGGCTAAATGAAAAGAAAATATTAGTGTGCAATCCAATTAATTACTAAAAAGCCAAATTGCCTGTTAATTTTTTCTAGAATTGGTATGCTGTTACTATTTTGATATTTATTTGTACCTCCTATTTTTAGGTACTCATTCACAGTGTCTTAATATTTTTAAAACACTATTTTATTAGTGCTACATTTAGTTTTACAAGTGTTGGGAAAAGGAGAAGCTAGGTTCTGAAAGAGTAACCTACAAAGTGCAGGATGCAACATTTAATTTTGCTGACTGTACGATGGTTATTCAGAAAGGTAAAGGTTATTGTTCTGCAATTTCAAGTTAAGTTAAATCTTATGTTTTAATTAGCATTACATGATTCTAAAAGGGAAATGTAGTTTTTTTGAACGTAATTGAAAAATTACTGTATAAACATGATTGTGCATACACAATTATCAGCAAGGTTTCAAAGTGGTGATACTCATATGGGATATTAGAAATATTCCATTGCTTCAACTGGAATTGCATGGAACTTCCAGTAAGACCTTAAGGTCTGTTTGGCTGTAGTGTAGTACTGCATTGTTTAGCCATGCCTGATGATGATTTACCCTCCTATGTGGTGAGAAGACAAGTGACCAAAAGTGGCCAGTCAGTTCCCGTTGAATACGATGATGATTCCTAACCTTCTCCAAGTGGGAAAGACCTGTTCTTTGTGTCAAATAAACAGCTCAGCTGCAGCTGATGCAAACAATGTCACACTCAAAATTCACAATCTACACAGTTTTAAAGTATTTTTTTGTACAAAAAAGTTTTAAGAAAACTAATATAATATTCCCAAAAGTTTTTGGAATATGTTCATAAAGCACTAGCTTTTTGGTGAACAAAATTGTTCCAATTTAAAGAATGCACTGTATATAACCACAAATAAGTTTTTTTTTGGGAAAAACCCTACTCCTTTTTAACTTTAATGCTTGTATAACCATGTTTAAAGTCAAAGTAGGACTATCCAAGTGAGAACTGTCTGAAGGCTACCTCACTCGTGGAACAGAGTAATGTGACTCTCATATAGCCCGAGTTACATGACATTTCTTTCTTGTAATTGATTAACTCGTCCTGCTCATGACTGCTGACCTTAAGGTTTGCAATTTCTTTCAAATCTTAGGCCCCACCAGTTAAGTGCGAAGAGTTTTAATCTCTAAAGATTATATAAAATTAACATTTCAGATTATTGGAATCTTTCCTCTGAACTAATGAAAATGGAAGCATGAAGCAATGAATAGGGATGTCATGATATGAAAGTGTTAAATTGGATAATTAGAGTTTTAAAAAGAAAATGTATCTTGTAAATGTATCAATATCTTGTGGTATTGGTATGATGAAAAATTAGCGTTAAGTTGTTTACCAAATGTGCTTTGTATAAATAAATATAGTTCAAAACCCAGCGCATTTGTGCTTGCTTTCTTTACATTGTTTTTAGGAATTTTATAAAGACTGAGAAATTAGCATAAAATTAGTAACCATTGTTACTATTAAAGACTTCAAATTATTCAGTTGTTTCATTTTGATTGTGATTTTCATTTAAGTCAAATTGTATTTTCCTATTTGTATCTACCATTAAAAATAATATAATTAGATTTGCTTGTGGCTATGTTTTACTTGTTGGAGTGGTTTGACCTTGTTTGTACACATAATTGGTCATCCCACTGATTTATTGGTCTCAGCCTTATTACTGTGGAGAGTCAGAGTAGATGACATCTCCTCTAGTGAATCTGACAGTATAAAAGCACCACTTGACTAATCACATGCACCAAATTTTAAACACCTCAAAGTCTTAGTTTATACTCCTTAAAATGGATCACCCACTTGTTTTATCAGGCTTGGATGCAGTATGTGACAGGGAGCATAAAGAAAATAACATGAAAATAAACAAGTAAATAATTGCACTAAAAGCACATACATACGAATTAGGAGCAGGAGTAGGCCATTCAGCCCCTTGAGTCTGTTCTGTCATTCGATAAGATCATGGCTGATCTGATTGTGGCCTCAGCTTCACATTCTGTCTACCCTGATGACCTTTGACTCCGTTATTCGTCAATAGGAACAGAAAGAGAGGTCTTTTGCCTAAACTTGTGATAACTTGTTTTATTTAAAATTCTGCAGTTACAAAGTGTATATTTGACTCTGATTTCCCTGTTTCAAGTTCCTATTAGCCAAATTTTTGGGGGTAGTGGAACCAGGGGATGAAAAGGTATATTGGAGGTAATGAATGATTAAAAGCATGGGAATGTCACTTGCACATACTTTTAAATTGGGACTTGATGAGAACCGATGACCAAGTAAAATTGTGTTGTTGCAATATTTTGCTGGCTTTAGCCACTACCATGGCTATGATGAGATCCAATAGATTATCCTAATTTATTTTTTTCGTTTTTGATCTTGCAATCCATTGTAATATTATGATGACCGTAGCATTTGATTCTAAGTTATTTCTGGCATTAACTTACTTGCATATACTGAGTATTGATTTGGAGATTTTAAAGAAACCTCTGCTGTCCATTCAACTTTTTGGGTTAATTAGTGAGTTCTGTAAAATGAGCTGAGATAATTCTGATACATTTTATAAGTTCCACAAACTCAAAAGGATGGGGAAATGAATTCCCCTATGTCAATAAAATAGCAAAAAAATGTTTACAAACCTCAATAGAACACCCAGGTTATTTGAATATTGTAATATTGTCTGGTTTCATAAATTCTTTTTAATGTGGAATCTAACGCCAGGTTTAACTGTGTTTTGTGTGCTGTATTACTTTCTATAATTTATGTCAAAGGTGGAAAATTAGCTGCAATTGAGAAAACAACATTCTACATCTCAGGGTAAAATTTCCAGGTTTCATTGTTGGAATAAGGTATTCACAAACTGGGTTTTTCCAGTCAATTGTGGTATTGAAAACTTTTTACGACTTAACTGCAAACATTTTCTAAGAGTTTCTGAACATATCAAAACTGAACCAGTAACGTACAGAATTTTTAATAATATATTCTTGGAATTAATAATCTGCTTATACTTTAACATTTCGGTGTTTTGATCCGCCTTTGCTAGAAATTATTGTATTTATGGTGAATAACCAGTGCCACGCCTGTCCACTAGAAATGTTCATGTTTAGTGTTTTTGTATGTAGCTTTAATTTGAATTACATTATTTTGTATTTAGCTTTAATTTGAATTACATTTATGGCTATTGTAGAATTAGTAGTTAAAAGGAAGTCTATTACACCAGCCAGCCTATTCCTAATAGGCCACCTTATCTGATCATGTATCTAGACCCCTTTTTGATCTCCAGAAATGGGTCTAATTGACTCATTTCCTTACTTTCATTCCACAGGCCTATCCTACTTCTGACGTCCCAATTTTTAAATTGTTTGTGGTATTGAACCCTTTACCATATTTCGTTGGATCAATTCTACCATTCTTTCATACTATTCATATCCAGTTCATAATTCATGTTTTAAAATATAACTTAGCTTTAGAAAATTAGTATTAAAGTAAGATAAATCCTGATTTAGAAACTGGTAATAATCCTGAAGTGAATGCAATTCAAACAAGCTGGTAATTAATTACAGTTAAAAGCTATCCTAAGGTTGGAGGGAGAGGTGTAAGCACTTGCATAAATGATCTATTTCTGGACCCCTTGGTAGAGTCAGTGTCTATTGTTATCTAAACAATATCAAAAGAAGCTAAAAGCTCGCAAATTCTGGAGAAGAGGATCATGAAACTTAACTATAGAAATTATTAATATGGCTTCCCAGAATCATGGAACATTTTGGAATTTAAAAAGTAGAAAAGTCAATAAACTTTAAATATTTTGTAAGATAAGGAAATTCTTGAGGGTGGAGAGAGCGGGTAAGAAAGAACTAGAACTGAGTTTACAGCATAAGTAATAAGCTAAAGTCTTAAGCTAGTGGTGTTTACTTCATTAATTTTTGTACAGTAAAGTTTGTTTTTCTTTAAAAATGTTCTTGTAGTATAATTTTCAGTTAATTGCAGAATGTTCAGATTTCTTTAAACTTTAACGGTTCCTAACACGATTGTAACAAAAGATAAAAACATTTTTAAATTCCATTTATTTTCTGCAACAAAATTACTAAATTTGTGTCTGATATTGTGCTCCCTAAGCTGCTTTATTGGTTACTTTTTTTGTTTCTGAAGATGCTGATGCAATGCTTCCCCATTCAGGTTGTTATCAGCTGTCCCTCTATTTGAAGATGAGGTATTTTCAGGCTGGCAAATTTCTGCCATGCTCCTTATGTGAATAAACAGGCCGATTCTCTGCCCTGAGATCTTTGGGCACATGGGTCAGGATGCTCCATGAAGTAATGGGATCCTGAGTGCAGGATTTTCTTCCTTCTCTGCCTCATCAAGACATTGGGACTCAAAGCATGATGCAGCTTGATGGAGAAGTTGTCCCCATTTTGAACAATAGGCAGTAAGCTCCTCCTAGCCACTAATGTCAATGTTGCCATTATTCAATACAGCTTCAGAGTGTCTTGAGATTTTTTTTTGTCCTTGGAGTATTGGCCATTTGTGTTGAGAGAACAGGACTGGCCAGATGAGAGGCTTTTCAGCCGTTCAGACGGTGTTCAGTCTTTCAAAGTGGACTTTGCAGGAGTTTTGCCTGGCAGCTTGTGGAACTGTCTTCAAGAAGGACACCAGCGTTCGTTTGAAGGTCCTCCCACTCAATCTGGAAGACGCAGCGGAGGCATTGCTGATGTAATTTCTCTAGCTGTCTTGTGCGTTGCTGATACTCAATCCAGGTCTCACCAGTACAAGTGTGGTGACAACAACTGCTCTGTACACTAGGACTTTGTTGACTTGCGGAGGTCTTTGTTGTCAAACGCTTGCTGGTGTAACTTGTAAAAGCCTGAGCTGGCACGGCTGATCCAGTGTTGGATCTCTTTGTCAATTATGGCCTTTTCAGAGAGGTGTCTGCCAAGGTATAGGAAGTGCTCAATATATTCCAGAGTGTCTCCATTAACATATATGGAAAGTGGAATATTTGACTGACCAAGCCTCAGTCGGCAACATTGACGTACAGGCAAAGTCTCTTGTATGCAGAATTGAAGAGATTGAGAGTGGCTTGCAAATCTAGTGTGGAGTGGTCAATGACACTCCAGTCATCCTCAAACTATAAATCATGTAATGGTCGGTTTAGTTTTGGCATGGAGGTGACGGATTTAAGAATTTTCTATCTAGGCAGTATTTAGCACTGACAGGACAGTTAATCATTGAGGTGAATAGCCACTGTCAAGTAGATTGTAAATAGTCACACAGCCTTGACCCTGATCTGGATTTTGAAGGCGCCTGTTTCGGATCTCTTGTTCAAGGCCAGTTGCAGTCATATAATCATGAAGCAATTTCAGGATTGCGAAGTAGTTTCTTGGAACATCCAAATCGTTGGAACACAACCCACAGAGCCTCACAATTTACTGAGTCAGCTTTGATCAGGACGATGAATGCAAATGATGAGTTCCTGCTTTTCTTGACTATTTTCTTTGATTTGTCTGGTAACAAAAAACATGTCAGAAATTCCCCTGGAAGGTCTAAAGCCACACTGTTTCTAGGAGGAATTCCTCAGCCACAGGATGCGATTCAGGAGGATGTATATCAGGATTTTCACTGCTAGCACAAGAGGGAAATAACTTTAATTTCCCCCCTCCTTTTTATATCCCTTGATCAGTTAGTTATTGCATCCCCAAAGTCTGGGGAGTGAGGTGGTGGTGTTGGAAGAGAAGTTAATTTTCCTCAGTCCACCAGCTTTGAAGATCTCCACTGGAATACAGTCAGGACTGTAGGCTCTTATTTTTAAGCCATTTGCTTGTTGTAGCTCTCCCATTGATGGTGGTTCACCCATGGCTTCTACTCCAGGGCACTGGAGTATAGTCTGGACAGTATCAGCTGTCACTGTAGATTCACATTTGAGTTGTCAGAAATGTTTTCTCTAGCATTGATGGATGACATTGTCATCCTTGGGAAGGGAGATACCATCCTGTGAACAAAGGGGATTTTGTCCATTTGACTTTGGTTTATTGACGACCCTAGTAGTTTCAAAAGAAGCCTTGCATATCAATTGTCAGCATATTGTTGGATCTCTTGGGTTTTCTCCTCCCACTACACATCCTTTATCTTTCAGATTTGGCTTTGGACATCTGCCTCCTTGTTGGAATGTTGCCACCTTGATTTGCAACTGTGCATCATTCTACCAGGCAATGAATGATGCAAGTTTTGCTATTTATTCCAATTCAATAAAATCCTCAGGACTCATGTACTTACAAAAAAAAGAACTATGCTACAGAGAGATACAGACCAGATGTCAAACTATTTTTAAACTGATGTTTGAGTCGAGCGGCATTGAATAAACCTATATTGAACTGTTTGGAGGGATGCCTGAATTTGAGAGTCAGGAATCAGCCTGATGTTTTTTCACAAAAATATACTTTATTCATAAAATTTAAGGTACATTACATAAGTTTGAACTATTGCATTTTGTGCAATGTCAAATTTAATTTCAGTACAATGTGGCACTTACAATTACAAGTTATATTTACAATACACATTTCATGTCATATCAGGTGAATGCCACAGTGCCACCAAAAGGACACATTTATTAGGTATTTATCTGTTAGTGAATCTGTGGGCATTCTCCTTGCACTTCGCTCTGTTGTTGGTATTGGGAACTGCTATAATGACCAGGGCAACACAGAATATGTAAGACAGAATTACGAATAGATACATGGTGGTAAGAGAACAAGAGAAGGAAGAGGAATACCACGCCCTCCTCATTCTAACTATCAAAGAAGCATCTAGCTGTGATAGGAGCAGTAGATATAATCACAGCATAGTCCTTGTGGAGACCATGTCCCGTCTATGCAGAGAGGACACCCTCCATCGTGTTATGTGGCACTACTCCTGTCCTATATAGGATAGATTCAGCAACTCTGCTTGTGTGAGGTGCTCTGAGCCACCAGCAATGGGGGAATCGTATTCCACCAAAATCTGCAGCTTTATGCCTAACATATCCATCACTAACAATACCATCAACCTTAGGTTAGAGTACAGAAAAGCATGCCAAAAGCTCAACACTAATGCAAAAGACAAAGCTAAACTGTTTGCAACCATCTTCAGAAGTACTGATTCATCTTGGCCTCTTCCTGAGGTCCCCAGCATTAGAGATGTTAATCTTCAGCCAATTCGTTTTGATCCATGTGATAAAGAAACAGCTTAAGGCACCAGATCTCAGTTGTACTACTGAAGACTTGTGCTCCAGAACTAGCCACACCCTTGTCCAAGCTGTTCCAATACAACCACAGCACTGACATTTGCCTAACAATTTGGAAAATTGCCCAAGTATATCATGTCCACAACAGGCAGAACAAATCCAGTCTACTCTTGATCATCAGCAAAGTAATGGAAGAAGGCATCATCAGCAGTGCTATAAAGCAGCACTTACTCATCAATAACCTGCTCACCAATGCTCAGTTTAGGTTTCACCAAAACCATTTGGCTCCAGCCCTCATTACAGCCAAACATGGACAAGAGCACTAAATTCCAGAAGTGAGGCACGAGTGATTCCCTTTGACATCATGGCAACATTTGACCAAGACAGACATCAAGGAGCCCTAGCAAAATGGAAGTCAATAGGAATCAGGGGGAAGATTAACTGGCTGAAGTCAAACTAGCTAGAGAGAGAGACTATTTTGGTTATTGGAGGCCAGTCATCTCAGCCCTAGGACATCACTGCAGGAGTTTCTCAGGGCAGTGTCCCAGGCCCAAACATCTTCAGCTGTTTCATCAATGACTTTCCCTCCATCATAAGGTCAGAAGTAGTGTTCAGTTCCATTTACAACTCATGTAATTAAGCAGTTTCTGTCTATGCAGTAAGACCTGAACAACATTCACACTTCGGTCAACAAGTGGTAAGTAATATTTGTGCCACACAAATGCCAGGCAGTGACCATTTAAAGAATCTAATCATCTCCCTTTGACAGCCAATTGCATTCCCATCACTGAATCCTTCACCATCAACCATAGTTGTCACTGACCAAAAACAGAACTGGACCAGGCACATACTGTGGCTACAAGAGAACTGAAAGCTGGGAAATGTGATATGTAACTCTAAGGCTTGTCCACCATTAGTTAGGCACAAATCATGATTGTGATAGAATATCATAGCTCAGCTACTCACCATGATAGCAGTGGTTGCCTCCTGATAGCGAGTTTCTGCAGCACGTAGCAGACAGTGACTAACTTTGGCACTCTACCGAGTACGGCAAAGGGTGTTCTGCACAACGGTTTGCTCTATCACAATTCATGTGTGCATGGGTTGCATACCAATCAGCCATATGGTTAGCAGATAGCTCGTCATGCATTATTCATCCTTTGGTTTACCATAAATGGTGGAAATGCAGTTGGCACAGCAGACTGCTGGAGAATTAAGGCATTGCACCTGCCAGGATAGCAGGCTTGGACCTGCATGATTTGCTGCATATGACCACACACCAATTGGACATTGAGGGAGTGGAATCCCATTCAGTTCCAGTATGGGTCAGAGTTGACATGCAGCACCTGCAAAGCAATGTACACACAGTCAACAGCACAATCTTGGCAAAACCACGTTTGCTCTGGCTGCTGCTTTTTTCCAGCAATGAATGAAATATAGTTAGCCTTAAATAAATGGAGACACTCATTGACCTCCCATGAGGACAGCAAACTGCAAGGTGTTACAAATATCGCCAGCTCCAAGCTGGAAGGAACTAGACGCATTGAAGTTCATTGTTGGTTACCTTCATAGCCATTGCTAATGCGATCCTTGCCCTGGCTGTAGCATGTGGCAGATTTTATAACATCCTTGGTGAAGCACAGACATTGCCCACATCATTCCTCACTGAACTTCACCCTGGGCAGAGATTACCTTCCGCTAAGAGCTCTTCTCTCCCTCCTCCCTCCCAGTAGCTTTCCCTAGTTTGCATGTCCTGTGTTCATTCACCAAGCTATGCTGAATGTGAGTTCAGCTAGTGAGTTTAAGAGAATGCATTAGCTGGAGTAATGAGCTCAAGTGGCACCTCTTGCACCTAATCAGCATTGACAGGTAGCCGTCACTGCAAACGCACACCCTCACCAATACGGTGCCCAGCACAGCTCTCAAGTGTTCATGCACTGTGAACTCCATTTCTGTCCCTAAACACAGGTAGTGGCCAAACAACGGACCCAATTTTGCACTGTTAAATGGTACTTGACCAAGCAAAAAAAAACATCTAGAGGGTTAGAATACAAAGCCTCACCTTGAGTAGTGTAGAAACTAGACATTAGAAAAGTTAAGAAAATTGGGCATAGTTCTTTGGAAAAGAATGACGTGACTTATCTGAAATTTAGTATTAATGATATCGACCCGGAGAAACAAGTTTGCAATAGGCAAGGAATCACGGATTAGGGCATTTAAAAAAGGAACACGAAAGTAGTTGAGTTAATTTTTTTTCACTCAATGGGTTAATAAAATTATGGAATTACGAGAGAGGGCCCCCAACACACATAAAATGGATCAAGAGATACATGGATGTCTTTCTGTAGAGAGAATAGATTTTTTAGATTGGGGTGAGAAGACATAGGTATGGTTGATACCGGAAAAAAAGTCAAGATTGTTTGGTCTAATGGTGGTTCTCCTGCTCATTTTAAAAATATGTATTTCCAAGAAGGCAAGCCAAGATTATATATTTTTTGCTATAACATTACTGGGGAAGCACCACAACTGAAAGTGATCCTGGAAAACCACTGGGCTAGAAAATTTCTATCCATAATCTTTAGTGTACATTTCCAGACAGCTCTTTTAGGCCTGAGTACAGTACTTGCAAGAAAATCAACATTACTACAAATGTTTATATTCTATAGTGTTTTATTCCATAAAAGTAGGCAGACTTTGAGCAATAAATATTCCCGACTTTCCTGTTTTAAAGTGAATTTTTGATAGTCACTTATGCAAGTTGCTAAACAATTGTACAAGGAAGGACCCTTGCCTTCAGCATTAGCCAAAAAGCTGTGAATCATAAGTATTCACTCAACAACTGGAGCCTCAATTAGGATCATACTTTATTATTAGAAGAGACAAAACAAATAAGGGGTACCAGTTTAGAAAGATCAGTGAGATGGCATGCTTAAAGCAGATAGGCTCTTCCATGAACTGCATAGGGAAAATCAGAAAATGAGACTCTGAAAAACATACCTTTCAACAAGATGGTTAACATTTTTACATGCTCAATTTTTTTTCTCTATCAAGTAGCTTCTTCCTCCTTAGTGCTTATTTTTTGCTGGGAAATCATCCCACAGCCATCTTGTAATTTACATAAGTAACTTTTCATGTGGATGTCTGGCAGGCAGTAGACCATTTGGCTCAAGCTTATTCTGCTATTTAAGTTCATGGCCAATTTGAATGGCCTTAGCTCCATTTTCCTGCCTGTCCCCCGTAACCCTCGACTCTCACAATAAAAATCTAACTCAGCTTTAAGTATGTTCAATGACACAGCCTCCACTGTTTGCCGGGGGAAAGAATTAAAACACTACTGACCCTCAGAAGAAATTCTTCCTCACCTGTCTTAAATGGGAGATCCCTTATTTTGAAACTGCCCCCTACTTTTAGATTCCCCAGAGGGGGAAACATCCTCTCAGCATCTATACTGTCAAGCTCCCTCAGAATCACATGTTTCAATAAGATCACCTCTCGCTTTTCTAAACTCCAATAAGTATTAGGCCCAAATGCTCAATCTTTCCTCATAAGACAAAGCCCTCATCCCTGAAATTAACCTAGTGAACCTTTTTTAAACTGCTGCCAATGCAAGTATGTACCTCAAGAAAGGTGACCAAAACTGTACACTGTACTCCAGGTGTGGTGTCACCAATGCCTGTACAGTTGTAGTAAGACCATAGAACCATGGAAAAGTTATGGAGCAGAGACCATTCAGACCCTTGTGCCTATGCTGGCCAAAAAGAGAAAAAAAGATAGCCACTCATTTTAATCTCACTTTCCAGTACCTGGTCTGTAGCCTTGCAGATTACAGCACTTCAGGTGCAGATCCAGGTACCTTTTAAATGAGTTGAGTGTTTCCACCTCAACCACCAACTTAGGCAGTGAATTCCAGACACCCACCACCCTCTGGCTGAAAAAGTTTTTCACCATGTCCCCTCTAATCCTTCTATGAATCACCTTAAATCTATGGCCCCTGGTAATTGACCCTTCAGCTAGGAGAAACAAGTCTTTCCTGTCTACCCTATCTAGGCTTCTCAATTTTATACACCTCAATTGGGTCACCCCATAGCCTCCTCTGTTCCAAGGAAAACAACCCTAGCCTATCCAATCTCTCCTCATTGCTGCAATTTTCGGGCCCTGGCAACATTCTTGTAAATCTCCTCTGCGCTCTCTCCAGAGAAATTATGTCCTTCCTGTAATGACCAGAACTGTGTACACAATTCCAGCTATGGCCTAACCAGTGTTTTATACAGTTCCATCATTACATCCCTGCTTTTGTATTCAATACCTCACCAAAAAAGGAAAGCATTCCATAGGCCTTCTTGACCACATTGTTCACCTGTCCTGCCACCTTCTAGGACCTGTGGACATGCACTCCAAGGTGTCTCACTCCCTCAGTCCTTCGTATTCCCTTACTTTGCTTGCCTGTCCCAAAAGCATTACCTGTCACTTTTCCAGAATGAATTCCATTTGCCACTTCTCTGCCCACTCAACCAAACCATTTGATATCGATCCTGGAGCCAACAACCATCCTCTTCACTATCAACTATGCGGCCAATTTTTGTATCATCTGCAAATTTCCCAATCATGCCTCCCATACTTCCCTTTTATACTCTCATCTCCCTTGCAATAAAGGCCAACATTCAATTTGCCTTCCTAATTACTTGAATCCCAACAGGTACAAAGAGGTCCCTCTGCAGTCCAAATAATATTGTGCGTTTTTATTCTTCCTGCCAGAGTGGACCTCACATTTTCCCACATTATGTATTTGCCAATTTTTACCCACTCACTTAACCTATCCTCAACTTGCTATCCTACCTATCTTTGTATCGTCAGTGAATTTGGCCACAATGCAGTCATTCCTTTCATCCAAGTCATTACAATCTATAATGAATAGTTGGGGCCCCAGCAGTGATCCTTTTGGCACTCCATTAGTCTGCCATAGTGAAAATGACCCATTTTTCCCAGCTGTTTCCCATTAGCCAGTTCCCTATCCATGCTAAAATATCACACTCAACACCCTAAGCTCTTATCTTCTGTAGTAACCTTTTATCTGGCACCTTATCGAATGCCTTTCAAAATCCAAATACAGAACAGCTACTGGTTCCCCTTTATTGAACCTGTTTATTATGTCCAAGAACTCTCATTAGTCAAAACTTAAGTCAAGTTTCCTCTCTCAAACCACATTGTATTATGATTTTAATCAGTCAATGCCCTGCTTCTTATATTTAATAGCGGATTCTAGCATTTCCCCAATGTCAGATGTTAGGCTAACTAGCCTATACTTTCCTGTTTTCTGACTCCCTCCTTTCTTGAACATTTGATGAAGAGTCATACGGACTTGAAACATTAACTATCTTCTCCACAGATGCTGTCAGACCTGCTGAGTTTTTCCAGCTATTTTTGTTTTTGTTTCAGATTTCCAGCACCCGCAGTATTTTACTTTTATCTTAGTGTTACATTTGTGGCTTTTCAACCCACTACCTTTCCAGAATGTAGGGAATTTCATTCTCCATTTTTACAGCCACTTCTTTTAAGGCCCTAGGAAGCAAACTATCCAGTCAAGGGGATTTGTCAGTCTTAAGTCCCATTACTTTTTCTGTATTGATGTTATTTTAAGTTCCACCCTGCCTTTTACTTTTTGATTTAACCATAGTGGAAAAAGGCAGCATCACAACCAATCCTGAGTTACTTACTTAAGGTCCACATTGTTCTGTACTATCTTCCCTTATTCTTGGGTGCACATGCCAATTTGCAATAATTGTATTGTCACTACCAGCTAATGTCAGGTAATTCCATATGTCAAAAATTGAACTGGGGACCATCTTCGCCTGTTCATGGTGCTTAATAGTTTCCACACAACTATTCGCCCAAGGAATAAATTCAAGACAAGTGCTATTTTAAGTGAGATGGCACAATCTAAACATCACTCGAAAAAAATCAAACCACATACCAATTTAACAAGTTTGATAAGTAACATTAGAATACATCTAAATGATTCCTGGGATGAAGAACTGTAGCAATGAGGATAGATTGGACTGGTTGGGACTATTTTCCTTGGAGAATAGAAAGCTGAGAGGAGACTTGATAGATGTATTCAAGATCCTGAGGGGTATGGACAGGGTCAATAGTGAGAAACTGTTCCCACTCAAGAGAGCATCAAGATCTAGACGGCACTGGTTCAAAATAATTGGCAAAAGAAATGTGACGTGAGGAAAATTTTTTTCACCCAGCGAGGGGGTGGTTGGAGTCTGGAACAAGCTTCCTGACAGGGTGGAGGAGACAGGTTCAATCAAGGTATTCAAAAGGGAATTGGATTGCTACCTGAAAAAAAGGGAGAATGTGCAAGGTTACAGGTATAAGGCAGGGGAGTTGGACTAGGCAGAATACCCTTTCAGAGAGCCAGTGCAGACTTGCTGGGTGAATTCTGCACTACTGTGGTCCAAAATTGAATAAATAGCAGATCTTACTCAGATAAACATACCTGATCCAAGCTGGAATTTTGATGTATAAAACTTAATTCCATTGTAAAGAATCAAAGTTCAGGAACACTACCTTCTCCATGTTTCTTTTATTACTTTTTTGTACTAAATACAGTCAACTCATGCAGTTGCAAGTTTCAGCTGGGCTGTAAGAGAAATCAGCTGTCGTACAAAAGGTAGCAAATTGGTGAATTTTGTGTGTGGAGGGCTTTCCCAATCTAAGCATTAATATTTCTTTGCAACTTGCACATTTGTCAGGATTCAAAATGTATCATACTAGAAATTAAATGCTCAACTTAAGTAAATTAAGGTTTTAATCTCAGCTCTGCTAGCCAACGAGAACGCCACTTGCTTCGATCCCTACAAAGTACAATTCTTAATGTCAATAAAAATGATCAGCAAGCTCCCCTTATGTATCAGCAACTTGCAACTGAATATAGATCAGCAATGGTCCACATTCAAGCTCTGGTCTACATTGTGTTCTCAACCTTCAAGCATAGCTTTAGTGACAAATGGCCTCAGCACTTAATTGGGATGAGAAAGAAACACCTGTCTAGCCACTCTTCCTGCAACTGAGCATGTGTGAACAGAATCTGGCAGGGTATAATACCTTCCAAAAGGCACTGAAGTCATAACTATTAGTTTATACCTCTAGGAAAGGCAGAAGGTAAGAGAAAATCAGCATTAGAAGTGGCTTGGAAGATCGGTTGGCCAGGCCAGGCCATTTTGCTCCTCCAGCTGCAGCTTGGAAACAAACAAAATGGGGGAAAGAAACTTAATTAAATTCATTTTACCTTTATTTATAGCTGGTTTAAATAAGAAAAAAAACCGCAATCCACTTTCACAGCAGATTCACAAATTATATTCCATCACACATCTGTTACATTTGAATTCAAGTTTTTACAAAACGTTGAACAACTTGAAGGCCTGACTAAAGAAGCTCCAAATGAAATAATGAGCAGGATCTGTACCAGGCTTTAAAATAGCTTTTATTATCAAAGCTCACATGTAAAACAGAAATTGTTTTCATAAACTGTACAAGACCATGGCACATACTGCAGCCAAAATTGCTAAACTGACAGACTTGTCAGTATCAAGGTAAAGAAAACTATTTTCCTCACAAGACTTTGCACATTAAATCCAGTTTGTGCAGATGCCCACTCTTATGAAAAATGTGCAATACGAGTGATAAGTTGAAGAGCAGGGAATATCAAAGTACGTTATTTAGTAGATCTACATACAAAAGCAGACAAAGCCACTTAAAACTAAGAAAGCTAAATAAACAGTGAACTACATGAACTCAAATCTACAGTCACAAGGCTCATAGGGTATGTAACTATCTACATCAGTATTGGTTGAGTCTCTTTAGACAAATATTACACATTTCTGGGGTTCCTACTCTTGTCAAGGAGATCCCTGCATACATTTCAGAAAAAAGCTTCTTACTGGCACACCAATCTGATGTTATTAGAAGTGCAGTTTCACTTCCTGAACCAAGTCATCTGTACACCTCTTTCACAAACTGTCAAACAAGGCAGGTGCCAAGGTCACCACTTTCTAATTGTAGAAAATATAACAGAAGGGCGACACTTCAATTCTGACAGAAAGCACTGCTAAAAATAATCACTTCACATTAGGAATATAAATCAGCTTTCACTAAATTTATTCACTCATGTCCATGTCTTCTTCATGGTGGTCATCGCCATTGACCTTTGACTCTTTAACAACATCTGTACTTTCTTTGTCGCTTGGTTGTGCTAACTCTTTCAGTTTTGGGGACATTCCAGATTCAGAAACTCTCTGCTCTTCCTTCCTTTCTTTTTCACTGTCATATCCTTGTTCCTCTTCATCATAATCTCTTGTAACCTGCATAAAGTAGGAAACTTTGAATTGTCCAATTCGATAAACCAACCCACATAAAATTACCTCACTTAAATTTCAACTTCACATACTCCCACAGAACAGTATTGATTCAAACCAGTACAAATTTATAGAAGGGAGATTATACATTTTCTAATATTCTGTACACTTTCAAATTTACCTTCACATCTCCCTTTTCACTCTCTGCTTTTTTCTCCCTCTCCTTCTCTCGCTCTTTGTCTTTGCTCTTCTTCTTTTTGCTAGATGATCTCTCCCTTTCCTCCACTTCTCTGCTTCGGTCTCTGTCTTTGTCCTTCTTCTTTTCTTTCTTGTGCCTGGAAAATTATATTGGTCAACATCTTCAAACAAGTTGAAGTTCTATTTAAGACAAGGAAAAGTTTAAAAAGTTGGCTAATTTTTCTTTGGGGAAAAAGGAAATGAGAAGGGACAAGACAAAGAAAAGCAAAAAGATTAAGGCTTTGATTTAATCTTTCATTGGAAAACATAATACTTCCAATACTGAAGTGTCACTTTACATCACGAACTGCACCATAATCCAGAACCTTCTAACTAAATCAACAATGCTATCAGTGAGCCAAACTGCAAGCACAGAGAAGTTTTATTATAACAGAAATTGATCCTGCAAACTTTTTCACTATGCCAGAAGGTACAAATGCATATTAAGATACATTTACATGAACTACACAGATATGGTTCAGTTCATTAACAGTAGTAATTTAAAACAAAGTCCATGTATCAAACATTTACCTTCTAGGGGATGGTGACCGTGACAGTTTACGCTTGGGTGATCTTGACTTCTTTGGGGACCTTGAAATAGTCCTACTTCTTCTACGCCTTCGTTCTCTTTCTCGCTCTCTGTCTCTGTCAAAGGGAACATTTTAATTATGGCATTCCATTACTCTTGCATAAAAATCCTGCATTTATATGAATTGTCATATAGACGCAGATAGCGTTCTGTAGAAGTTAACTATTTGCATTGGCCTCTTGCTCCCACAGTTCAAACTTTTACAACTGTCAAAAGTTAATGCAACAACTTATTTTCTAAAAGGCAAAACTTGTTGTGCACCAGTCAGTAAGGGGCTCACAGTACAGAGACTACGCCCGAGCACAACATAGAATGAGTAGCGGAATCAAGTTCACGTGGGAATTTGGTGCATGGGGGAAAGAAGTGCTTTAAGTAAGGTTTACTGTAACTAGTAAAAGTGTGTTAAATATTTGTCAGATTTATCAATACTAGTAAGATTTGTTAAGTTAACTTTTAAGGCATGGCAGGACAGCTTGGTCGCATGGAATGCACGTCCTGTAGTGAGAGGGAAGTTGTGGACATTACTGGTGACCTAGATGAACACATGCCGGAAGTGTCACCAGCTGCAGAAACTTGAGCTCCCAGTTTCAGAGCTCAAGCCACTGTGGCACATCTGTGAGGCTGAGTGCTATGTGGATAGAGGTGGTTACACCGCAGGCTAGAAGCATGGAGGCAGAAAGGAAATGGGTGACCACCAGTCAGTCCAAAAGAACCAGGCACATAGTGCAGCAGTCCCCTAAAGTCTCGCTCGCTAATCGGTTTTCCGTTTTGGATATCGATGAGGGCGTTGATTCCTTGGAGGAGTTCGGTGCAGTCAGAGCCAAGTTCGCGGCACTTCAGCTGTACTGGAGAGAGGAAGAAGATGGGAACAGCAGCAGTGACAGGGGATTCGTTTCTGTGGTCGTAGACATGACTTCAGGATGGTATGTTGTCTCCCCGGTGCCAGGATCAAGAATGTCATGGAGCAGCTCCAGGATATTCTTCTGGGAGAGGGTGAACAGCCAGAGGTCATGGTCCACATCAGTACCAATGACTTAGGTAGGGAGGGAGAATGAGGTCCTGAAAGCAGATTTCAGGGAGCTAGGAAGGAGATTGTAAAGCAGGACCTCCAAAACAGTAATCTCAAGATTACTTCCGATCCCATGTGCTAGTGAGCATCAAAATATGAGAATTGAGTGATTGGCTGGGGAACTGGAGGGAGGGCATCAGATTTCTGAGACATTGGGACCGAATCTGGGGCAGGGGGGACCTGTACAAGATGGATGGGCTGCATCTTAACAGGACCGAAACTAACATCCTCGCAGGAAGACTCACTAATGCTGCTGGGGAGTGCTTAAACTAGATTGGCAGGAAGATGGGAACCTGAGAGAGAGAGCGAGCTCAGATTTGAGGGAAGCAAAACTGGTGAAGGGAAGTAGAAAAGCAGAAAGCAAAAATAGAAGACAGACAAATCATAGGCAAGCATCAAAAAGATTAGAGAATAATGTTAAAAAAGCAGAATTAAAGGCACTCCATCTGATTGCAAGTAGCATTTGCAAAAAGGTTGATGATTTGAATGCACAACTTGAGGTAAATGGGTATGATTTAATTGTCATTAGAGAGACATGTCTACAGGATGACCAAGATTAGGAACTGAATATCCAAGGATATTCAGCATTCTGGAGGGATAGGCAAAAAGGAAAAGGAAGTGGGATAGCACACTTAGTAAGGGATGAGATCTGTACATTAGTAAGAAAGGATCTTAAATCGAAGGATCAAGATATAGAATCAGTTTGGGTAGAAGTAAGAGACAGCAAAGTACTGCAAACATTGGTGGGAGTTGTTTATAGGCTAAACTGTAGTGGGGCATAGTAAAAATCAGATAATTGAGAGATGCATGTAATGTGGGTAACAGTAATAATTAGTCTGGGTTGACCAAATCTGTACTAATGTTATGGAGGAGGAATTCCGGGAGTTATGTCCAAGATGCATTTCTGGAGCAGTACACTGAGGAGCCAACTAGAGATCAGGCTATTTTCAATTTAGTGTTGTGTAATGAGAAAGGACTAATTAGTAACCTTGCTATAAAGGAGCTTTTGGGAAATAGTGACCATAATATGATAAAATTTTGCATTAAGTTTGAATGAGATATAGTTCATTATGAAACTAGGGCCTTAAATCTGATGAAAAGAAATTATGAAAGTATGAGGGGAAAGCTATGGTGCATTGGGAAGGTGCACTAAAAGATTTGATGGTAAACAGGCAATGGCTAGTATTTATGGAAATACTACATCGTTTACAACAGATATACATTCCTCTAAGGCACAACCACAAAGGGAAAGGCAAGTCAACCATGGTTAATAATTTAAACATTGCACTATATCGAAGGAAATGGCTTACAAGGATGCCAGAAAAAGTGGCAAGCTTGAGGATTGGGAGCAATTTAGAATCCACCAAAGGGGGACCAAGAAAATGATTAAGGGAAAAAAGAACATGAATGCAAACTAGCAAGGAACATAAGGCAGACTGTAAAAACTTCTTTAGCTATGTTAAAAAGATTAAGACAAATGTGGGCTCATTACAAGTGTGGAAATCTATACTGGAGAACAGGGAAATGGCAGAGAAACTGAAAAGTTACTTTGCATCTACTCTTCACAGATGGTGATACAGAAAATCTTCCAGAAATACTAGGCAACCAAGGGACTTGCGAAACTGAGGAACTAAAAGAAATTGATATTAGTAAAGACGTAGTACTTGAAAAGTTAACTGGATTGTAGATTGATAAATCCCCTGGACCAGATGAGCTTCATCCCAGAGTGTTGAAGGAGGTAGCTGGAGGGATAGTGCAAAATTCTATAGATTCTGGAAGGGTTCCTGCAGGCTGTAAAGTAGCAAATGTAACCCCCACTAATTAAGAAAGGAGGAGAGGGAGAATGGAGAATACAGGCCTATTGGTTTGACATCTGAAGCAGGGAAATGTTGGAATCTATTAAGCATGTGTAAACTGGACATTTAGAAAGGAATGGTAAAAATTGGGCAGAGTATACAGATTTATGAAAGGGAAATCATGTTTGACAAACTTGTTTAGAGTTTTTGAGAATGTTTCTTGAAGCATTGATAAAGGAGGACTAGTGGATATGGTGTTATTTGGATTTTCAGGCTTTTGATAAGGTCCCACACAGGTTATTAATTTTGCTTCCAATTTCCACCCCTCCTCATTTTCACATGGTCCATCACTGACACTTCCCTTCCCTTCCTTGACCTCTGTCTCAATTTCTGGTGATAAGACTGTCCACCAATATTCATTATAAGCCTACCGACTCCCACAGCTACTTCAACGACAGCTCCTCACACCCTGCTTCCTGTAAGGACTCCATACCATTCTCTCAGTTTCTACGCCTCCGTCGCATCTGTTTGAATGATGCCACTTTCCAAAACAGTTCTTCTGACATGCCTTCCTTCTTCCTTAACCGAGGTTTTCCACCCATGGTGGTTGACAGGGCCCTCAACCGTGTCCGGCCCATTTCCCGCACATCTGCTCTCACACCTTCCTCCCCCTCCCAGAACCATGATAGGGTCCCCCTTGTCCTCACTTATCACCCCACCAGCTTCCGCATTCAAAGGACCATCCTCCGCCAACTCCAGCATGATGCCACCACCAAACACATCTTCCCTTTCACCACCCCCCCTCCACCCAATCAGCATTCCAAAGGGAGCAATCCCTCCGGGACACCCTGGTCCACTCCTCCATCACCCCCTACACCTCAACCCCCTCCCACGGCACCTTCCCATGCAACCACAGAAGGTGCAACACCTACCCTTTTACTTCCCCCCTCCTCATTGTCCAAGGGCCCAAACACTCCTTTCAAGTGAAGCAGCATTTCACTTGCACTTCCCTCAATTTAGTCTACTGCATTCACTGCTCCCAATGCGGTCTCCTCTACATTGGAGAGGCCAAATGCAGACTCGGTGACTGCTTCGCAGAACACCTTTGGTCTGTCAGCAAGCATGACCCAGACCTCCCTGTCGCTTGCCATTTCAACACACCACCCTGCTCTCATGCCCACATGTCCGTCCTTCGCCTGCCCAATGTTCCAGTGAAGCTCAACGCAAACTGGAAGAACAGCACCTCGTCTTCCGATTAGGCACTTTACAGCCTTCCGGTCGTAACATTGAGTTCAACAACTTCAGATCATGAACTCTCTCTTTCATCCCCACCCCCTTTTTTCTAAAAATTTATATATATATTTTCTTTCCCCACCTATTTCTATTATTATTTTAAAATTTATTTCCATCCATTGTTTTATCTCCACCTTTTAACCTATTTCGCTCCCTTCTCCGCACCCCACCCCCACTAGGGCCATCTGTCACTTACCCGTCCTGCTTTCTACCCTTAATGTCACCATTAGCACATCCTTTAGTTAATATCACCACCGTCAACACCACTTTGTCCTTTTGTCTATGACTGTTTGGCAATCTCTTCTTTGCCTCCACCTATCACTGGCCCTCTATCCAGCTCTACCTGTCCTCACCCGTCTAACAGCTTATATTTCACCTCATTTCTATTTTTCTTTAGTTCTGACGAAGAGTCATATGGACTCGAAACGTTAACTGTCTTCCTCTCCGCAGATGCTGTCAGACCTGCTGAGTTTTTCCAGCTATTTTTGTTTTAGAATACGTGGTATTGGGGGAACTTCACTAGCACGGATTGAGAATTGGTTACCAGATAGAAAGCAGGAGTAGGAATAAACGGATCATTCTCAGGATGGCAGGCTGTTACTAGTGGGGTGCTGCAAGGATCAGTGCTAGGTCCACAGCCATTCACAATCTATAAAAATGATTTGGATGTGGGGACCAATTGTAATATTTTCAAATTTGCTGATGACACCAAACTGGGAGGGAACGCAAGCTGTGAGGAGGATGCAAGGAAGTTCCAAGAGGACTTGGAATAAGCTAGAACATGCCAGATGAAACATAATGTGAATAAGTGTGAAGTTATTCACTGAGGTTAGAAAAAACAAGCAGAATATGGAGAGGGGTTGGGAAGTGCAGATATCCTTCTTCATGAGTCACTAAAAGTAAGCATGCACGTACAAGCAATTAGGAAGGCAAATGTGTATGTTGGCCTTCATCACAAGATTTAAATACAGGAGTAAAGATGTCTTGCTGCAGTTGTATAGAGCCTTGTTGAGACCTCATCTGGAGTGCTGTGTAGGGATTTGGTCCCCTTACGTAAGGAGGGATACAACTTGCCATAGAGGGAGTGCAACAAAAGTTCACCAGGTTAATCCCTGGGACGACAGGATTATTTTATTTAATAAAGGAAGATTGGGTCTGTATTCCCTAGAGTTTTGAAAAATTAGGGGTGGCATTGAAACTTACAAAATTCTTACAGGGTGTGACAGGATGGATGTCGATAAGGCTGGTGAGTCTAAAACCAGGGGACACAATTTTAGGATAAGGGATAGGACTGAGATGATGAGGAATTTCTTCACCCAGAGGGTGGTGAATCTTTGGAATTCTCTACCCCAGAGGGCTGTGGAAGCTCAATCACTGAGCATGTTAAAGGCAGAAATCGATAGATTTCTTAAGGCTGTCATAGAGAAATGGAGATAATGTGGGAAAGTGGCACTGAGGTAGATATTCAGCCACAATCTAATTGAATGATAGAACAGGCTCAATGGGCTGAATGGCCTACTCCTGTGTCTATGACAATTGAGGGAAAATTAAAAGGGAGAACAAAGACACCTGTAGCTGCACAAATCATTTTTCAAGTTACGAAAACAGAACAATCTCTTCAACGTACAGACTGAAATTATTAAAATTCAGTTTCCAACTGGTCAATAGGTGTTGATACACACCAAACAACACATTGCGCTTCAATGTTATATGCCACTGAGCAACACAAGATCTTGCCCCTAATTTTACTTGCTGTTTGAAGTTCTAAAACATGCCTCTTCAGTGGTCTACTGAACGATGGGAGGCTGGAGAATTGAGGGATGCTGCATGGACTAGAGACTCCATGAACTGGAGGAAGAAATTCAACCCTGTCTTCATTCTCTTCACCCCACATTTCCAAATTGTAGTTTTTTAATGTGCCCCACTTGAATGCATACCTGCTAGGACTGCGAGACCGCCTGGTTGTGCTGTAGCTTTTGGGGGGTGTTTTTGATCTTTTTTTCTCTTCCTTCTTTTTTTCCCTAAAATTGTATTCAGGAAATATAAAATTTATACTATAAAGTGGCTCTACATAGCTCACACAAACAGTTTGACTATACAAAAAAAAACATTAAAATCCACATTAATTCAGTGACAGAAGCCAGGAGAATTGTAACAAATGCTTACATAAATACTAAAACAAATCTGCAACAAACCTCGACTTTGATATACTTCTGGATCTCCTTCGCTCTCTTGAGCGTGACCGTCTTCGCCTTGGACTTCGTGATCGTCGCCTGCTCCTAGACTTTGAATGTGAACGCCTTCTGGATCTGCTCCTGGAACGCCTGTTAAAAGCACGGGTTGCATTAAGTACAAATAATCCTACATCAACATCATTTAACAATATAGCCTATGTTTAAAGAATAGATTACGACATAAATAGCTGGAAACTAGAGGCCACTGCTCAAAAGCAAATTATAAAGCACAAGCTAAATCCTACAAATGGGTTAAACTTGCAGTGTGAACATAAATGTCAAACAGGTATGACAGAAAAGGCCATGTTAGCTAGGATGCTGCCATGTGTAAAGTCTTCCAAGTGAACCTTGCTTAATTATAAAATAACCAGAGTACAAAGTATATTCCAGTAAAGACGACCTGGGGTTCTGTGGAATAGAAAAGTGAGATGTCAAACAAAAAACACATTTAGAACAGTTAATGGAGGGTACTATGTAACGAGGAATGTACTAAGTTACTCAAATATAAAATTTTCCCAATCACAAGGGTTTTACATATGTTCAGTATATTCCATATCATAACACCCTGCAAATTTTGCCAATCACCTTAAGTCCATGTAGTCATTTGGTAGTGCAGAACTTGAGTATTGCCAAAAAAAGAGACATGT
The DNA here is from genome assembly GCF_964194155.1 of Cetorhinus maximus. Classification (NCBI taxonomy): domain Eukaryota; kingdom Metazoa; phylum Chordata; class Chondrichthyes; order Lamniformes; family Cetorhinidae; genus Cetorhinus; species Cetorhinus maximus. The sequence continues at coordinate 57,245,790 of NC_135895.1, forward strand.
CTAAGCTTTCCAATTTGCACTCGTCAGAATACTTGCAAGAATACCAGTATAAGGGGAAAACAACAACTTTTACTGTACGTGAAGACAGTGCTGATTGGTTGGCAAGTGGAGCTGCCATGGTGAATGCACCACTGATCATGACTGACAGTTAACTACCAAGCATTGTTTGAAAGTTAAACCAGGTAGCTTGACCCTGATTGGTCAGGGCATTGCCCTGAAATTTTCCCTTTATATTGGTATTCTTGCAAGGGTCCTGAAGCATGCAAGGCAAAAAGCTGAGACGTCTCTTTCTTCAGCAATACTTAAATCCATGTCCTCTAGTTACTGACCCTTCTGCCACAGCAGTTTCTCCACCAAAAGTGATCATGATTTTGAAAACCTCTATCAAATCCCATCCTAAATTTCTTGCTCCAAGGAGAATCCTAGCTTTTCCATGTAACTAAAGTCCCTCCTCCCTAGTACCATTGCAATAAATCTCTTTTTGCACCCCCTTTATCTTTCTTAGAATTGAACAAAGCACTCCAGGCAAGATCCAGCCAGTATTTCACAGAAGGTTTAGCGTAACCACTTTGTTTTTTGCACTCCTATGCACTTTAACAACTTTTTATTCTGCCACTTTCAAAGCGGTGTACACCTCATATGTCTCTGCACCTACAAACCCATTAAAATTGTACTATTCAGTTTATATTGCCTCCCCTCATTGCTCTTATCAAAATGCCCCTTCAGAGGCAAGCCCAGATCATTAATATATATTTGAAGAGAACAGTGGTCCTAATAATTTTTGGGGAATACCAACAAATACTTTGCTTAGTCTGAGAAACAACCATTCATCACGACTGTTTTCGATCCCTTAGCCAATTTTATATCCATGCTGTTAATCCTTTTAATGCCATGGGTCCCAATTTTGCTAACAAGTTTATTTTGCACTAAACTACTAAACATCTTTGAATGTCCATAAACACAATGTCAAGAACACGCAAGGCGCGCACCCCCTCCCCCGCCTTGGCGCACGCACGCACGCATGCAAAGCAGGCCTGCCCACGCATATGCGCGCGTGCACACACTCCTTCCCCCTCGCACCCCATACCCTCCACCCACTTCCCTCATAAGAAAACATATGCCTGTCCTTGAGACACTGTTAATGAAGTCCACCCCATGAGGCAAACTGCAACTCTGCCTCAAACCAAGGGTCCCACATAAGAGACCGGGTACAATGGAACCTTCTAATATCAGAGTGAAAGAGAATTCACTGGCTGGCCTGGTGCAGCCAATAAATGTTGACCCTGTAATGCAAATAGACCACGCCCACTTTACAGGATTAACAGCCTATAGGGTGCTATTCAACACTCTAAAGCAAGGAAAAGGTACAACATGGTACAAGTGGGCGAGATGATGATACACAAGCATATCCCATTCCATCAAGTGTTGAATTTGGATCGTCACCTCTCAATCATGCCCAAGGAAGGAGTCAGGAGGAGATTCCAAAGGGTATTCGCCAATGGCGAAGACAACCAGATGGAGATCAGCTGCTCAAAGGCTGAAAGAAGGCTTCAATTTGTTATTAAAATTGAAGTTGCTGGAAACTTCTGCACTTTTAAATCCACCAGTTTAATCAGTCCAAGTTACCAAATCAGTGTAGGCAAATTTGGCAACCAGATAGTCTGAAAGTTAGAGGATATAAATTTAAACTCACATGCAGCTAAAACAGAAAATGGGTTAAATTTACTTTAAATTCTTACAGTCAGCAGGATCAACCACGTCTCACTAGCTCAGACCTTGCATCAGGATTAAGCACTACTTGGAATGCATTCAGATACAAGTTGCCCCATCCACTACCATGTCTGGAAATCTTTTATATTGCAAATGGTAATTCTTAGTATTTACCATCCCTCATTTTTGCTTATTTCGACTTCTTGATCAACCATCTGGCAATCAAGAACTTAAGAGCTTAGAGGAACTGCTCAAAACTTGGGTGGGGGAAGGGATACAGAATTGGTTTTCTCAGGTTCTGGGCCTAATACTCGGCAGGAGCAGCGTTATATCATGGATGGTGTAGATGAAAAGATAGAAATATATGCAATTCCTGAAACTAATAAAAGACTTGGCATATATCCTAGCTACTGTATTCTGGGCTGTACTTTTCTTTATACTTGACATAGGCATGTTGGTGGATTAGGCAGACAGGTAGCAGATGAAGTTCAATGCAGAGAAGAGTGAGGTGATTCACTTTAGCAGGAAAATATGGAGAGACAATATAAATTAAAGGGAGAGCCTCAAAAGGAGGTACAGGAACTGAGGGACCTCAGTGTATACGTACATAGGTCATTGAAGATGGCAGGGCATGTTGAGAGAGCAGTTAATAAAGCATTGAGTACAAGAGTAAGGAGATCATGTTGAACTTGTATAAGACACTAATTATGCCTCATCTGGAGTACTGTGTCCAGTCTGGGGGCCATACTTGGAGGATGTGAAGGCATTGGAGAGAGCACATAGGAGATTCACAAGCATGATTCCAGAGATAAAAAACTGTAGCTATGAGGATATATTAGAGGTTGGGACTCTTTCTCTGGAGAAAAGGCAGCTGAGGAGACTTGAGAGAGGTATTCAAGATTCTGAGGGGTATGGGCAGGGTAAATAGTGATAAACTGTTCCCATTCAGGACAGCATCAAGAACTAGAAGGTACATATTCAAAGTAATTGACAAAAAGAGTAAATGTGGAGGAAAATTTTTTTCACCCAGAGGAGGTTGGAATCTTTAACAAACTTCCTGAAAGGGTGGTGGAGGCAGGTTCGATCAAGGGAATTGGATTGCTACCTAAAAAGAATGTGTAAGGTTACTGGGATAAGGCAGGGGTGGAGGACTGGGTGGGTTACTCAGAGCCAGTGCAGACACGATGGACCCAATGGCCTCCTTCTGCACTGTAAAATTAATGTGATACTTGCTTTGAGTATTATTGGGAAAAGTAGGCCCAAATTATTGCAAGTCTATCATTTCTATTTTTGCACATCAGTAAGGAAAATTATTTATTGTTCAGAAGGTTGCATTTTTCCCATGAATTTCAGTAAACTAACAAATCAAATTACATTATATTTGAGTTGTCAAAATGTGCCAAATCAAACTCAATAAAATTCTCAATGAAAACAGGAACATTTCCCTTATTCTCACCTATGCCTCGATCGGGAACGGGACCGCCGTCTGCGCGAACGAGACCTTGATCGAGAATGTTTCCTTTTGTCATCCTTCTTGTCTGAAATACAAAAGCCAAAATAATTGGCAGAATTCAAAAGTAACAAAATATACAAAGCCACTGCTGCTTTGCTTTAAAAAACAAACTCGTTAGCAACAATTTTTAGTTAGCTTAGAGTTCGTAGCAAGCACATAGGATTTTGGTATTAGAGATATAAGAAAAAAGGTAAACACAAACCAACGTAACATGCACCACAACACTTAAATTAATCCAAAATGTTGACTCTTTACATGCTGGGAATAACTCAGGCTATTTTTTACATTGCCTGCTAAACTTTAAATGACCTTGGAAACAGCCAACAAACAGGGTATTACTTGGAAATTAAGTGGTCATTATTGTCGCACTGCAGATAACATTAGTCAAATATGTGCAATTGTCTAAAATGTCTATGCCAACGTAGCTGATTTAACAGAGCTGTTACAAATGTTGAACACATGCCGCTTCCAGGTATCTTGTATACTGAAATATACAAGAATTTAACTGGCTGCACTGACCAATACAGTAATGCACCCATTGTTTATTACTATCAAGATAAGAGCTTTGATGAGAAAATTGATTTAATTGAAAAGAATTGTTACTCAATTCACCAAAAGCAGTCTTTCACATTTCAAAACATTACTACACTGAGGACTTGTATATCAAGCCATTTCCAGCCATCATACAAGATTGAATACAAGGTAAGCCTGGCTCTACAACATCTTAGCCCAACTCTATTTTATGTCTAAGCTATAAAACTAATATCAGATATAAGACAATATTAATGTATTACCAGTTTCTATAGCTGCTGAGATCAGTGACTGTGCTTCTTTAACCCTCTTCATTGCTTCTTCGATGTCTTTTGAAGAGGTGTCAGATTTCAGGGCTGGGCTCACGATGGCACCAGCAGCATGGTTTAACCTGAAAAAAAATGAAAACAGTGCAGCTCTCATGACAAAACTTCTTTCCCCCCGAAAATCTGATCTGAATAAGGATTACATGCAGCTTTTAACTTGAACACATGAAAGGAAGGTAGGAAAGACAATATGGCTCATTATTAAGTGGTGTCGCACCTTCATTTAATTAGCTAGGGAAGATTCTCCAAACAGTACAGATCAGAAGCATTACAGTTTCCAGATTGGCCACATCATGCTCCTGCTGATGAGCTCGGACAGTGCTGTCCTACAGCAATCTAGCTGGGAAAATTGTCCATCATCCATTCACTAATCAACTACTAATATTTGTCCTTTATGAAGATCTGCTTGGAACTGTTTGGGGCCCACACAGGCTGCTCAACTCCCCATCCAGTCTCTATGTACCAAAGTGTCTTTTGAAAAATTTGAAACATGCCACATGATCAAGCCGAGGGAGAAAAATACCAACATCTTCAATTTCAAATGGCTCTTGAAGGCACCAACATTCACCAAGTTGAAGTTTCACAATTGTCAACACTCATACTTCACCCAAGTATCTCTTTGTGATGTGTGGATGACAAACAGGCTGACTTGGATCATGAAGGTATCTATATATACATGCATACACACATCAGGGGCTAGCAGACAGCAATTAATCTGGCCATTTTTTCCCTTCCCTAATACAGAGGCATGGAGGCCAATAGCAGTGCTCTTATTAACAGGCACTTGGAGAGATCTGAGTTAGAGAGCTAGGAGAGATTTCCAAAATACAGATGGTGTCTGATTAATCTAATTGAATGTTTATATGAAGTAACACAAAAGGTTGATGAAGGGAATGTAATGGTTGATTTCTATCCTGATTTCAACAAAGTGTTTGACAAAGGACCACTTAAAAGCAGATTGTCAAAATCATGACTCATGGAATAGAAGGCTGTTTCAACTTGGATAAAAAAAAATTTGCTTAAGGACAGAAATCAGCGAGTTGTGGTAAATGGCTGATTTTCAAACTGGAGGATGGTAGACATTCCCTGGGGGTCAATGCTAGGATCACTTCTTTTTGACACTTACAAATGACTTGGATAATGGAAGAGAGTAAAATTTCAAAATTTTTCTTATACTAAACTTGGACACGTGGCGAGTAGTAAGAATACCAATCAAATGCAATAGCACGTGGCTAGGAGAACGTGTAGTCAATGGAATTTAATGCAGAGAAGTGAGCAGTGATGTGTTTTGGCCGAAGGGATAGGGAGAGTCAATATAGACGTAAACTGCATAGTTCTATAGAGCGTGCAAGGACAAAGGGATCTTGGGGTGCATGTGCATAAATCTTTGGGCATATTGAAAGAGTAATTAGCAAAGTATATGGAATCCTGGGATTCATAAACAGAGATATTAAGTAAGAAGGACCTTTATAAAACTGATTATGCCACAACTAGTGAACCTAGTTCTGGTCACCACACTTTTGGAAGGATGTAAGGATTCTTAAGTGGGTGCTGGCATTTATCAGAATGGATCCAAGGATGAGGGATTATAGCTACAAGATTAGGTTAGGGAAGCTGGGGTCCTTCTTCTTGGAGCAAAGGTGATTGAAGGGAAATTTGATAGAGGCATACAAGCTTTTGACAAATAAAGCAAGCAAAGAAAGCTGTCCCAACTGTCTGATTGTACAAGGACAAATGAGCAGTAATGACCTGGAACACTGCCTACAAGGAGGATGGGAACGGAGGCAATCATTACAGAAGTAAACGGGATGAGCACTTGAAAATACACTTACAGGGCTACGGGGATAGAATGGGACCGGCCTCCTTCTGCGCTATAATGATGAATGCTAACCTACGATTATTACTTGGCGCAACTGAGTCTGCATTATTCTTTTGCATGCACCTATAAATGAGGCAAACAGGAGTAGACAGCATTGATGCCTTCCTCCACAAGATTGACTAGCTGGGATATAAAGAAATAAATTTTATTCAACAATAAAAAGAACTTACTTTGGATCAACTTGAGTGATGAGCTTTAAAAGCTGATCTGCCGTAACCTGAGAGCACAAAAGAATAAATAATACTATATGGTAATAAAAAAATATTTATAGCGTACTTTGGAAATAAAAAGATACCAACATTAGTCAGTGCAAAACTTTGACAAATTCCAGGCTCCATACCTAAGAAATAGAGAACACATTTCTAGCTCTTAGCACAAATTCCTTATCAAATCCTTTATTCAGAGTTTCAATCTCAAGGCTTTCCACTTCCTGTAAAGCTACTTTCTCCTCTGCACTTGCTTTGAAGAATCTCTAGTTTGTCACTAAAGAAGCATGAACGACAATCAGTGGTTCTCAAATTTACTCAGAAGGATTCTAAGTTTCATATCCTCTGATAAGGGAACAGAAATGACTAGGCTGAAAGAAGCAAGGCCTAAAGATTTCAAACTTACGTCTCTTTTTTGCAACAATTGTACTGGAGTCTTTTTGGGGTGACTCAAAGTACAGACCCAATTGAAAATCTTGCTAAAATCTGTTCTAATTAGTAAAGCCTCATGTGACCACCACATCAGGACTAAGCAAGCAGAAATGTCATGAGATACAATATATCTGCCTCACCATCACTGGATTTCAATATCAATGACAACTTATGAACCACTTTCCCAGATAATAAAATCTAACTTGCATTTAGCAATTGGGGTTTAGTGCAAATTATATAGATGTTTGCCAGTTATTTTTTTTAATGCCTTGAATTTACGGTAATCCTAAAAGGTTTTAAAGCCCAGTTATTGGTTGACTTTTCAGTATGGTAACAGTACATCATGTTGGGAATAAAGCACAGAAACAATATCCATTGAACCCCCACAAATAGCACTGCACAGTATCTGTCATTGTAACGGCACAGGAAGTTGCAGATTACGTATCAACATTTTTTATTCTTTCATGGGATGTGGGCCATCACTGGCAAGGCTGGATTTGTTGCCCATTCCTAATTGCACTGAAGGGGATGGTGAGCTGCCTTCTTGAACTACTGCAGTCCATGTGGTGTAGGTACACCCACGGTGCTGTTAGGGAGGGAATTCCAGGATTTTGATTCAGCAACTGTGAAAGAACAGCAATATGATTCCCAAGTCAGGATATATGTGCCTTGGAGAGGAACTTGCAGATTGTGGTGTTCCCAAGCAGCTGCTACTCTTGTCCTTGAGGTGGTAGATGTCACAGATTTGGAAGTACTATTGAAGGAGGTTTGATAAACTGCTGCAATGCACCTTGTACATGGTACACACTGCTGCCATTCTGTCAGATGGACTGAATATTCAAGAAAGTGGATGGAGTGCAAATCAAGTGAACTGCCGCCCTGTCCTGGATAGTGTTGACTCTTCTTGAGTGTTGTTGAAGCTGCACTCATACAGGCAAGCAGAGAGTATTCCATCACACTCCTAATTTGTGCCCTGTAGATGGTGGACAGACTTTGGGGGTGGGGGTGCGCGTGGCGGTGGCAGTCGTGGTGGTCAAGTGGTGAGTTACCCACCACAAAATTCCCAGCCTCTGACCTGCTCTTGTAGCCACAGTATTAATGTGGCTGATCCAGTTCAGTTTCTGGTCAATAAGATTTTGATAATGGGTTGATTCATAAGAACCAAACAATTATGAGGAGTAGGCCATTCAGTCCTTCAAGCCTGCTCCACCATGATGTGGCCTTAACACCACTTTCCGGCCACTTGCCCATAACTCTTGGCTCCCTTGTCAATTAAACATCTGTCTTAACTCAGCTTTGAATATATTAAATGACCCATCTTCCATTGTTCCCTGGGGTAGAAAATTCCAAACACTACGGAGCCAGTGAAGAAATTCCTCTTCATCTTTGTCTTAAATGGGAGAGCCCTTATCTTTAAACTGTGCCCCCATCCAGTTCTAGATTCCCCTACAGGGGAAAACATCCTCAGCATCTATCCTGTAAAGCCCCCTCAGAATCTTGTATGCTTCAATAAGATTGCACCTCATTCTTTGAAATTCATTGAATATAGGTCTAACCTGCTCAACCATTCCTCATCCCTGAATTCAGAGATGGTAATGCCATTGAATGTCATGAGAGATGGTCAATACCTGGCACAGTGTCGTGTGAATGCTAGATTTATTTGGTATGTCCTGCCACATTACATTAAATAGTTCCATAGCACCTGAGTAGTGATAAGAAATGGGAAGCTAGACTGATTTTCCTTCCAAAACCCAGTAAATTCTGGGAATTGAAGTGCCATTCCTGCTACTCCAGATGAGTTAGCTTAACAGCTAACTCCACTGGTACAACTCAACAAATCCCACTGTTCACATCTGGGTGTACAGAACAGTTGGGTGGCAAAAAACAGCTAGTGATTTAGACTGAAGATCAGCAGATCTAAAGCATAAATACCAAGGCAGTAGTGTAACTTACAAAAATGGCTTTGCCTGTTAACATTAGTCATTAACAGAAAACTGCTCTATTAGAACATTAATTATTAATCTGCAAATGTTATGAGGTCAAAATAGCAGCCAATTGTCATCTTAGTATTCATTCCATTACAGCTATCCCACCACACCTACCTGTGAATTCAAGTTTGTTCCTGGCAGTCCAAGAGCAGCAAGAGTTGGGTCCAAACCAGGATTAACATTCCCCAGAGTAGCAGCCAATGGAACACTGCTGAGCTGGTTAAATGAAAAAAAAAATGCCTGAAAAAACGGTATGTGTAAAACTTTTAATTGAAAATAGCCCTCAATATTTTATTTCCTGCACTGCTCTAATGTATTGTACAAAATGACTGCATTTGATGGAAGTGATTATAGATGTAAAATATATCCATATTATTTGAAGACTGCTAATGCTATTTTAAGAAATGTTAGCCTCTCTCGTCAGATAATCTCCAACCTTAATTGATCAAATTAAGGAAGCTAAATTTGTGTCCTGCACTTATAAGATTGAATTCACTCTCAACTCACTCACCTTCCCAAGAGTTTTTCTGCATCTGAAGCAAAATATGAAATGGAAGACACCAATTTACAGTTTGGTACAAATGCAAGGCTCAAAAATAAAACTGGATTTGGCGGTGGCAACAGTGGCAAAACCGCAAGCACTTGTCTTCATTATTCTACTGAAAAATGACAGCAAATACTGGATTCTGCACATGCACAGAATAACACAGAAATCCAGAAGTTGCTGCCAGTGATCCTATGTTTCTCTGGAGGGCAAGTTGTTTTAGCTTTTATCTTAACCCAATATAATCATTTAAAATGTTCAGATATTGAAAAATATAGTGACGGATATTATGTGTTTTTAACTTCCTGGTTAACTGTCTGTGAAAATAATTCAATTTTATTGGTTACTTACCTGTTGGTTTCTGCAAATCAGGCCACCAGGAAAGGGGAAAACAGAAATTGCTAGATCTTTGTAAGCAGTTTTATTTGAGGTGAATGCATTTGTATCACCACCGACTGCAAAATCCAGCCAATGGGAAGTCAAATAGTCCACAAACTATTTGGATTCAGATATTTCAAAGCAATGCTGATGACTATTTGTGTTGCACGTTTGAATCTTAGCAACATTTAGGAGAAGTACTGTGGAAATTTGAAAAAGTTTGTTCCCAAAAATAATGACTGCCTGCTTCTGAAGACAAAAACATTTTCCAGTGCTATCACTGGGATACTAAGTGTAGTGGTGCCAATATGCAATTAAAAAGAGGCACTTTATCCATGCGCTTTCATATAATGTAATAGGCTTCTTCTGTGCTGTTATTTCACTGTCAAAATTGCTTCCAACCATAACATATGTAAATCAATAATACATCCATGTTATACCTTACATATTAAAATTCTCAGATTATAATCTATATTTAGAAGAACAAAATATAAAAATTGCACTCTTTACTCATTAGTGACGATACAAAATTCTATACAGTTGTACTTTCTCAATACATTCTCCACCAGTTATAGCAGGCACATTCATTTCAATGCAATTTACAAACGTTAGAAAAAAAAACGCAAATAAAACCTTTATGAAACTTACAAAGAGAGACCGTGAGAATGTTAGAATCACCCAGCTTTGGGGCATCTAAATTGTTCCTAAACTCGCAAGTCATGAGACACAAATGAAACTTTAAGCGAAACAAGCCTTTGAATTTCCCCAAATCATATTCCTGGTACAGACGCCAACCTACAGGGCTGAATAAATAGTTGTATACAGCTGCTATTGGGTAATATTTTTCTCCTCTTAAGCATTAATTCTGATACAAAATCAGTTGATAATCTGAGGACATGGTTTCAGAAGTCAAAATGCAAGGATCAGGCGCTGACCATTGATATTCAATATACATTAGGGTCAGTGTCACAAAAACAAAAATTGCTGGAAAAACTCAGGTCTGACAGCATCTGTGGAGAAGAGGACAGAGTTAACGTTTCGGACTCGAAAAGTTAACTCTGTCTTCTTCTCCACAGATGCTGTCAGACCTGCTGAGTTTTTCCAGCAATTTGTGTGTTTTGTTTCAGATTTCCAGCATCAGCAGTATTCTGATTTTATCTTAGGGTCAGTGTTATCATTTGATATTTATTAAATGTGCTCGTCTGTCTTAAGACAATATTGCCTGAAAGATATTTAAAATCTCAAGCTGAATGTTATTACATCTGCGAGAACTTTCCACTTTGACCTAAAATCTGCTAAGTGTCTGTAGCAGACAACATAATTAAAGGGGGATTTAGCATTGTTTTCTTGATGCCGACTATAATTTGAGAACAATGCAAATTAACAAATGTTCAACTTAACCAGTGAAATAATTGCTTTTTGCTTTTGTGAGAATATCAAAGTATAAAATATAGACAAGCAAAAATAATCATCCAAAATCCAGCATTTCTGTTCTGCCCAAAATAAATGGGAGCACTTGATGGCAAAACCAACAATGAAACTGACGTCAATACAAACTAATAACTTGATAGCAAAGGCACTCTTATGTAGCAGTGATCATAACATGATTGAATTTCACATTCAGTTTGAGGGAGAGAAGAGTGAAGACTAGTGTTCTTCTAGTGAACTTCAGGGGCAATTATGAAGACAAAGCTGGGTACAGCAAGCTGGGAAATTAGGGTAAAGGATAAGTTAATAGAGATACAGTGGCAGACATTTAAGGAGATATTTCATAACATTGTTAGTCAGCAAAGATACAGAGAACGACAGACTCCAGGGGAAGGACGTACCATCCATGGCTAGTTAAGGAAGTTAAACATATCATCAAATTGAAATAAAAAGTGCACAATTCCGCGAAGATTAATGGCAGGTTACAAGATCAGACAGAATATTAAAACAGGAAAGAATGGCAAAAATAAAGGGAGAAATTAAGAGTACAAGAGAAAGCTGGCTAGAAATACACAAACAGATTCTAAGAGTTTATACAAGTATTTATAAAGGAAAAAAAGTAAAGTGAATGTTGGTCCTCTACAGTGTGTCTGGGGAATTATTAATATAAAATAAGGAAATGGTGGATGAATTGGACAGGTTATTTTGCATCTGTCTTCACTGTAGAAGATACAAATAACATCACAGAAATAAGAGTACATCAAGAGGTGAAGGGGAGGAACATAAAACAATTATAATCATCAGGAAAAAAAGAGTACTGAGAAAATTATTAAAACTAAAAGCTGACAAGTCCCCAGGGTCCTGACAGACTTCATCCTAGAGTCTTAAAAGAAGTGGCTGCTGAGATAGTAGATGCATTGATTTTAACTTTCCAAAATTCCCTAGATTCACAAAGGTCCCATCAGACTGGAAAATAGCGAAGGTTACTTCTCTTTGCAAGAAAGAAGGAAGACAGAAAGCAAGAAATTACGGGCCAGCTAGCTTAACATCTGTCATAGGGAAAATGTTGGAAGCCATTAAGGAGGCTATAGTGGGGTACTTGAATGCAATCAGGCAGAGTCAACGCGGTTTTGTGAACGGGAAATCGTGTTTGACTAATTTATTAGCGTTCTTTGAGGAAGTGAAAACAACGTGAGTAAAAGAGAACCTGTGGATGTACTGCACTTTGATTTCCAGAAAGCATTTGACAAGGTGTTACACCAAAGGTTACTACACAAAATAAGAGCTCAAGGTGTAGGGGTTAACATATTAGCATGGGTAGAGGACTGTTTAGCTAACAGGAAATTGAGTAGGTAAAAATGGGTCTTTTTTTTTACTATTCATTCACGGATGTGGGCTTCACTGGCTTGGCCAGCATTTATTGCCCTTGAGAAGGTGGTGGTGAACTGCCTTCTTGAACCACTACAGTCCATGTGGTGTGGGTACACCCACAGTACTGTTAGGGAGTTCCAGGGTTTTGACCCAGCGACAGTGAAGGAACGGCGATATATTTCCAAGTCAGGATGGTGAGTGACTTGGAGGGGAAGCTCCAGGTGGTGGTGATCCCATCAGCTGCCATTGTCCTTCTAGGTGGTAGTGGTCATGGGTTTGGAAGGTGCTGTCTAAGGAGCCTTGGTGAATTCCTGCAGTGCATCTTGTAGATGGTACACACTGCTGCTACTGTGCATCGGTGGTGGCAGGAGTGAATGTTTGGGGATGTGGTGCCAATCAAGCAGACTGCTTTGTCCTGGACAGTGTCCAGCTTATTCAGTGTTGTGGGAGCTGCACTCATCCAGGCAAGTGGGGAGTATTCCATCACACTCCTGGCTTGTGTCTTGTAGATGGTGGACAGGCTTTGGGGAGTCAGGAGCTGAGTTACTCGTTGCACGATTCCTAGCCTCTGACCTGCTCTTGTAACCACAGTATTTATATGTCAAGTCAGTTCAGTTTTTGGTCAATAGTAACCCCCAGGATGTTGATAATGGGAGATTCAGTGATGGTAATGCCATTGAACATCAAGGGGCAATGGCTGGATTCTCTTTTGTTGGAGATAGTCACTGCCTGACACTTGTGTCGCATGATTGTTGTTTGCCACTTGTCAGCGCAAGCCTGAATATTGTCCAGGTCTTGCTGCATTTGGACATGGACTTCTTCAGTATTCCTTATGATGGAATGATGGAGAGAAAGTCATTGATGAAGCAGTTGAAGATGGTTGGGCCGCGGGCACTACCCTGAGGAACTCCTGCAGTGATGTCCTGGAGCTGAGATGAGACTGACCTCCAACAACCACAACCACCTTCCTTTGTGCTAGGTACAACTCCAACCAGTTTTCCCCGATTCCCATTGACTCTAGTTTTGCTAGGGCTCCTTGAGGCCAAACTCAGTCAAATGCTACCTTGATGTCAAGGGCAGAAACTCAACTCACCTAAGGAGTTCAGCTCTTTTGTCCATGTTTGAACCAAGGCTGTAATGAGGTCAGGAGCTGAGTGACCCTGGCGGAACTCAAACTGGGCATCAGCGAGCAGGTTATTGCTAAGCAAGTGCTGTTTGATAGCATTGTTGATGACCCCTTCCATTACTTTACTAATGATCGAGAGTAGACTGATGGGGTGGTAACTGGTTGGGTTGGATTGTCCTGCTTTTTGTGTACAGGACATACGTGGGCAATTTTCTAAATAGCTGTACTGGAACAGCTTGGCTAGGGGCGCAGCAAGTCTTCAGTACTATCGCCGGAGTATTGTCAGGGCCCATAGCCTTTGCAGTATCCAGCGCCTTCAGCCATTTCTTGATATCACATGGAGTGAATCGAATTGGCTGAAGACTGGCACGTGTCATGCTGGGGGCCTTCGGAGGAGGCTGAGATGGATCATCCACTCGTCACCTCTGGCTGAACGTTATTGCGAATGCCCCAGCCTCATCTTATGCACTGCTAAGCTGGGCTCCTCCTCCATTGAGGATGGAGATATATGTGTAGCCTCCTCCTCCAGTGAGTTTATTTAATTGTCCACCGCCATTCACGACTGGATGTGGCAGAACTGCAAAGCTTAGGTCTGATCCGTTGGTTGTGGGGTCGCTTAGCTCTATCATTTGCTGCTTGTGCTGTTTGGCATGCAAGTAGTCCTGTGTTATAGCTTCACCAGGTTGACACCTCATTTTTAGGTATGCCTGGTGCTGCTCCTGGCATGGCCTCCTGCACTCTTCATTGAACCAAGGTTGATCCCCTGGCTTGATGGTAATGGTAGAGTGGGGAAATGCTGGGCCATGAGGTTACTGGTTGTGTTTGAGTACAATTCTGCTGCTGATGGCCCACAGCGCCTCGTGGATGCCCAGTCTTGACTTGCTAGTATCTATCCCATTTAGAACGGTGGTGGTGCCACACAACACAATGGAGGGTATCCTCAATGTGAAGGCGGGATTTCGTTTCCACATGGCTGTGCGGTGGTCACTCCTACCGATACTGTCATGGACAGACGTATCTGCGGCAGGCAGGTTGGTGAGGATAAGGTCAAGTATGTTTTTGCCTCTTGTTGGCTCCCTCATCACCTGTTGCAGACCCAGTCTAGTAGCTACGTCATTTAGGACTCGGTCTGCTCGGGCAGTAGTGGTGCTACTGACCCACTGCTGGTGATGGATATTGAAGTCCCCCACCCAGAGTACATTCTGCACCCTTGCCACCCTCAGTGCTTCTTCCAAGTGGTGTTCAACATGGAGGAGCACTGATTCATCAGCTGAGGGGAGACAGTACGTGGCAATCAGCAGGAGGTATCCTTGCCCAAGTTTGACCTGATACCATGAGACTTCATGGGGCCCATTGTCGATGTTGAGAACTCCCAGGCCAACTCCCTCCTGACTGTATATCACTGTACCGCCACCTCTGCTGGGATTGTGATGGTGGAGTCTGGGACATTATTCCGTGAGGATGACCATGTCAGGCTGTTGTTTGACTAGTCTGTGAGACAGCTCTCCCAATTTTGGCACTAGCCCTCAGATGTAAGAACTTTGCAGGGCCGACAGGGCTGCGAGTGCCATTGTCGTTTCCGGTGTCTAGGTCCATGCCGGATGGTCTGTCCGGTTTCATTCTTTTTTTGTAGTGGTTTGTTACAACTGATTGGCTTGCTAGGCCAACCACATTGCTGTGGGTCTGGAGTTACATATACGCCAGGCCAGCTAAGGATGACAAATTTCCTTCCCTAAAGGACATTAGTGAACCAGATGGGTTTTTACAACAATCGACAATGGTTTCAATTTTTAATTCCAGATTTTTATTGAATTCAAATTCCACCATCTGGGTGGGATTCGAACTCAGGTCCCCAGAGCATCACCCTGGGTCTCTGGATTAGGAAACTAGATCAGCGGCAATACCACTACGCCATCGCCTCCTCTATTTTTAGGTTGGCAAGATGTGACGAGTGGAGTGCCACAGTCCTGGGACCTCACCTATTTACAAGCTAGGTAATGACTTGGATGATGGGGCTGAATGAATGGTTGCTAAATTTGCTGATGGCCACAAAGCTAGGTACAAAAGTAAGTTGTGAAGAGGACATAAGGAATCTGCAAAGTTAAGTGGACAAAAATTTGGCAAATAAGAGTATAATGTTGGAAAATATGAACTTGTCCTCTTTGTCAGGAAGAATAAAAAAAGCAGCATATTATTTAAATGGGGAGATTGCCGAACTTGAGGTACAGGCCGATCTGGGTGTCCTGGCACATGAATCACAACGTTAATATGCAGGAACAGCAAGTGATTAGGAAGGCAAATGGAATGTTGTCATTTATTGCAAGGGGAATGGAATATAAAAAGTAGGGATACTTCGATACAGTTGCATGGGGTATTGGTGAGACCACATCTAGAATACTGTGTACAGTTTTGGCCTTCTTATTTATATGGCATAATTGCACAAGCAGTTCAAAGAAGGTTCACTGACTGATTCCTGGGATGAGAGGGTTATCCTACTAGGGAAGGTCGGACAGGTTGGGCCTGTATCCATTGGAGTTTAGAAGAATAAGAAGCGATCTTATTGAAACATACAAGACCCTGAGGGCACTTGACAGGGCGGATGCTGAGAGGATGTTTCCCCTTGTGGGAGAGACTAGAACTAGGGGTCACAGCTTAAAACAAGGTCACCTTTAAAATGGAAATGAGAATTATTTTCCTCAGAGGATTGAGAGTCTGTGAATTCTCTTCCCCAGAGAGCAATGGAGGCCGGGTCATCGAATATTTTTAAGGCTGGAGTTAGACAGATTCTTGAATGACAAGGGGGTCAAAGGGTATAGGGGTTAAAAAGGAAAATGGAATTGAGGTCACAATCTTATTGAATGGCAGAACAGGTTCAAGGGGCCGTATAGCTCCTAATTCTTATGTTCGTACAATGATTATCACTTTCTGGCCAAAATAAGCAACTGTCAACTTTAAAATTGAGCATGTTAAGTAGTAGGGGCTATATTGAAATAGAGAAAAAAAAATCAACTGAGCTAATGGGAAAGTTTCATCACTGATCTGAATAGCTTCAGGGCTTTAAGTACCACCATCCAGTCACATTAAGATTAGCTCAGTTCCTATGCTGCAAATTCAAAATAATTTGTAGAAAATGCTGGAAATACACATCAGATATTAATCCCATTAAAAATTGATTATTTGAATTAATTTGAAATTGAAGAGTTTACTTACCGATGTCAGAGGATTTGGTGTAGGTAATAGTCCACCTCCAGGCAGCAGACCTGCCACTGCATTAGCTGGTGCCAACAGAGACAAAGCCTTAGATTCATCAGGAATGACTCCTGTAGAAAAATTCAGATCTGCATTAGAACAAGCCCACACAAGTTGATACATTACACATAAATACACCCAGCAAAACAAGGTCTCACTGTTTTCAGCACCTTAGCTTGTAGAAAGTACACTTATAATCTTGCTAAAATAGATTTTATGTTTTACTAATTACAACTGAAACCTTTAAACTTTTAGAATGAAATGTCATAGATGTAAAATTTGATTTTTTTGCCCTGAATCTAAAAATCAGTATATACTATAGTAAAAAATAAATAAATATCACAATACACACTACTTTTTTTTTGTAACACTGCCAAGATATTATCACCTGTACTCGATTTTTTAGTCATGAACCAAACGTAAGCAAGCACAGTCGGTTCTCCAGGGGTTGTGCTCTCAACTTTTCAAAAGATGTTTTATGAACAAGCGACTCGTGTCGGCTGCTTCACTATAAAGCACACAGAAAAATCAAGATACACAAGACAAAAAAAAGTTTATGATTTAGGGACCAAAATCATGAAAAAGTTCACTATGACTTGTTTAGAACTTACCATTAGACAGGAGAAATTCATGAACAAGCTGAAACATACTGCTCATTATATATTAAATGCTACTTTTTGTGTAAGTGAACCACTTTTTTTTTTTTGCAATGTTACTAGATATCAATTTGCCACTGTGCCCCAATGCCCCATAATCAAGAGTGACATTCTGTAAATATATATACACACCAACTGCATTTCTATCCTTTACAGATAATAGTAATTATCAGCACTGCATGTATAAAGATACTGTGTAGCACCTCAGCAAGAAAACATACAACAAGTAAAGGACACTTAAGAGAAACTGGATTAGCTGCAGAAGGCAAAACTGTTGGGTGGTATTTTCAGCAGGGCCTGGTAAATAGGTCTGGCTGAACCAGGGAAAAGAACTGTAAAACACAACAACAAAAAAAGAAAAACCACTGTTAAACAAAGGCAATGGTTCCACTTTCTGTACTGAGCAGTGCTGATAAAATTAACAGAATGCACTTAGCATAGCGTTATCAGGGTCGTTTACATCACTGAGATGCTACCGACTGTCATAACTAAAGGATTGTCTTTTAAATGATTTATGAAATTTATTACGCAGTTCATATGTACCTTTGGTGTTCATACTCAGATGGAAGAGGAATTTGACAGGAGGGGAAGAACAAAGAAAAAGGGTAAAGGAAAACAGACAGAAGAATGAAAGACAACTGACAGCCATTGTCTACCAGTAAACAAGAGTTCCGACATGCTGTAAGTCCTTTTTCAAGCTGAGCACGTTATTGCACGTATTACTTGCTTACCGTGTTTCTTGGTTGTATTTAGCTAATCCAGATCTTCATTACAGCACAAATCACAATCACACAGAAATTAAATCATGCAAATAAAAAAAACTCTACAAAGGGCCCCAGGAAAGTTAGATTTTGATGTGCATAGTACACAGGGTAATTGCACTTAAGTTTCAATTATGCAAAACTTACAAAATTTTCAAGAATTGATTATTAACCAATTTCTCTAACCCAAACCAGAGATGTTTTCATCTTAACCAAATTCCTTAAGTCACTTGGCTTAGTGCAGCTAAACTAAGTGGCATACATTACTCGGCCAAAAGTTTTCCTGTTAAATGTAATGAGCACTTTTAAAAGTAAAGGAATTTTGCAGCTCAATCACAATGTACTAACTGATCTAGAGCCCTGAGAGAATTTTATTTAAAAAAAAAATCAGTGTCGTATAATGTGTGATTGCAGATACCATAAAGCAGGCCATTTTGGCTTACACGGCCTTGTGTTGCCATTCCAAGTGGGTAATTTGATTTATAAATTGAATTGTTACCAATCACTTTCTAGTCTCATACAAACCAAAATAAATTGTGCCAAAATTACCTACTCTATAGTACGTTATCCCTTTCAGTATATTTCTCTTTTAGCCTGCCCTCTCTTAGTTTGTTGAATTCTTTCATACAATCTAAACTGGATAACATCAAAGCCTAGAAATATAGAAACAGTGAAGAGAAAAGGTAGTTAACAAGAACAAATGATTACAACAGGACAACACATGGGGACTGTTATGCTTGCTGGCCTTTTGTAAATTGCCTAGAATCCCCTGTCGCTGCAGAGGACCCACTTTTTCAGTCATCAGGGAAGGGGCTCTGCAATTGCCTTCTCCACTATAAAAATCACACACACAGATAACAGAGAGAAGAATTTATTATTTTGGGTGATGCTCTGGGTTTTATGAAACAATATGGTTATTAAAAAAAGACAACTCCACCTTCACAAAAGCACATATAAAAAGCTGGATTAACCAACTTTTTAAAAACTTTAGACTAAGTTGTCCCACCCCATTAACAACCCTTGGTGTACTGCATTAAAATAAATATTCTTTTGAAAATACCCATATATATTCCAACAGTAATTAGAATGCCAGTAGAATCACTTATTACCTCCATCTTAAATTGGGTTTCCCATGCAAAAATATGTAATTGCTTTCAAGTTTGATAGTATAATCAAATATTTTTGTTATAATGTTTATAACTTGAAGTCGATAAAATTAAGAATGAAAATCATTTAAGTAAATATTAATGCTACAGTGTATTAAACATTAATTACTCAAAATACAACACTTTCAAGATGGACGATGGTAGGGAAATTACAATTAATTTGAAACAATTAGTATTTGACATTATATCGAGGTATATTCTCATGTGTGGCCTCATTGTGTAATGATCAATGGTGCTGTTCACAAGACACAATAATGTGCACTGTCATAGGTTTGGTCAAATAACACATCCAGAGCCAAAAAATTAATAAATAAAAATTTGATGTCAAAAGTAGTTAATTTTTATGGTGCAATCCATCTTTAAATGCAACTGTCCTGTCCATAACTGTCAGTCCTAATATTTAATCTCTAAAGAATCCACAGAAGTCAGTCAGAAAAGTTAGGCAGTTTCCAGAAATTTCTCAAAATACACTGCAGCTTTAACATTATACATTCTCCTTGTTAATGATGGCAGTATACCAAGGGTTAATGCTTCAATATCACTAATAATGTTTAGCATGCTGGTACATTGAAATTTACTGAAAAATGCTCTAATGGGTACAACTGAGGTTATAAAGGGTCAAAAAACCCCAAGCAATAAAACACAAACCTTCTGTGTAAGGTACAACTATCAAAGCTCTGTCAATGAAGACTGTGTTTGTCAAATGCTGCGCCACTCCCACAGCGTCAGGATCATGAAACTTTACGAAACACACACGAGACGTCACTGGTAATGGGGATTCACTAAAAGAAAAAAAATCAAAACATGATTGAACCAGTGTTGAGATTACATTGCATCTTATTTAAAAAACGAAAAGACAACGGCTACGGAAGGATCTTTCCATCTCAAATAATACCAAGTGCATATGCTTTGAAACAGACTAGACAACAATGAGCCAGTTTTGCTATAATTTCTACCAACACACAATGGGCACAAACTCATTACAGGGAAGAACAGAAATGAAGCCTACATGCCCGGGCTATTCTTGAAATATTGCCATAAGTGAAGGCCTAGAAAGCAAATCTTAAGCCCACAAGGCAGGGCTTCCAAAATTATTCCCCACTGTAACCCCAATTTATTGCTAGGGGGGGGGTGCTGACGAGTTGCTGAGTGGTGGGGAGGGGGTCAATGGTTTTACCAAAACCATCTTGAAGAATCTAAAGGGGCCTTGGAGCTAAGAGTTGTGCGGGCATATAATGGAGCCTCAATGCTGAACCTAGGGCTGCCCTGCCAGAGACTCCCCTCAACAATGGCCATTGCAGCCTTGGAGCTCACAACCCCAAATGTTGCACTCAAGGTTTAGGAATCCCTCCCAAAAGGTGACTACGAAGGAAGAAAAGCAAAAATTACACAACCTCTTCAGCTAAGGGGCCGAAAACCGTACAGGTTTTCCCCCCTTGTTAAGAATGCTGGAAAGAGCCATAGTTAATGCATCAATACCACTAATAATGTTCAGTGAGGCAGAATTACAGTTCTGAATAAGAAATATGAGGTAAGACTGTCATAATTTATAATTAAAGAACTTTGGCCCACCAGCAATCAATCAGATTTTGAATACAATTTTGGAAGGATGGCACAACATAACTTACTGATAGAGAATTTTTAAAAAAATGTTCTGCTGGAAAGAGAAAAGAGATTCATTTATATTTCCTTTCCAAAAGGTTTTGGGTCATCAACTGAAAGTGAGTGTGTCAGGAAGCAATTTGCAGGGATGCTGGCCACTACAAAAAGCTAGTGTCAAGATATATTGCTCAGGCATTTTAAACCATCTCTTCCAACCAACTGGAGTTAATAGGTGATTTCACTGAGTACATTAAAAATCTTAGATTCAGGAGCAAGCTGTAACTTCAATAATGAACCATTCCAATTTTTTTTTTTAAATAACTGGAATTTAGTTCAATGTGAAGTTTTAAAACTTGGGATCCTTTCTCTTATGAGCAATGAATGCGCAGCAGCATCATTGCTTCACAAAATTACTTTCAACACACACAGCCACATCACCAGATATCTTCATATCACTTCAACCAAAACTTCAAATATAAAATTGAAGTTGTACAACCAACAGTAAGTCACTCCCCTCAAAATAAATGATTAAACTCTTTTTCCTGCTTATGTGTTTCTTCTGTGCTCCTTCCTTGCCTTTTCATTCTTAGCCCTTTTAGTTTCACATTTCTTATTCCTTGAACTTTTTTCCCCACCACAGGCTCTAAGGGCAAAAACAGCATGCAGCTTTATTACTGTAGCAAGAGACTCAACACCAGTAGCTTCACTCCACCTACCATTTATATTACCCATTTTTATTCAGGAAACAGCTTTTCTTTCAGTGTGCCATTCACTTTCTGCTACCCAGAGATCTAGATGCAGATTCAAGGTTCCAAATTAGAACAAAAATCTCACCCCTTGTTTGGTACAAAGCCTGTACTCTCCTCTTGGTTATCACCAGAAACCTGAAACTTCCCTCAGTGTTGGACAGATGGGTGGTTGGGAGGTGATGTTGAGTCTAACCAATTTATACTAGATTGCCATCCCTATCAATCATGGCTGGCACCTCCATAATCACCTGGGTGATGTTTTATATTTTCTCCATTAGAAAGTCGGAAGAAAAAGGTTAGGTCATTATTTCGAAAGCTTCTTTTTTTTGAGCTACTCCAAAGAACCTTGCAACATTCATGAGCTTAAAAGAAATGAGCCAGTATATATCATGTAACCACTGCAACACAAGTTTAAAAAAAAACTGGGACCCTGAAGGAAAGAAACAAAAAGGTCAGTCTAACTGGGGGTGGCACCATGAGAAAAGTGAAACCATCAGAAGATAATTGATGTCTTTGTATAACCTGGTATTCTGTACTTAGTTTCTTTACAGTAAACATACTTTTAAAACAGAAGGCAACTCTTCAATTCACGAACTTGAGATAAGAGTACTTTATTTTAAATGTGGATATATACTTGCAAAGTTCAGTGTCACATATTTAAAGTATCAGCAGCTTGCACTTTGATGCAGGTTACAATCTGCAACATACGAGTACAATAGTTATTTCTCCAGGGGGCCGCCTGGAGTCAAGGCTGTAGCTGGAACTTGAGTTTATGCTGAAAGGATTTAGAGAGAATAAAAACAAATGTGGCCAATCATGAACAGACTTTCAAAAAAAAAAAGCATAAATTGATTTTATAACTCATAAGCACGAAGTAGTACTTCCAATATATCAAAAGTGGTAGCCGTGAAACATTCCCTGTATGAATAAGTCCAAGTGTTGAAAATGTATTGCTTGGTCATTATGGTGCACTATAATTTTATTAGGCAAAAAAAAGTAAGAATCCATTCCATAACAAACATTATTAAACTGGAAGTAGTTACACTAGCATTGATTAAAAATTTAGCATTATTATAGATTTATAATTACATACCAGAGTATCAAATCTGTGTTTTCTGGTAGCTAGGTACAAGCATACAACTTCTTACCCTTGTCATTAATGTCAAACACACGGATAGATATATATACACACACGCACACAATTGTGGTGTTCAGTGAGTCATTAGATATGTTGTACTATTATATTAATATTAATTCAGTATATAAACTAACTTCCGTTCACGCAGTGCCTATAAAGTCTTAGGGTGTCCCAAAGCAGTTTATAGTGAAGGGATTTCTTCTGAAACACAAGTCTTGTGATGTAAGTAAACATAATAATGTGTTTATAGGAGAAATGATACCTCATGTTAAATATTGTGTATATTGTGTATTAATATGTACATATGAAATCATTAAAGTATTAGGTTGAAGGAAGTACTTAAATTTAGCCAGAAGACCACAAGAGAAATTTGTAATTTAAGTAGCAGGCTATTATAATCTAAGCAGTACAGCTGGAAAATAAAGTAGCAATTTAAAAAGCAGGACAAGTGATAAGAAAAGAGGTGGCTAATGAGGTAGTAGATGCATTGGTGTTAATTCACTAGATTCTGGAAAGGTTCGATCAGGCCGGAAAGTAACAAATATAACCCCTCTATTCAAGAAGGGAGGGAAGCAGAAAACATGAAACTATAGACCAATTTGCTTGATGTCTGTTGTGGGGAAGGTGTTAGAATCAATCAGAAAAACTCATGGTAATCAGAAAGAGTCAGCATGGTTTTGTGAAAGGGAGTGGGCAAAAATCCAGCAGAAAATATAAATTGGGAATATGTGAAGTTGTTCACTTTGGCAGGAAGAATAAAAAAAAGAGTATTATTTAAACGGAAAACTGCAGAATTCCGAGGTACAGAGGGATCTAGGTGTTCTAGTGCATGAATCACAAAAGGTTAGTATGTAGCAAGTAATTAGGGTGGCTAATGGAATGCTATCCTTTAGTATGAAAGGAAGTGAACAGTAAAAGTAAGGATGTTATGCTCCATATTACAGGGCATTGGTGAGACCACATCTCAAATACTGTGTGCAGTTTTGGTCTCCTTATTTTAAGGAGGATGTAAATACGTTGGAGCATACGTGGTTTATTAGATTGACACCTGGAATGAGCAAGCTTTCTTATAAGGAAAGGTTGGACAGACTGGATTTGTTTTCACTGGAGTTTAGAAGAGTGAGGGGTGACTTGATTGAAGTACAAGATCCTGAACAGTCTTGACAAGGTGGACGTGGAAAGGATGTTTCCTCTTGTGGTGGAGTCCAGAACTAGAATCATGTGCCTCTGGAACACTGCCTCAGAAGGCTGTGGAGACGGGGTCACTAAGTATTTTTAAGGCAAGAGGTAGATGATACCCTTGCCTAACAAGAACGTAAAGGTCATCAGGGATAGATGAGAAGGTGGAATTCAAAACACGAACAGACCAGCCATGACCTTATTGAAAGGCTCGAGGGCCCAAATGACCTACTTCTGCTCCTATTTTGTACGTTCGCAAAATTTAAGCAGCACAGCAAAATAAATTTAAAATTTAAGCAGTTGGGCTGACAGCAAAGTTTAAATGGTAGAGGGAAATATATTAGATTTTAAGTAGTCGAGCAACCAAGGGGGACGAGCAATAGATGCAAAAATGTAAGTGAGGTTGCCAGGAATACCAATACATCTGGCCAAGATGTTAATTGTATAAATTAAGGTTAAATGTTTACAGATGGGGGCATGTATTGGATAATAATGTGCACATATAAAGAGACAGCAGCAGCTGGAGTGTATCATCAGCCCCAGGAACATTAATTTAATTTGCTAAGTTTCTGTTGAAGCTTTTGATTTTTGTTACAGTGCTCCTTTTGAAGTGGCTATTAATTAGTTAATTTGTTTAATTGATTATACTCAAATGTATAAAAAGACATTTATTGATATGGGTGGTGGGCTAGGCAGTTAGGAGCTACACATTTGTAATGTCTCACTTGTGACTGGATTGGCTTCTGGTCTCCTTCAACTGGCTGTGAGAAGTTTTAACACAAGGCTGTGAAGATAAGCAGTGGGTGAACAGGCAGATGGAGAAGGTTGGGAAACTGGAGGGAAGCAAGGTAAGAGTGGAAATGGAGAAAGAGGCATAAAAACAGAAATAAAATTTTAAAATATCAAACTAAATCAAAACTTAGCTGGTGAGAAAGAAGCAAATGCCAGACAGACCGGACAATTTGTACCACTGCTCCACCAGTGGTGGGAGGCCTGTTTGTACCACCAAGCAATTGCTTACATACTTTCAAACTGTTACATGGTAATTTTACATTGTAAATGTTGATTGTACTCAAATTGTGATAGCAGGATGCATGGTATGAGTGTGCGCCACATCCAAGACTAAGTTTTTGTTATTTTAAAAAGAGATTAAGGTTACAAGCCGTTGATTTTACGCAAGAGGAATTCAAATTCTTAGCTTAAAATGATATCATGAAATGCCCTGTATTACCCTTTTATTCTAAAACTTACCCAGGTAAACTTAACTTGAATGTCCAACTCCATTCAAGAACTGAATACTTAAGCTCTTGCCCCTACCATAGTGCTGGAATCAAGGCTTAGTGCAATCTCACTTACGCAGGATGTTGGAACTATGAAATTCCTACCCCCTTCCTGTCATAACTTAAAAACATTTTAAACTAAATGTTGGCATCATCTGATCATTGTGATCTTTTATTCTTCTTTGGCAGTGCTGTCTTAGGAACTTGGTAAGTCATCTCTTATCAAAAGAAAAATTCCAGAAAACTATTATTTAGCAAGTTTATGTTGTTGTTGAACATAAAAAGTATTCTTTAGCTAATTTAAAAGAGATGTGTACTTTTGACACTAAATTGAACCTCACGGGTATTTTCCAGCAATCAGCTAAAGTGTGACCAAAACAGTACTGAAACTATCAGGACTACAAGATAGTATGTAGTGTAAATAGCAAGGGATCCCTGATGACATTGTAGTTCACTGATATACTTGAAGGGATACACCTGTTGTTGTAGCTCCAGGTAAACCTGCAAGCCAATTCCCTGACCTAACTTAGTTCTAGATGATTAACAGTAGCTTAGTAATGCACTGTAATTGTAAATGCACATCCTCATCTCTAGTCAATCAGTACTTAAAATTCTCCAGGCTTAGCAAACACGTACATCCTGAACTAGAAGCAAACAGAAGCTACTTAAATGGTAATTAAGGATTGTACACTATTCTTCTCACGCCTCAATAATATGCCTGACAACTAAGTCTCACTCAAAGAGGATGAGAACCTAGCTATATATCAAAAGAGGTTTCTAGAGTTTAACCAACCAAAGCTTCAGACAATATTTTGATGAGGGATTAAAATGTACTTTGAAGAAAAATGTTCATAACCATTTTTTTAACCATCTCTTGATGTCAAGCTCAAATAACTGATCAAATTACGTCTTTCCAGATTTTAAAAAGAAAAATACAATCGTGTTGACAGCAATTAAATCAGTTCAAATTATTTCACCAGTTTTTCAGGGTTATATCCTGTAATCTAGAATGTTTTTCAGCTAAAATTACAAATTTGGCCGATGCCTACTGGCTTTTGCAAAAACGTAAACAATTACATTTACTTTTTCGTCCAACCATTTTTGCCTCAATTACTAAATTGCTTTTTCCCCCCATTTAATAAACACGAGGAGTAGGCCTCGAGCCTACTTTTAGCCACTCGTCATACTTTCTCATAACATGCAATTGATTTTATTCGACATATCTCCGCCCATTTACTAATCTGCATATTTATTAAACTTGTAATATTTCACTATATCGTTCAATAATGAAGTGTAAAAAGCTTTAAAACCGATCGCCTGGCGGTTCTGAAGGAAGGCTTTATATTGGCGGCCATTTTACTTCACACGGCTGGTGAAAAACCTAACTTTGGTACTTTAAAGGAAACACCTTATGAGCAATAGTATTCTATTTCTTTCAAAATGATGAGAGCACCACCCATTATGAATCCTGATAAAAGAGGCTGAATATGGGCTGGAAAGAAGGGGAGGCGGGCGGGCGAGGGAATGGTGCGTGTGAGATGGCGGCGAATCCCCGAAGTGGAAGAGGACGGCAGCTCCACTGTTCGTTAGAAGAGACGAACTTCTTTGTTATTAGCAAGAAAAAAAAAATTTCAAATCGTACATCCGTGAAACACAGTCCGCGTAGAAAACCCACTTCCCCTCAAAAAAAAGAGGAAAAATTGAAGGGTTTCGCGCCGGATCCGGCGCGGCCTAGGCCCCGGGCCTGCCTGGGAGTTTGGAGTTACTCACTCTGAAGGGAAGAGACGCAACTCGTCGATTTTGCCCAGAAACCCGAACAGAGTTTTCATCTGCTCCGAGGTGGCGCTCGGCGAAACATTGGTCACTTGAATGACGTCTGTAGCCATCTCGTTTTTTTTTAAAAATAAGCCTTTTTTTGGAAAAATGGAAATGATTTTCTCAATCCGAATTTTTCCACGACGTTTTCTCGAACCTAAGACATTAAAAATACAGAAGAAAAGAAAGTGGGAGAGGATAATGTGACAATTTAAAGACAATTAATCGGTCCTGAAAAATTCTCGGGTCTTCGCCCGAAACCTTCAACAACAACGGGCAGGCACCGCAGTATCCCACAATCCCGCTCGTCTGGCTGCGCATGCGCAGCGCCCTCCCCCTCCTTCATGGGTGGCAGCCGGCGGTGGAGGTGGTCGCGCTAGAGGGAGCTGTGAGCCTTCATCATCAAACCTGGGGTGAGGCAGCTGCAATCATCTTCTGGAGTGTTCCACACATTGACCTCCAAAAGAGAAATGGAAAAGATATGAAGAAAATAACTGCTTTTGCATCTTCCCGTTTTACTTCCAAGAAGAAGCCAAATTTCGCTTCTTCCCAGTGCCTATGATTTTCTCTAGGTGTAGCCAAACTAACCCATTATGCTGTGCCTTTTTTTTTTACCTGTAATGATTCTAAGTTAAACCATTTCTTACTGTTATGCAGATCATGTGACTGTATATATCAATCAGTCCTAAGCATGGGGAATCTTAGGGGTGGAGCATTTTAGCCTTGGTCTTGGAAGAAGCATATAGTTTTATCTAAAGTCTGTTAATAAAGTTTACTGTTTCTTACAAGAAAGTCCTGCACTCTCCAAGCTTATTACAACTGGGGACGAGGATAAAAAACACTGATGCAACACCTCGTCTCGCGACTGTTCCGATATTTTAAGGGAAGAAAAGAAGTAATGCCTCACTTTGGTAGAATTGACCCGAAGACTTGTCCGTTGAGGACTGTAGTCAATACATTGAGTGATTATGGTTCTACTTTGCAGCCAACAAAATAACGGCAGTGGAGAAAAAAAAGGTGATTCTCCTGAGTGTCTGCAGGAATAAAACCTATAATCCGTAGCTTGATGGCTCCAACCCGCCAAATTCCAGATCCTTTGCCGAGCTAGTCAACTTCATAAAAGGACGTTTTCATCCTAAACCCTCAGTGATCATGCAAAAATTCAAGTTTAATTCTCGTGTAAGGGCCCCCAGTGAGTCGATTGCAACGTACATCATGAAGTTAAAACAGTTAACGGAGCATTGTGACTTTGGTAATAACTTAAATGTTGCAAGATCGTTTAGTCTGCGGCATGAACAATGACGACATTCAGTGCCATTTGCTTGCAGAGGGTGAGATAGACTTGAAGTGCGCCATGGAGATAGCGCTAGCAATGGAGAGTGCTGAGTGGAACTTGCAGGCTCTGCAGAGTGTGTAACATGGTGCCGTTTTGCAACTGGGGCAGAAACCTGTCACCAGGCATGGCGCGAAGATCAGGGAGGCTGCAGTGAAGCGGCACACGATCCCTACTGCTAGAAAAGCAAAAAGAAATGCTGGAGGCAGCTCACCAGTAACCCAGAAGTTAAAATGCTACCGTTGTGGGGGGAAACCATGCACCTGAAGTTTATAGATTTAAAGAGGCAGAATGCCACTACTGCCACTAAAAAGGGCATGTTGTTTTTAACACTGCAGAACTCCATCAAGGCAGCCATTCAGATAACAAGTCAAATTAAATGGTGCAAAATATAGAAGAGCCAGAAGCTACTCAGGATGATGTTTATTCCCTATAAAATCTGAAGTACAATCTGAACCAACTTTGTTACAAGTTCAAGTAAATGGAAAGCCTCTGCTCATGGAGGTGGACACATGAGCATAGACCACAGTGGTGGGAGAACACATCTTTAAATATCTCAGATATCTGGTACGCAGCCATCGATTTTGGAGAAAACTGCTGCTCAGTTAAAAACATACAGGAGAAGCCACACAGATGAAAGGCATCACCTCTGTATCATATAGACAACCGACGGCTCAGCTGCCAATAATTGTTGTAACTAGAGGAGGACCGAGCCTTCTGGGGCCTGATTGGTTGAGGGAAATCAAACTAAATTGGACAGAAATTTTTCAGGTCAGGACCGGAGGAATTCCAGAGTTGTTAAAAAAAATTGACAGAAGTATTCTGAGATAAGTTGGGGAAAATCAAAGGTCTGCAAGCTAAAATTTTTTTAAACGTTTTTTAAAGGCAAGACCAGTGCCTTATACTCTGAGAGAAAAGGTTGACATGGAATTATGTCGCTTGGAGAAATTAGGAATAATACAGCCAGTCCAATTTTCAGAATGGGCAGCACCCATAGTCCCTGTAGTAAAGCCAGACCAAACCATTCGCATTTGTGCGGATTATAAATTAACTGTGAGCAAGACTGTGAAATTAGACAAAATACACAATCCCAAAGATTGAAGATCTCTATGCTAAACTCACAGGAGGAAGATCCTATACAAAACTAGATATGAGCCGTGCGTATCAGCAGCTCGAGCGCGACAACACATGAAGACCTTATTTCACCGTAAACACATACAAGGGCATGTAGCAGTATACATGCCTACCCTTCAGTGTGTCCTCTGTGTGATTTTTCCAGCGAACTCTGGAAAGCTTACTACAAGCTTACTACCGAGTTATAGTGTACCTGGATGATGTCTTAATCACAGGATCCACAGAGCATGTGGCAAACCTGAAAGAGGTTCTGTAGAGACTTTTAAAGGCTGGCATTTGTTTAAAAAAAAATGCACATTCCAAGCAAAGGAAGTTGCATATCTGGGTCATCGAGTGGATGCCCAAGGGTTGCATCCATTAGAGGAGAAAGTCCGGGCCATCAAGGAAGCGCCCTCGTCTGGTGAAGAGTCATACGGACTCGAAACGTTAACTATTCCTCTCCGCAGATGCTGTCAGACCTGCTGAGTTTTTCCAGGTATTTTTGTTTTTGCTTTGGATTTCCAACATCCGCAGTTTTTTTGCTTTAATCTAAGGAAGCGCCCTCTCCTACTAACCTCACAAAGATCAAGTCATTTTTAAGCATGATAAACTATTAAGGTCGATTTTTGCCTAATCTATCTACAGTGTTAGCCCCTTTGCATTTATAATTGAAGAACCACCACAGATGGTCCTGGAAGGCACAGCTAGAGGAAGCCTTCACTAGAGTTAAGAAGCTTTTACACTCATCGAGTCTGCTAGTGCACTGTGACCCGTTTAAAAAAAATTGATACTTGTGACACATCTCCTTATAAAATAGGAGCAGCATTGTCGCACAAGATGGAGGATGGATCTGAAAGACTGATAGGATATGTTTCCAGGACCCTTTCTGCAGCCGGGAAAGGATACTCGCAAATTGAAAAAGAGGGTTTATCTATCGTATATGGAGTAAAGAAATTCCATCAATATTTATATGGTCCACACTTCACCATAGTTAAGATCACAAACCACTGTTAGGATTGTTTAGTGAAGATAAGGCAATCCTTTATTTTTATTTTTATTCATTTATCTGTGGTTTTATCCCATTTTTTATCCCCCCTTCTATCCCATTTTCTATCCTTTTTTCTCTCTCCACAGATGCTGCTAGACCTGGTGAGTTTTTCCAGCGCTTTGTTTTTGTTCCAGATTTCCAACATCCACAGTATTTTGCTTTTATATAAACAGAATATGTTGGAAATACTCAGCAAGTCAGGCAGCAACTGTGAAGAGTGAAGCAAAGTTAACATTTCAGGTCGATGTTTGTCAGAAGTGGGGAAAAGCCTGTGCCTGCATGTAGCAAGACCTGGACAACATTCAGATTTGGGCGAATAGGTGGCAAGTAACATTGTATGGCACTCGTGTGGCATGAATGATCATCTCCTACAAGAGGAAGTTTAACCAGCTCTGAAGAAGAATCATAAGGACTCGAAACATTAACTCTGTTTCTCCTCGGATGCAACCAGACCTACTGAGCTTCTCCAACATTTTCTGTTTTTATTTCAGATTTCCAGCATCTGCAGTATTTTGCTTTTATTATATAGGCAGTTTAACCACCTCGCCATGACCAATGGCATTAGCATCGCTGAATCCCGAGGGTCCCGTTAACAGGAATAGCCACATAAATAGCACGTCCACAAGACTAGATAAAAGGCTGGGAATTCTGCAGCAACTCATCACCTGACTCCCCAAAGCTTTTCCACCATCTACACCGTCCATATGATCGAGCCTACGATTATCGGTGATTATAAAATCTGGGCACAAACCAGGAGTGTGATGGATTATTCTCTACTTGCCTGAATGAGTGCAGCTCCAATAATACTCAAGAAGTTCAACACCATCCAGAACAAAACAGCCCACTTGATTGGCACCCCATCCAACACCTCAAGTATTCAATGCTTCCACCAGCATCGCAACTTGGCTGTAGTGTGTACCATCTCCGAGATGCAATGCATCAAGTCACCAAGACTTCTTCGACAGCATCCTCCAAACTTGCAACCTCTACCGCCTAAAAGGACAAGGGCACCTGACACATGGGAACACAGGTCATGCACCATTCTAACTTAGAAATATATTGCTGTTCCTTCATTGTCGCTGAATCAAAACCATGAAACACTATGTAACAGCTGTGTGGGTGTACCAAAGGCACATAAACTGCAGCAATTCAAGAAGCAAGCTCACAACCATCTTCTGAAGGGTGATTGGGGATGGGCAATAAATGTTGGTCTTGCCAGTAATGCCCCATGCCTTGGATGAATAAAAAAACATTTGGAACCCAATTATTTAGGAGGTGGCTCCACTGAACTATATGTAGCTATTACAGTGGACTAGCCTGACAGCCTTATCCTCCCTATGTCTGTAATTTACTCCCACCCTACAACTCTCTGAAATCTTTGTGCCCTTCCAATTCTGGCCCCTTGTGCACCTCAGTTTTCATTGCTCAACCACTGGCAGCAGTGCCTTCAGTTGCCTAGGCCCAAAACTCACATTCCTTCTAAACCCCTTGCCTTTTCATCTTTAAGATACTCCTTAAAACCTACCTCTCTGATCAATGTTTTGATCACCTGTCCTAATAGCTCCTTATGTGGCTTGTTGTCAAACTATGCTTGATAGCACAACTGTGAAGCATCTTGGTACATTTTATTACATTACATATGCAGTGTGAATGCAAGTTGGTGTAAATAGGTACCCACACTCAGGAAATAAGGCAATTGGCTGGTCCTTCTGCAATTCCAATATGCTTTTTGAGAGTTAAGTGATTCAAGCCCAATATCTGGGTAAATTAAAAAAGATAAATGTCATATTTTGAATGGAGTGGTACAGGATTTCTCCCCATTGATGTCATTGCCTCCTGTAGATTTTAAAGTTGCTGTTTAAAAGAGACAAATAACTTTTTGGGGAAGAACTCAGTATAAAATGGCTGGAGCCCTCTCCCAGATGGGGTAAGAAGCTATTTTTGGGCCACTGTGTTTATTTTGGGCAATCTAGGTTACGATCTACCGCAAGAAGTCTAATTTGTAGATAATATTTTAATTAATTATAAGCAATCATGAGTCACTTTTTATGTATGATGGTTCAAAGTAAGTTAGATGGATTCTAGCTGAAAGACTTTTAATTGAACAAATAAATTTCCCACGGTGCTGCTCATAGTATATGGCAGTACTGGAGAGGGAGAAATCTTAGAAATTGACAGTGTTGGGGAATAAAAGTTTAATTTCAGGGACAGAAAAAGAAAAGGAGTGATTATGTCACATGCATTTTCTTTTGGTTACAATTCCTTGGTATAAACAAAAGAAAGGATGAGTGCTAAAATCACCGACTTTGCTGAGTTAAGTTCAGCTTGTCAGCTGTCTGGTTAAAACTAAAGCTAATAAGCTTGCCAAAGAACTCGTGGAAAGCTTTCAACAATCTAATGGATTCCTATGCTGCTAGGAAGCGAGGTACAGCCTTGTTTGTAAAACATACGGAACACCATCAAAATAGTCACAGCATTCTTTGCAGGATAAAAAAGCTCCTGAAACATGAATATTTTTCATTCATTTTTAAAATGTAATACAGTATTTTCTTTTTAATGTGTTATTATAAATCTTTGCATAAAATACTCTGAGGGCCAGAAGGGGGAGGAGGCCAGGTGTCCCTATTCAGCCTCCAGGGGTGCGACCTATGGGAGAACAGGTGCAACCACAAGTGGCACAGGGCCAACAGGAAGGGGCCGCAGAAGATGTCACTGTCAAGCTGCCAGGGTTTACAGGCGGCAAAGCGGCTACCTCAACATGTCTGAGGTGCAATGCCGAAGGAGGCTCCGCCTCTTAAGGGAGACATGACCTCCATCTGTCAGATGATGGACCCTGAGATCAGCTCCGACTACGTGGGTGGACACCTTATGCCAGTGGCGCTGAAGGTCACAGTGACCCTCAACTTCTATGCCTCCAGCTCTTTCCAGGGGTCGGTGGGTGATCTTTGTGGAGTCTCCCAATCAGCTGTTCACAGTTGTGTCAAGCTGTTGATAGACGCTCTGTTCAGGCGGGCATTGACTTTCATTCACTACTGCACAGATGAGGACAGCCAGGCAGAGCGAGCCAGAGGCTTTGCAGTGATTGCTGGCTTCCCCCGCATCCAGGGTGCCATCGACTGCACACATGTGGCCATCAAGGCGCCAGCGGATGAGCCCAGTGCCTTCATCAACAGGAAGGGCTTCCACTCCATGAACGTGCAGATAATGTGTGACCATACGATGCAGATTCTGCAAGTCTGTATAAGGTACCCAGGCAGCTCCCATGACGCTTACATCCTGAGACACTCCCAGGTGCCGGGGCTCTTCAGTGCTCCAGCCCGAATGGATGGATGGCTGCTGGGTGACAATGGCTAGCCCCTCAAAAGGTGGCTCATGACGCCTCTCTGCCATCCAAGAACAGAGTCCAAGCAGCAGTACAACAGGAGCCATGCCTCCACAAGGGCGGTGGTAGAGAGAGCCATAGGTCTTCTCAAGATGCGCTTCCGATGCCTGGACCATTCAGGGGCGCACTGCAATACCCTCCAGATCGTGTGTCACTGATAGTGGTTGCATGCTGCTCTCTCCACAATCTGACACTGGAAAGGGGGAGGAAGACATTGACACAGTTGCTCTGGCAACAGATGATGAGTCCAGTAGTGAGTCCGAGGATGAGCACGGTCAGGAGAACGCTGAGGGGATAGATGCTGACCTGGGCAACCTCCAGTGAGGCTGGGACACCCAGAAGGCTTTGATCCAACGTTCCTTCAGCTAGCCTACCAAATAAGAACCACCAACACATGCCAGGGCTGCAGGCTCCATGCTCGATACCTGACAGGAACATTTGCTTGGTGAACAACATGAACTATGTGCCATTTCAATAAAGTTCAACGACAAGTCACTCAACATCATGGGTTACCCTGCACTTGCAGAACTAATGAAGCACCCAGTGGCTTGTTGAACAGAGACACATTTAATGCTGTGGTGCCTGGCATACATAATACAAATTAAAATGAAAGGTGTTATCCATCAAATCAAATAATATTTAACGTAAAGCTGGGGGAAGAAAATATCACCAGTGATAAGCCCATGTTGTGCTTGAGATGCTTTAAGTTTTCGCTTGCGGGTGCTACGTCTAGGTTCTCATCCCTCGCTGCACTGGCATTGGAGACAGCGTGCTCACTCTTCTGTCCTGTTGGCCTCGATGACCTTGGCGGGTGTCCTCTGGCCTGTGGAGCCTGTGCTGGCCCCGCTTGGGAGGGAGTGGCCAATGGCATCTCCCCAGTTGCTGCAGTCTCATCAGATGCCATGGTCACTGGCAAAGGGGCGGAGGAGCTGCTGCCGTCATCCGATGCGCCCTGAGAGGAGTCCGCAGAGACAACAAGCAGCTTGTGTGCCAACATGGATGGATGGGCACCATCTGGGATACTGGGTGCCCAATCCATCTCACACACTGACAATGACCACCTGAGGTCATTGCCGGTGTGAGGGCTTGCAGGTCTGAGCACATCCCCAAGAACATCTGATTCAGCTCATGGAGGAGCCTCTCCATGAGAGTCGCCATGGAGGCAGTGCACTCGGCCATGAGGGTCATTGCATTGGTCATGCTCTGCAAGGACTCCTCCACAATGGAGACCATGGCACACATTCCCTCTTGTATCTCCGCCAGATCCTCCCGCACACCCTGGAGTTCCAGCATCTGCTGCCTCAGGGACAACTCCAGAGGCACATCATCATCAGTCAGGGACTGAACATGTTCCTGGTCCCCAGCAGTCCTCCGACTGCCGGCACCCTGGGCACTCTTTGCCTCTGCCTGCACCTCAAGCGAGTGCGAAGTGCCCTCACTGATGTGCACTGAGATACTAGCCACCGACGTAATGCCCACTGAGGCACTGGTAATCTGCGCTGGCGACTGCTTGTCTGAGAGGGTGTGACGCAGGTGCGTTTCCATGGTCAGTGGTGGGCCTTCAGGCTCGTCACCCTGATGGGCTGCTGCTGAGCCTGAAAGGAAGAACAAGGACATATCATTAGTCGAAGTCACTACACTGTTACTGTGCATGCCTGGCACCCAGATCAGGGTGCCCTCGTCTCTCCATTATCAGTGGGGATTCCATGTTTGAGGCTCACATCAATATAGCGACTTGGGTGGAATGGTTGCTATTGCAGACATTCTGACCTCAGCGCACTACACTCTTACCTCCCTGTAGCACCCCAAGCTCACCGCAGCCGGTTGACCTAGGCACATGGCACCTCTCCAGCTCCAGGGCCTCCTGCTCATATCGAGTTAGGATTAGAAGGTGGGGTGGTCCTCCGCCAGTCCACAACCTCTCATCATTGTTATGGGATATCTCCTCCTGAAAGGACAGAGGAGCATTGATTAGTCCACCCTGTACCTGCATTGCCATTGCAGCCTGGCCAACCACACCTGAGGAATATCTCGCAGGGCTCAGTCGATTTGTGACCCTGGAGCTGCAAAACACTCATTCCAAGCAGCCAGGTCTCACCCCCTTGCCCAGATGCTGCCTCATTGACATTTGCCACTCACACCCTAAGAACTCTGAGGTCCTTGGGGGTGGTGGGGGGGCAGCTCTGAACTGCTGTGCTAAGTGACCAATGCCACCACGGTACTCACCCTTCCCGATCACAGGAGATCATTGAACTGCTTATGGCACTGCACCTATGTGTGCCTCACCACATCATGGGAGCTCACCCTGGATGCCACCTCCTCCCAGGCATTTTTGGTGAGGTGGGGGGCCTCTTCCTCCCGTCCCCGGGGACAAGGATCTCTCTCCGTGTTGCCACCTCTTCCAGGAGGGCAGACTCATCAGAAAAGCGCGGGGCCAACTGCCCCACCGACCTGCCCTCCTGCCTGCCGTGTTCACCAGTAATGAGCTCCATGATGAGGTGTGTCTGCTTCACTGGCAGCCTTCGCATGGCTGACGCGGCTGCTTTTGAATCGGCTGCCGAGTCGCCATTGGACCTGGCAGACATTGAGCTCCCGCCCCCATCCACCCCTTCTCCCTGTTGCCGCTGTCGCATCTTACACTGGGCTGGCCTTAATTGGCCCGCCCACGTAAAATCGCAGTGTGGAGCTGATCGTGGGCGGCGGTCAGCTTCCCAACTGCCCCAGCCCACTCCCGCCAAGCCCGCACACCAACCGTAAAATTCTGGCCCATGTGGCAGCAAGTTCCAAATTCTTGTCACTTTCTGTATAAATAAATTTCCTCAATCCTGTATTAGTGGCTATCTTGTATTATATGCTTCCATATTCCTGACTCATCCACAAATAGAAATGGTTTCTCCATAGCCACCTCATTTATCTGTGCAAAGAACCCGAGCCTACTCATCTTTTCTTGATAGTTGCATCCTCTCAACCCTGGCAGCATCCTTGTAATTTTATTTTAAACTTTCTTCAGGCTTTCAGTATCCTTTTTGTAGTATGGAGACCAAAAATACACACAGTACTTCAAGTGTGGTGTTGTCAAGGTTTTATATAAATTTATCATGGCTAACCTGTTTTTGTATTCCATTCTTCTAGAAATGAGCCTCAGCAGTGTGTTTGAAACCTTAATGGTCTCATCAGCCTGTGTTGCTACATTCAGCAATTTATGTATTTGACTTTTTGGCTTCTATTCCATTTGGTTTGTTACCTTCCAAGGAATAAGTGACCTTCTTATTCCGTTGATCAAAATGAACCACCTCACGCTTTGTTGTATTGATATAATTTGCCATTTATCTACGCATTCTTCAAGCCTGTTTATGTCTTCCTGCATTTTGGTGCAGTCCTCGTTATTAATCATATCCTCAATTTATCATCATTTGCAAATTTTCATACCATAGCTCCAATTTATGCGTCCAAAGCACTTATGTATAATGAACACTTCACATTTTCTGCCAGTCAGGAAAATCACCCTTTATTCCCACTTGTTGTTTACAAGTAAGTGCAACACATTCCTCACTCGTCTGATTAGAAGAGCTTGCATTAGATCAATGTGCCCTAGACGCAGCCTTTTTTATAAGTAGTGCTTTCCAAGAGCAATGGTCTTTTTGGGGGGGGGGGAATGCCGAATCTTTCTCATTTGTTTGCAGAAGCAACATAATGACGTGTGCTTCAGTATAACATTTACGCTGCCTTTCTGCAAACGCTGTACGCAGCATGTTGTAGACGGCTGGGGGAAACAGGCGCCAGTCAGCTCCCTGGGTGCGCATGCGTGTCGGTCCTGGCTGCGGACGGTTGCAGCGGCGCGGCCTGTCGCCGGGATTTGAACGAGGAAGCCCGGCAGATGCGACGGTGTATCCCGCTATCATGTCTCACAGGGGAGGTAGCAGGTTCGCTAATCGTAGGCCAGGGTCAGGATTTCAACCTCGGTCAACAGAGCCGCCTGTACCTGCTGGTTTAATTAAAACGGCCAGAAAGAGTGGACAGCTGAACCTTTCCAACAGAGAGTTGAGCGAGGGTAAGTCCGCAGCGAACGGTCTGGGGGTTCGGCCTGAGGGGAGGGTGAATATTGGCCGTCGATGTACACAATGATGTTGTATATAATTTCTTTGATTTCACCACTGTATTCACAGATGAGGGTTAAAAACTGAGATTTGGATCTTTGTGCCCAAATGTTCAAAAGCTCATGGCAGGTTTAAGTTCTATCCTTACTTCCTGCAGATCTAAATAATTTGAGCACTTTTTGATAAGTGGGCTGTTTAATAATAAAAATCTACATTTGTTTGGTGGAAAAGATGGTTGAGATTTTATTTGTAGCAAAGTGAATTGGAGTAAGGGTGTCAGTTGTGACTCAGTGGGTACATTCTGGCCTCTGAACCAAGAGGTTATGGATTCAAATCCCATTCCTGAGATTTGAGCACAGAAATCTTGGCTGCCACTTGGCTGCGCACAACGCTGCGGGGTGACGCCTTGGTGATGAAACGTTAAACCAAGGATCACAGGTAGGTGCAAAAGATCCTATGGCACTGTTTCAAAGCGGAGTTACCCCTGGTGTACTGGCCAATATTTATATCTCAATCAACATGACAAAGAATTACATGGACGTTATCACTGTTGTTTGTGGGAGCTTGTTGTGCACAAATTGATCGCCACATTTCCAACAACAGTTTTCGTTGGCTGTAAGGTGCTTTGGGGATGTCCCAAGCTTGTGAAATGTGTTATATAAATACAAGATTGTTTTACTTTACCCTGGTTCCAGAATAGGATTCAGGAAAAAATGGTTTAACTTATGTTTGTAGAGTACTTAGACTTCAGAGTTATTGATGACTATTAAAATTAATGTACAACAGTTTTAGAAATAACTATTGAATGTCTCTGAGTAAATGCACAAGATTCTGTGGCAATAAAAGAAATTTGCTTGTTACCTGATTTTAGAACAGCTTAGGGAGGGGTTGGTGGGGGTTATGTGGCACCTCTGCTTCAGGACTGAGAGGGGGGGAAAATGGGTAAGTTCTTCTTCATGATTGGCATCCAGTGATCCCAAACTGGAAAAACTTGAGCGAATGCTGGTAATTGACTGGTCAGATTTGGTTGTACTAACAGCTGTGGTCACATAGGCTCCTGGTAATACCTGGGGTCACAGACACAGGCATTGAGTGCCAGTTAAGTGATTGCCTTTGGATGAGAAGAAAAACATTGAGTGGGGAAAGGTCTTGAAAGCTGACTACAAATATTCTATTTTAATCTTTAGCACTTTAGTCGATGGGGTGGGTGGGGTGGGCGGGGCTGGTATTTACTATTTCAACAAGACAATCATTGAAGATTAAATGCAGTTTTGAGAATTTTTAGTAATGCTTAATGCAAACTCATTGCTTAACATAACAAAACTGGGCAGAGCAGCAATCAGCAAAGCTGTTAAAATTTTGAAATACATAGCCAAAACTGAAGAATCTAAGGTAGAGGAGGTGATTAAATTGTACGTTGCTGTGGTCAAACCACACTTTGAGTACTATATCCGGTGCTGGTTGCCAAGAAGCAAGGGAAAGATTCAAGTTTTGGAGGGGAAGCATAGAAGAGCTACAAGGTTCATACCTAATGTCAAATGTTTTGTTATAAGGAAATACGAGAGAAACATGGGATTTTTGGCCTGTAATGGAGGTGTTTGAGAGGTTAGCTTTTAGAAGTACGCAAGAGCTGTGGAAAAGACAAATTTAGAATATTATGTAAAATCAAATTGTGAACTGGACAAAGGGCACAGGTTCAAACTAGTAAAAGATAAAATTTAAAATGTTATCAGGAAGTTCTTCCTTACTCAGAGTGGTCAAAGCTTGAAATTTGCATTCAGATAGAGTAGTCAAGGCATTTCAGAAGCAGCTAGATTCTGGATGTGGATAATATAGGGTCGTTTTGGATGGATAAACCACTGGCTTTTCTTATTTTCAATTAATGCTTTTGCATTTGGAACAAGATTAGTTACATTTTGAAGCTTTACTGTTCCTTTCCTCAGGAAAGGTTTCAGGGTTTGCCTGTGATAGCACAAAGTCCAAGGAATGTTTGTGTCGATGCTTACTGTCCATCTGAGCAAGGAGTCGTAAATAAATTTGCCCACCCTGTTCCCATATCCCCTTTTCCCTCACCTATTTATCAAATCTAATCTTTATTCTTCACGTCGTTTCTGCCTCAGCTATAACCCTGGAATTCCACAATCTCACAACCCTCTGCAAAGAAGTTTCTCTTGCTCACTGTTCTAAATCTCTAGCATTTAACTTTGTATATGTGGCTCCTCAATTACTGAAATAGACTGCTATTATCTACCCATCCCATTCTTTCATAATATTAAAAACTTTGATCACAATTTGGATTGTTCTAATGAAAACATTTTTTTTCAAATCTTTCTTTGTATTTGTATTTCCTTGTACTCAGACTGAATTTACTTTTTTAATTCTCCAAAGAGCCTTTCCAGTAGCGTGGAGCCTGCTATTGCCCACGGTACACTCACAGGTGTTATTAAGGTTTTATATCGGTTTATTACTTCTTGAATTTTATATTCTATACTTGTGACCAGACCCAGAATTCCACTAGCAATTTTTTGCTGTCTTTAATTTCCCCTGATCCTGTTCCCCAAAATCCCTCTGCACTTTTACAGTACCTAGTCAGCTTCCATTCAGAGTGTGATTGCTGTTCTTCAGGAAATGTATTGCCTCACGCTTACTGACATTGAATTCCATGTTCTACTTTTTAGATCATTTCCTAATTTTGTCAATATTCTTTAAAGCTTTCTCCGGTCTTCTAAAACAGAGGTTCTCATTTTTTTTGATTGAAGGACCCCTTTTCAGATGAATTATACTATATAAAACTCATAATATGAAAATGCGAAACATGAAGGCTGTTGCTTTTAAGAAGACAGGTATTTACTTACAGATATCAGTGAGATGGACGTGCCTGCATCTCATTGAAGAGTCTGTCTATTCTTGCATGCTCCCCTCCGAGCTGCACATGTAGGTAGCTGCACTCTGACCCTATCTCCTGGCTCACCTTTCACATCATTTCTAGACCTTAGAAAGTCTCTACAGACACCCCCCCCCACCCCTCCTCCTCCTCCCTTGGTGTCCCAGGATCCCAGTTTGAGAACCATTGTTCTAAGTATTTAGCAATATCTCCTATTTCTGTATCATCTGCAGATTTCATTCAATCACTGCCTATATTCAAATCATTGATACACGCACTGAACAGAAGTGGTCCCAAAATTGCATCTGTGGGATACTTAAATCCACTTCCATCCATTATGGAAAAACTCCCCAACTCCTCTGCTTTCTTCCTTCTAGACTATTTTTAATCCAGTTGATTATCCTAATTTCATTCTTCTTAATCTTCTTTAATATCTCACAAACGGCATCTTGCTTAAGGCATTCCTAAAGTCCATGTACACTCCACCTGTAGCCCGTTACTGCCTCAAAAGAATCTTGACATTTTTCAAACATGATTGTTACTTTTGAAATTTAACTATTTTCTGTATCCAGATATGTGATAATTTCATCCTTCAAAAGACTTGAAAATGCTGGACCACTGATGTTTACTTAACTGGCTTGTAATTACTTGGATTATCTCTGTCTTCATTTTTAAAAATGAGTTCTATATTGGCTGCTCTCTGGTTTTCTGGCACACATCTACACTCAGTCAAGCTCTTGGATATCATTTCCTGCCTTGTACGCTTTAGATACC